>NC_133120.1:154806396-155418145 GCF_033568475.1 Henckelia pumila | reverse complement strand
AAGCTTTGTTTGAGGCCATTGACCTTAATGGGTCAGCCATCAAGTGTGAATTGAGCTGCCCAGTGGGTTGCATTACCATCAGGTAAGTCTGCGCATTTCATCAAACCGGTTGTGGGCAAGTTAAAAGTATCGTCGAAGAAACATTGATTGAAATCGATCTTCCATCCTCTGGTGATACATATGATGCTTCCATGATGTAGTTGGGCGGATTCAAAGAATTCCTTGACCAGACCATAGTTGACCGTTGATCCAGAGCTAAGAAATTTGCGAAGTCCTGAAGCTTCAATCATGTTGAACATGGCTGAAATTTCCGCATTCTGGATGGAATGAATTTCATCGAAATTAATAGCTAGACAAGTCTTTTGGATACACATCCTTGTGTTTTTCTGCAAACAAAATATTTGATCAATAGTTTGTGAAGAATGCAGATGCAAAAAGTGAATATGAGTTCGATTTTCAAGACAAGTTTTTGTGTGAGATGTGTGAAATGATCGGTAAATATGGTGCCACGTCACCTAAAATTTTGAATTTTGAAAAAGAGAGAGAGTGAGAGGTACGCGGTAAATTAAAGTAAGGACGATGAATATAATATAATAAAATATAATATAAGGCGGTTGGATTCGAATTCCAATGATTGTAATCATTCTTGATTGTCTGACATCAGGATATGTGATGTCTTGGACACGCCGTCGGTTTGCAGAGAAATGATTTTATGCGTGATCCTTTCAGTAGACGATTGATATCACCCGATGTTTCACCTTCTCCTTTTTATGCCTATAAATATGAAGTGAATATATCAGTCGTGTAATAATGAGAAATCATTCAATAAATTAGAAAACAATATGCCGGGCCCGGGAGGTGATTTGGCAGTAGAATTCGCCGCTACTCTGACGAGAGTAAGGTCTCGAGAGTACGAAGATGCTGTGTTCTTCCAGGTTGTTGAAGAAATGGAGACGATGGAAGAGCTGCGTCTGTTTCTCTCAACTGGCCATCCTCATGATTCTGAGAGAGACTATGCTACCTTTGTGCAGCAATATGAAGACAAGCTGGGGTCGTCGGACCCGATTTTAGTCTTCAGTCCAGAGGGTCTGTTGCTCCTCTTGATCTACAAAGAGCTAGAAGGGCTGGAGCGCATCCGGTCAGATGATCTTGGCTATGTTCGCTCTCCTACCATGGAGCTTACGTTCTTCATGCTCTCTTGGAGGAGTGAGGTGGAGAAGGAGATCGATAGAGCTCTTGAGGCCTTTAGGGCTCTCATGTAATATGTCCTTCTCTCTTCTTTTGAAATAAACAAATTTATTTTGCGCATTATCTGCTTTTATGAATCAGTAAGCAATAAGCAATAAAGTTATTTCACATCACACATTAAACGAGATATCATCGAGAAAGAAAATAGATATTAATAATGACAAATCACTGTTGCAAATAATAATTATTTTAAGCTTTTAAATAAATGCAAGAGTGCACAAATATCGATAATATAGGCTTATCAACAGTCTGAGCCAGTATCTCTTCCGGATTTTCTCGAAGATAAATCAGTGGGTAACTGTTGGCATTCATGACCTTTGGCCTTCGGTATTCTTCGTCTATAAATACTGTGATGTAAACAAGTAAATAGATCATAGCTTAGTTGAAACAATAAGAAATAACAAACAAAAACAAAAAAAATGGATGAATCCGATTTCGAAAGACGAAAGTCCATCTACAGAATCAGAGTCATGGAAAGAGGCATGAGCGTGTGGCATATGATGGAAGCCATTCGCCGTAAATATCATTCAGGTGTTGTGCCTCTTAGTCCAGGCCTTGCTGCAGGGTTGCTATGGTGCAAGCGTTGCTTGCGAACCCAGAGCACTGGTGTGGTGCTAAGGCCATCTGCTATTCGACTCATGATGCTGTTGGTAGAAAGAGACGAGATGCAGAATATCTATTTTGAGGATGACTTCTGCAATGGTCAAGGCTCGCTCTCTGTCTGGATGATAGAGTGGAGTCGTGAAATGAGAAGCAGAATTTCTGCGGCTCATGATGACTTCAGACTCACTAGGGGTTAGGGTTAAGCACTCCATGTAATGAAAGTATTTTGTGCTTGAAATGAAATAAACGATTATTCCCCCTAAACTCATGCTTGTCTTAATTTAAATCAATTAAACCAAGAATATTGCGAAAATAAGAAAACTTAGCGTCCGGCAATGGCTTGGTGAAAATATCTGCTGCCTGCTGGTCAGTAGGTACGTAGATCATTTGAATCTCCTTTTTGAGTACGTGTTCACGAATGAAATGATGGCGCACATAAATGTGCTTGATTCTGAAATGCATCACTGGATTTTGAGTGATTGAAATAGCACTCGTGTTGTCACAAAATATAGGAGCTTCATTTGACTTGATTCCATAGTCCCTAAGCTGTTGTTGGATCCACAGTATTTGAGCACAGCAACTACCAGCTGCAAGGTATTCTGCTTCAGTAGTAGAGGTGGCAATTGATGTTTTCTTCTTACTGAACCATGAAATAAGTCTATCTCCCAAAAATTGACACGATCCGCTAGTGCTTTTTCTGTCAATCTTGCAACCTGCATAATCTGCATCTTAATAACCAACAAGGTTAAATTCTGAGTCTTTGGAGTACCAAAGACCCACATTTGTAGTGCCTTTAAGATATTTAATAATCCTTTTGGCTGCAATGTAATGCGATTGCTTGGGTGCTGCTTGAAATCTTGCACACAAACATACAGCAAACATAATATCTGGTCTACTGGCCGTAAGATAAAGTAATGAACCGATTAGACCTCGATACATAGTTACCTCAACTGGTGCTCCTGCTTCATTTTTGTCAAGTTTAATAGAAGCACTCATAGGATTAGAAATGGCAGAACAATTCTCCATACCAAACTTCTTGATAAGTTCTTTGGTGTACTTAGTTTGATTTATGAAGATGCCATTGTCCAGCTGCTTCACTTGTAGTCCGAGGAAGAAATTTAATTCTCCCATCATGCTCATTTCAAACTGTTCCTGCATTCATCTTAGAAAATTTCTCGCATAGACAAGGATTAGTTGATCCAAATATAATATCATCTACATATATTTGAACGAGTAAGATGTGATCTCCTTTAACAAACTTAAAAAAAGTCTTATCGACCGTTCCTATAGTAAAGGCATGATCTAATAGGAATTGTGATAACGTATCGTACCATGCACGCGGTGCTTGTTTTAAGCCATAAAGAGCTTTATCAAGCTTAAAAACAAATTAGGAGTTAAAGAGTTGATAAAACCTGATGGTTGTTCAACATATACTTCTTCTTGAAGTAGACCATTGAAAAAAGCTGACTTGACATCCATTTGATATACTTTGAAGTTTTTGTAAGCAGCATATGCAAGGAATATTCTGATAGCCTCAAGCCTTGCTACTGGAGCGAATGATTCGTCAAAGTCAATGCCTTCCTCTTGTCTGAATCCTTGAGCAACCAGTCGGGCTTTATTTCTTACCACTGTCCCATCCTCATTCAATTTGTTGTGAAACACCCATCGGGTGCCTATGATGTTTTGATTTGTCGGTCAAGGGACTAAATTCCACACTTTGTTTCTAGTGAACTGGTTTAGTTCTTCTTGCATTGCTTCAATCCAGCTAGCATCTTGTAATGCTTCATCTATGTGTTTGGGCTCTAGCGATGACCAGATCAGGTGGGTGATTTTTACTCCACCGAAGATTTGGTCCGAGAGGATTTGCGCCTGTTTGAGTGTCTTCCTCATCCCCAATTGCGTTGTAAGGTTCAATAGCACCCTGTTCGATTATCTGTTTGTCATTGATGTGATCTAATCCTCCTTCATTGGGTTGAATAATCTCTTCTGCTTGCTCATCTGTTGTGTCAGGAGGGTCATCACTATCACTTTCATCCTGTAGAACGGTTGATTTCAGCCTGTTGGCTAAATCTTGAATGTTAGTTTGAGACTTTCCTGCACATGCAGTAGTTTCATAAAAAATAACATGAATGGATTCCTCTATAGTCAGTGATCTTTTGTTGAACACTCTGTAAGCTCGGCTGACTGAGGAAAATCCAAAAAATATGCCTTCATCTGCTTTTGCATCAAAAGATGTCAGGCGATGTTGTCCATTATCATGAATATAACAAACACAACCAAATACTTTAAAATATGAGACATCAGGTTTTGTGCCATTCCAGATCTCATATGGTGTTTTGTTGTGTCTCTTGTTAATCATAGATCTATTTTGAGTATAACATGCTGTGTTAATTGCTTTTGCCCAGAGTCTTTGAGATACATTGGAATCAGCAATCATAGTTCTAGCTGCCTCCTTAAGAGTTCGATTTCTTCGTTCAGCAACCCCGTTTTGCTGTGGAGTCCGAGCAGCAGATAACTCATGCTTTATGCCCTGGTCATCTAGATAGGATTCAAGGGTTTTGTTTAAAAACTCAGTGCCTCTATCACTCCTGATCCTGTCTATCCCATCATGTTTCTCATTTTGCATACGTTTGAAAATTTTTATCAGGCGAGTAGCAGTTTGATCTTTGGATGATAAGAATATTACCCAAGTAAACCGAGAGTAATCATCTACGATCACTAAGGTATATCTCATTCCCCCTAAGATCCTGATCGGTATAGGACCAAACAGATCCAAGAATTTGGAAGAAGATGAGCATTCTTTGTTTTTAAAAGTGGCTCTCACCTGTTTGCCTTGCTGACAAGCAGAACAAACTCTATCCTTTTTAAAATCACCTTTGGGCAAGCCAAAAACCAACTCATGTTTACTCAGATGCTTAATGGACTTGAAATTTAAATGTTTGAGCCGTTTATGCCATAACCACTGCTTATCATTCTGAGCAACAAAACAAGTAGGAACTATCGGTTGTTCACTTTGCCAATTCAGCCTATACGTGTTTTGTTCTCTTAGTCCGGTTAACATAATATCGTCGTTGCTAGATTTGATCAAGCAAGAATGTTTAAGAAATTCAACAATATAACCATTGTCACATAGTTGACTGATGCTGATCAGATTATAACATAAGTTATCAACGAGCAATACATCATTAATGATAAAGTTACCATGAGTAATCTAACCCTTACCCACGGTATTACCCTTTGAGTTATCGCCAAAAATAATCTTAGGCCCTTTGTAGTGTATGATATCTGATAATAAATCTTTGTTTCCAGTCATGTGTCTGGAGCATCCGCTGTCAAGATACCACGTTGACCTTTCCATTGCACTATTCTTCTCGACTGATTTTACTGATAGTACCTGAGTGTTTTTAAGGTGAGTCGGTCGAGGTACACGATGTGAATTTGTGTGTGAGCTAGGCTTTACAGTGTACTGTTTGAACTTCTGATCTGTGTTATTCAGTCTATATCGTTCTTGAATAGGCTTACAATTGAAGTGTTGGTTATGTGTCACCCGATGATTCCTGTACTTGAGTTGACTTGGTTCAAACCTTGATTGTTTGAACTTAGTTTGGTTTCCCATTCTTTGTTCATTCAATCTTGGTTTATTCCATGTCTCTTCTTTTCTTGGGATCTTAGGTTTCACATATCCTAGTCCTTCACGCTTACCTTTTTCATAGCGACTTGGCTGTTTAACATCTATATCTGGTTCAACGTGTTCATATATCGTACTAGATCGAACAAATCTCATCACATTGGGATTGTTCCCACTAGAGTACGATTGCGTATTTTCTTTTGAGCCAGTACATTCATTTGATCCATATCCAAGACCGGTTTTATCACCTGCTTGTTTCTGGTTCTCATGTATCTTATCCAAAAAGACAAAAGCCTTATTCCACGCATTGATTATTTTAAGCAACTTTTGATTTTCAAATAAAGTAGCTTGGAATACTCGTTTCATACTATCATTCTCAGTAGCTAACAGATTTAGCTTAGTATTTAGACCATCAAGTTCTTTTTGCTGTAAACAGCTAGATTCCCTTGATTTATCAATGAGACATGATTTTTTTGTTTTTGCTTCCTCGAATGATATAGAAAGCTTCTTATACTCAGTGACAATCTCATTCAGTGCCTGAATGAGTTCCTCTTGTGTAAAGTCAGATGAGTTGAAGTCAAATACCTCAATGTCGTCTTCTTATACTCAGTGACCATCTCATTCGATATGTTCTTCTTCCTTCTTTTCCTTTCTTCTTCTCATAGTGCTAATTTCTTTCTTCATTCTTAGGTTTAGTACAATCTGCAATAAAATGGTCTTGCTTGCCACAGTTAAAGCATGCGGGACCATCCTCTATATGGTCTTGTTTGTAGTAAAGTTTAAACTTTTTATTATTACGCATAAATTTCCCAAACCTTTTGATAAAGAGAGACATAGCTTCTCCACTCATTTGTTCAGCTGTCTTCTTTGTTGTATCCTCGATCGGTTGAGATAGGATTGTTGTCGTTAGTGCCTTGGTGGGGTTTGAAGCTGATGGTTCTTCCTCTGTTCGGATTCCAAGTTCAAACTCATATGCTTTGAGATCTGCAAACAGATCATGAAGCTCTAGCTTGTTCAGATCTTTTGATTCCCTCATGGCTATGGTCTTGACATCCCATTCTCTGGGTAGTGCTCGCATAACCTTCAAAGCAATTTTACGATTAGTGTATATTTTTCCAAGAGCAATTAATTCACAAATAATATTGCTGAATCTTTCGTCAAACTCAGTCATTGTTTCTCCTGGTTTCATCTTGACGTTTTCAAACATCTGTATTGCTACAGTGAGTTTGTTTTATTTGGTTTGGTCGTTCCCTTCGCACAGTTGAGTGAGTTTCTCCCAAATTTCTTTGGCGGTAGATCACGCCTTGATTTTGCTAAACATATTTTTGTCCAGCGTCTTGTACAGTATATCTTTGGCTACGTTATCAAGATTTGCTTTCTTCTTATCCTCAGTAGTCCACTCCATTCTGGGTTTCTCGACCATCTGTGGTTCTCCTCCTGTTATGGCTACAACATTTTTGACTTTGAGAATCTTCATGGGTCCGTCAGCGATAACGTATCACATGTCATCATCTCGAGCAGAAAGATGTGTCTGCATACGAATTTTCCAGTCATCATAATCTTCTTTAGAGAACATAGGAATTTTATTTAAAGAAGTCATGATGAATATCAGTAGCTAAATAGAAAAACCCTCTTTGATACCACTTGTTGGGGATCGATAATGTGTGTAGAGGGGGGGGGGGGGGGGGGAGGTGAATACACAATAATGATAGTCTTTAAAATCTAATGCTATATGGTTGAGTAAATGTTAGTTCACTCGACCGGTTTTCTTTTAGCCTGCTAGAGATATAAGAGCAACTAAGATTAGTGCGGAAATAGCTCTCAATATGCTAGATAATATCCATGAAATGATGCAATGCAATAACGTAAGTAGACGCAGATATGTTTCTTGGATGGTCGGAACTCAATCTCCTACGTCACTCCTTCTTCTACCTTGGAAGGATTCACTAGAAGACTTTGGTTATTAAAACGTCTTGCAATACACGCGATCCAAGTTAGGACTTATCCAATGCCTAATATGGAACTCCTAGATTCATAGTGATAAGATTTAAAGCTCTTATCAAACAGTTTCATTTGGTGATGATGATTGTCTTAGTCTCTCGAGGACTTAAAACTTCTCAAATACTTGTATCGGGTAGCGTTCTTCAAACGATATCTGGAATTGAGCAACCCTTGAAAAGATCTCTTCGAAGATCGGATAAGGCTATTTAAGCTAAGGGTTTTTTTCTTTGAGCGGTCGAGTATTCAAGATAGGTTCGAGAGCTCAGATAGACAGATTCTCAATAAACGTTGTTGTGTCGTCTCTTCTGTCTAGAAAGGCTTTGATATATATAGCATTTGTCTTCAACGTCTTTCTTCTTTGTCCAACGGTAAGATTTCCCTACTGATAAAGTTTTCTGAATATTTCGTACTGGGTGCGCCTTTAATTGTCTATTCAATGTGTCGCTCACATTAAATGCTATTTAAGGCTTTCTCACTTTATCAGATGAATCCTTAAATGCTTCGTCCTTTTTCTTTTCAGTTGTCTTGTCACTTTCTGAGATCTGGGAAACTGTAACTTCGAAATGTAGCGTGTAGCTTTCTGTATTTGAAGTTTGGTAGATATCTCAGTCGGTAGTTATGTCTTTGTTCCGTTTGACATACAACTGTTTTGCATTATTCGTTGGTTGACAAGCTTTAGCTGACGTCGGTAGATATGTCTTTGTTCGGTTGACATACAATTGCTTTGCATGTTTTGGCTGACGTCGGTAGATATGTCTTTGTTTGGTTGACGTAGCTTCTTATGCAAATAAATGGCGGCCGACTAAACAACAAAGTATTGTTTTGTTATCACCAAAAGTCAGGATTCAACAACATTGTTCAACGCAAAACCTAGGTTTGGAGAAAAAAATGGCCCGCCATTTCAGAAGATTAAACCTTATGTTGGAATTTTACAAATGGCTTGCCGAGGCTGGAAAACAAAATATCTCTTGTCGTTGGTGGAGAAGAATCGACATCAGAAGGGAAGAATTGATGCCGGAGGACCTAAACTATCCTTCACCGTAGAGTGAAAATCTAGTAAATGGGTTGGACAGAAGCGTAATAGAGAAACAGGAGAAACAATGGAGGACTTCAATCTACACCAAAAAAACACGGCGACCGGAGGAATAAATGACATGGAGGGGAGATTAGGAGAGAAATGTAGGAAAGAGATTAATCAAAATAAATTTTTAAGCATAAATATACATTAAATGGTAAGGGGGAGTTAGAAATTAAAAAAATTGGCTGTAGGGTTTCCTTAATATTTAATTCTGATTGGGAAACAAATCTGTAAGTTCAAAATAGGGGTTGAGGATTTTAGGCTAATTTTCCCTCTATGGTGGATGACGTCTTGGAGTACATCAAAAGACAAGGAATGCCATCTACATCAGCTTGTTTCAATCTATAGAGAGAAATATCATACTTCATTTCGATAATTGAGTAAGATTTTAATTTATTTTACAAAAAAAATTAGAGTTAATTGGACTATTGTTAATATGTAAAAAGAAATAAGATTGTTTATTACCAAAAACTACCAGCTGCGAGTGTGATTTCATATGTACGACGACATTCATTTATTGCCACTATGAAGTTCTACAACAGTCTTGTTTCTTACAATCGAGTATTACTTGATTATTTACATTTTTTAAATATATATATTTTTTATTTAATCCATTTATTAAATATTTGTAGCCCATAGATGATAGATCAAATGATGTTGAAAAACAAGGCTGAACTACGACCTTCACACTATTTTAGTGGTTGAAACCCCTAAAACAACAATATGTTGAAATGAACAACAATACATAATCATCCAAAATAGTCATGGGATAAATTATGGATGTGGAGGATTTCTCATTTAACCATTTGATAGCATCCATATTTTCCAATATTTTTGGTTTGTTGTGGTTGGCACAACAAAGTAGATCCGCTAACCTGATCAGGTATGAGTTGGTTTTGTCTTATTTATTGAAAATACATATGTTATATATATATGTGTTTGTATATATATATATATATATAGTTTTGCTATGCTGCCCACCTCTCGTGCCCACCTCCATGCCCACCTATGTGGTGGCAATCATCCAATGGATGAGATGAATCACATACAAATGGTTCATCCAATGGATGATTGCCACTTCATAGGTGGGCATAGAGGTGGGCACGGGAGGTGGACAGCATAGCAAAACTCATATATATATATATATATATATGAGTTTTTTTTATGGTGCCCAACAACTATGCCCAACTCCGTGCCCACCATGTATAAGTCAACTCATCAATTGTGCTGGTCAACTCACCTATTGAACATGATAGGCACAGAGTTGGGTATAGTTGTTGGACACCATAAAAAAACTATATATATATATATATATGATTTGGTTCCCCTGCACACCAGTGTGCAGGGGAATATTGTGCGCCAACTTAGCTGGCGCACTTTGTGTTTTATCTTTTCTTTTTAAAATTTTTTTTTTTTAAAACTAAAATTGGACCAAATTTTGGGCCCATGAAGAATCGTTTTTCTTCTTCTCATATGGCCATTTCTAATTTTCAGAAAACCCATTTCCCCTTTTTGTCAAGACGCGATTTGAGATCGGGAGATTTGTGGTGACAGTGATGGCCGCCCGAGGTGATTTGTGGTTGTAGTGACCCAACCCGGATCCACTATCTAATCAGAGTTATAATGAAGCGCATGCAATAATACTAAAGCGTAAGGAGCGGATAATTAATATACAACAAATCCAATCGGCAGAATACAACCGACGATAACACAAGGGTATAAATACCATTATACAACCAAATCGAAGGTTCAGGGTAAACAAATCCCTACCCTCTAAGACCTCACACTCTCGGATTCTCAATCCCGCTGAGAGCCGTCTGGACCGTCCAGCCTCAAACCTGCCCCGCCACAAGGTACACCACAATACCCAAACACAGGGGCGTGAGCGACAACGCTCAAAACGAAACAATGATATATAAACTAATATGCAGCAAACAAATAATTTAAAATCACTGAGTAAAACAGTCTACTCAGGGCGCTATGAACACAATACCGTGCTAAGAGAGCTTGAAACGACCCTGTCTCAACATAAGTAATAATTAAATAAAATGCGGATTTTTCAGAAAATTTTATAAAAATTTCGACATGACCTATTTGTTTATATTACAACCAACCTGTCTCGGACAGCAACCAAAATAAAAATAAAAGAAATTGATACTGACGACACCAGAAACTAGGTCGAGACAAGAACGAGACCCAAGAGAGAGGTTCGACATATCAAATATTCACAAGATTAGAAATCTAATATTTACATGCTCATAAACAATGCTATCGAAACATTACAGATGCATTTGACAACTGAGCAAAATAAATGATCCATAACATAGAAATTCTAATAACTATGCGAAAGACGAGCATAGGTCGGAGGGATGTGCCGTGCCCGCATCGCAGTCCACTCGATAGTCTTGCCTCTCGAGCTCAATGAAATACACCCCACCTGAAAACAATAAGTGTAGTGAGTCTAAAAGACTCAACAAGAATATGGGGGGTGGGGAATAACGAGTACTACGTAAATACAAGCACACACAGATTAAAAATAGCTGATACTAAAAATACCTTTATTTTGTGCCCCTGAACTTAAATAAATGATTTCTGAATAAATGACGTGAATATGAATGAAACATATGCATGACTAAGTCGAACATAATCCATATCTATACATAATCTGTACTGAAACGTCATCATAAATATCTTGAACATAGTCATAAATATTGAACTTAGATCCTTGGATTGTGACTCTGTGATTTCGATCATGATCATGGCTGCAGTGCACTATGCCGCAAGGAAGTCAAGATTTCTTCCAACCCGTCTTGCCCATACTTGGTAAGGGAAGCTAGGATTTCTCCCGGCCCGTCCAAACCCATAAATTTGGTAAGGGAAGCTAGGATTTCTCCCGGACCGTCCAAACCCATAAATTTGTTAAGGGAAGCCAGAACGTCTCCCAGCCCGTCCAAACCCATACTTTTTATAGTCACAATCATCTCACTTTGTTCCTAAAAATATTTTCTTTCATACTTAAATATGGACTTAGCATGCATAAAGAAAATATGTCGTAACTGTAGAAATGATGTAAATGTAAATATTAAGCGATAATCATGCATATGACTCACACAAGGATGATCGGGATGGTGATTTAGGAACTAAACCCAAAGGATGGAGAAATGTAACCCGTAAATTGCACTTACGATAACTATGAGCGGTTTACCCGTAAAATTCACAACTTGCTCAATTCTTATCCAAAAAGGATTCCGCTTGAAACCACGACTCCACGACATTTAAAACTAAGTACGGAAGTCATCCTCGAAATTTATTTCCTAAGCGAGCATTATTCAAAAGAATGAATTCCGGGCAGCAGCCCCTTAGCTTAAAACAAAATTCTGCACCTTAACGTTTAAGAATCTAAAACTCAAACCAAACTTATTCGAATTGATTCCCGCCTGGACCGACATATTCCCAACATCCTAGACCATTTCCGAACCCGAGCCCTTACCCAAAACCCGAGTTTTAAACCCTGTTTCAAAACAATTTCCGGACAGCTCACACACCAACAGAATTCTGTTCACGCCTTGTTTCAAAACTCACTCCAAAAACTTAGCACAATGCCTCCCAAGTCCCAAGCTACTAGACTAGGACCAAGTCCAACCCTTAGACTCATCCCGAGCCCTATGAACTCACCCCAAACACTTCGACTTAGCTCAAAGATGGCAGCCTCTATAGACCTTCAAAACCGAGTCCTAACAACCCCCACAATCAAAGTTCCTTCACTTCCAAATCACCACTTATCTCCAAGCCATTCTAACACTACCATGTGAACTATATTTCAACCATGGTAGTCCCTAAATTCACCACCCCAATAAGCACAACAAAACACCAAGTATTCGAACCATTCCATGATGAAAAAACATCTGGAATTATAATTCGAACCATATGCCATCTAAAAATCTGAAAATCTGAACCAACATGCTAGGCTTATAAAATCTGAAAATTTCGAATGCATAGCATGAAGAAGAAATCTGGAAATTTCGAACACTAGCCATTAGTAAACCTGGAAATTATTCGAACACACAAGCTATGAAGAAAACTGGAATATAATCGACCAACAAGCTAAGAAAAACCAAATCTGAAATTTTCGAAAAATACATGCTATGAAAATCTGGAAATTTCGTACACATAGCATCATTGCAAACACCGTATCAAAGCCATGACTCATTACAGCCCTCAATATTAATCGATATAAGAACATTTCTCAAACACATATAATGAAAACTCTCATGGCCGTATGTCTCAAGAAAACAGGGCACAAGTTTTTGAATAAACGTGAAATGCATAGACATCAATTCAAACACACAATACATACATCTACAAGGTGAGAAAGGAACCACAATCTTGCCTAAGCTAGAAATCGAAATGCAAGAGCCAAATGGGCTAAAACCGAATCGAAGAACATGGGGCTGCTCGAGCTGGAAAAATGGAGGGAGTCACGAGTTGCTACAGCTCGGCCAGCTGGAGGAGGTGCTGCTCCGCCGGACAAAGGAGTTGCTGCGGCGGCCGAAGGCTGGAAATTGAAGGGAAAAACAGAGAATGCCGATGTCGAGAATGAAATGGAGAGAAAATGAAAGGGCTCACGTCTGTTGCTTGAAGAAGGGGAAGAAAAGAAATGGGCCAAGACTTTAGGCTAGGCGTGTCCCTTAATGGGCCATGAACCGGGCTAGGCAAAATTTCTGTATTGGGCCGTGCAACATGGATTTTAAATGGGCAAGAAACATCATGCACAATATATAATAGATAATATTTTAAATGGTACGAATAAATGTGTTAGGTCCAAATTCCTGTAAATTTTCAAGTTTGAAAATCCAAGAATTAAACACTTTAAACATTCTAATGTCACGACAACGAGTAAAATATTTAAATAACAAGCAGAGCGATTTAAAATAATTTAAACAAATTAAACTAACGTTTAAAAGGAATTTAAATAAATACACAAGCGAAAATAAAAATTTTTAAAATGATTTGGACAATTAAAAAAAATTTAAGTAAATAATCTAGGCATTTAAAATAATTTAAAATAACTAGCAACTAAACTTAGATTATTTAAATTTAAAATAAATAAGTTGGACACTCACAAATATTTAAACAAATAAGTTAAATAGTTAAAATCATTTGAAAGAATAAACTAAACAATTAAAATAATTTAAATATGCAAACTTAAACTTTTAAAATATTAAAACAATTAAGTTGCACAATAAAATCATTTTGATAAATAAACTTAAACAATTAAAAACATTAATTAAATAGTTAGTACAATAAAAATCATTTGAATAAATAATAAAATATTTTATTAGCACATAATTCAAATAAAGAATTTAAATCATTTAAACTTAAAAATAATAATCTTAATATTTATTTAATTTAATGCATGCGATTTAGTAAATTGGGTTTTAGGCGTCACATAGCTACTCCGCGGGGTACTCGTGTATTCCCCTATCCACTATAGCGTCTACTCCACCGTCGTGGTCGCTCCTAGTGATAGCAAAACCAGGGGCCGAGTGTCCCCAGACAAGAATCCATAAAGAGTAACTCATCATCGATTGAAACTTGTCATGACTCACATCATACCAGATGCAGTCTACCGTAAAAATATGCATGTGCTAAAGCCGTAAAACATGGTAAAACACGTAGCACATAATCATGCAACATATAAGCATATATATCATGTCGGCTATCTCGGTCAGTACTTACGTACCTCTAATACTGCTGGTCAAACCTAGCTCCGCTGGTCTATAATCCAAGCCTACTAGTCCAGTATACTGCTACTACAATGCAATTACCCATGCATCAATAATTAAGATCTAAAAGTCTTAACTAAACTATTGCATACTCCTAAATATTTTTAGGAAGCCAAAGCTATACCTGCGTTCGTCGTTAGCCCTTGCTGTCGATAGCCTCAAAACTAGACCACAGCTCCGCTATGATGCCTAGATTGCTGTGCCATTTCCGAATTTCCCATAGGACACCTAGATCTCCCTATATCTGAGTTAGAAGGCCTAGGAATTGAGAGAGAAGAGAGGAATTGGTGCACCTCAAATGAACTCTCGGCCCTCATATTTATAGACACGGAACGTTGCATCCGTTCGGGTTCGTTGCGTCAGTTCTGCCTGACGAACGTTGCTTCCGATCCCCATCGTTGCTTCCGATGTCACATCAAGTGCGTAAGCAATGACGTAATATGGCTGACGTCACGGATGACATCAACTGCCAGAACGTTGCTTCCGTTATGGGTCACCCTTCGGAGCATTTCCGATCATTCTGAATCCATTTCTGAAGTCCGTTAATCCAACAAAAACTTCCTTAATCATATATTGGCAAATCAAAACATGATCATATGATTAATTACTCCTTAATCATTAATTATGGATACGGGTCACTACAGTGGTGGTGATGGTTGTCGGACTGGCATGGGTGGTCGGGCTTGGGGCGACAGCTGAGGTGGAGGTCTCGGTGGTGGTGCTGGAGGTGGATTAGGAGGTGGTGGAATTGGTCACGATAGTGGTACTTGGTGGCGGTGATTGCAGCGCCGCGGCGGTGGTTAGGGTTGATCGGGAGTGACGGGTGGGCGGAGATGATGGTGGTTAGGGTTGACCGGGTGGGGTTGGGGAGGTGCTGGTCTCGGTGGTGGTGGTGGGGCTGGTGGAGGTGGATGGTGGTGTTGGTGGAAGATTGGGTGGAGGTGGAGGTGGAGGTGGAGGTGGAGGTGGTGGTCGTGGTGGTACCCGGGGTGACGGTGGGCTGAGTGATGGCGGTGGGGGATTTGAAGAAAGAAATAAGAAAGGAAGAAGACGATTGAATCCTATAAAATTGGGCCCAATTTTTTTTTTAATAAAAAATTAAAAAAAATACAAAAAAAAGTTATGTGGGCGCCAGCTGGGCTGCCAGCTCAGCAGGCGCCCAAGTTTCCCTGCACCCTTAGGGTGCAGGGGAACATTCCTCTCTCTCTCTCTCTCTCTATATATATATATATATATATATATATATATATATATATATATATATATATATATTCATAGATTAAAAATTATAGCTTGAAGATTGTTGATAAGTGCATTTTGTGTGCATTATTTCATGTTATTTTTATGTTTATTTTATGTGCATTCATATTGCTTTTATGTGTTTTAGTTCATGTGTGTGTATTACACTCTCCGGGTTAATTTTGTAAGAAAATGGATTTTTAAATAGTGAATTAAGGAGTAGCCTTGATCGAAAAATCATATTTAATTTTAGAGAGATCCAATTCCGATCTCTACCGTTCAGAATGAAGTAATACCCGATTGTAAAAAAACAAAGCTTTTGTAGAATTTCATAGTGGAAATAACTGGATGTCGTCGTACATATGAAATTACACTCGCAGCTGGTGGTTTTTGATAATAAAAAATCTGATGTATTTTTACCTGTGAACAAGACTTCAATTAACTCTACTTTTTTTTTTATTTTGTAAAATAAATTAAAATCTTACCCAATTATCGAAATGAAGTATGAGATTTCTCTCCTTGAATTGAAAGAAGCTGATGTAGATGTCAGTCCTCGTTTTTTTATGTACTCCAAGACGTCATCCACAATAGAGAGAAAATTAGCCTAAAATCTCCAACCCCTATTTTGAACTTACAGATATGTCCCCCTATCATAATTAAATATTAAGGGAACTCTACTGCCAAATTTTTTAATTTCTAGCCCTCCCTTGCCATTAAATGTATATTTATTCTTAAAAATTCATTTTGATTAATCTCTTTCCTACGTTTCTCTCCTAATCTCCCCTCCATGTCATTTATTCCTTCGGCCGCCGTGTTTTCCCGGTGTAGATTGAAGTCCTCCATTGTTTATTCCGTTTCTCTATTGAAATGGCAGGCTATTTTTTTCTCCAAACCTAGGTTTTACGTTGAACAATGTACAATTGAATCATGTTCGAGACATCATCGTCATCATTCAAAGTCACAAACATTTCATCATGAGGAGCTACATATTGCAAAACACTATTTTTTGATTAATATGCACACTTTGTTGACAGTTCCAAAAATAACTCCATTAAATTAACCTGTCAATCATTACCGATATCATGTACAACTCTCCATTCTATTGATAGCTACCAAGAATCATTTCACTCGAAGAACTTGCTCTCGAATCTATCTATGTTGTGCTTCTACAGTACCTTCAAATTCATACAGTTTGTAGAGCAAAATCATACCCTTTTTAAAGCAAAATATTATATATAATCGAGCTCAAACATGACATTTCACTGCAAAATTAGTTGCTTTCCTCATCTCATCTGTCTTAACGAACACGTGAGGTGGGTGTGGATGAAACTTAGAGACCTCGGGTAGCATACAAACTGAGCTAATCAAAAGACACATCAACATTTGCACACACATAAATATTAAGCTAAAATTTGAAAAATATTGAAAATTTTGAAAATTTCTAGATAAAAATGACATACAAAATACACATCATCATCAATTATCAACAACCAACCTTAAAATAAATATAAATATCTCAACTAAATCTGACAAAATGAATTTTTTTTTCATATTTGCGTTATAACAAATCTTTTTAAAAACCCTCTAATCTACAAAAACCAATCTCAAACGTGCTCAAATATACGAAAATAAGATCATAATATTTTGTTTAAATAACTCCCTCGCCAAAAAAAAAACCGCCGGAGAAAAATACCTTAGTCGTCAGCCCACAATCGCCAATAACAGCGTTGCCCTTCACTGGTCGCCGATCCAAGAATTTTTCGTGTTCTTCTCCTTCGTTTGATCGACATCGGAATCTATTTGAAGAGAAACAGAGACTGCTCTCGGTTTTATGAACATTTAATGAAGTGAAACTAATTATGTTTTAACATAAAATATGAATTTAGGTGCAATGGGGAGCTAGAAGTACAATAATTTGACAGTAGGAAGCTTTTAATATGAAAATATGACATGGGAACTGATTCATTAAAAAAAAAACTTGGGCTAGGGATTTTAGGCTAATTTACCCTCATTTGTGTTTATAATAATATTTTTTTAAAAAAAAAACTAACTAAGCCAAACATCTCCTAACTTTTGCTTTCATTTTTTGTTTCAAACAAAGATTGCCAAGTGCATTTTGTATGAAAAATGCAAAAGCTTTAATTTCATCACAAAATTAATTTGTCAGATTGAGCTTTTGGAGACATCTCTTCTTAAAACACAAGTTAGGAAAACGTTTATTTTGAACTTATTTTAATATTTTGAAATTATTAAGATTGCATTTGGATGAATGTATTTGACTTAAGAAGATATTTGATTGATGGATTTCGGGTTACACTAAAATTGAATGATTTGATTTTAGAGATATTTAAATGATGAATTTGAAATGACAATACCTTATGCTGATACATATCATTTATTTACCATGAAGATAAATTGAAATTGTACCTACATGGCTACACGTATCTATTGGATAATGAAACCCTATTCTTGCTCTGTTTGGTTTGATGTATTATTAATCTATGTATAACTTATCACAATCAATTTTGCTTTATTTTCGTCATATTATTTATTTATTTTTTAATTAATAATTTTACATCAATTAAATCAAATAAATTATAATCTATCCGTCAAATCAAATAATATATTAACTAATTTTTCTTATTTATTTATTTTTAATTTATATTATATTACTTATCCATGGATTACTTATCCTATCAGTCAAACCAAACGGTGAAGAATCCAAAGGTGTCGATAAATTAATGCGGGGTTTATTGATTTTTGAGTAGATTCCACATCTATTATTAAATATCCACTCTTACGGCAGATGTCAAAACGGGCTAGGAGGACGAGTCAGCCCACAACCCGACCGAGTTATGTGTAATTAGACGGTTTGGAGTGGATTGACTTGACGCCCATCGCAATCTTTCATTAGGTGGACATCCACCGGAGCAATTAACTTTGTAGGAGAGTTCGGGTGGATCTCGAAATTCTATGTTTCCTTCAATGCATGATTTGGTTTCTTATTTCTATTACGATTAAATTATGAGTACTTGATTCACAACTCACATATATGGCGTCCAGAAAAAGGAGATCATATCATATTTGGATTATAAGTGTGGTCACTGGTCTAGCCTAGCTAGAGGTGCAGATCTACAAATTGAGTTAGATCTCACAGTCAAAACTATTGAATTTGAGCCGAACTCGAAAACGTTCCAGAACGCGTTTTATGTGATGAATCAAATTTTAGCTCAAATTATTTCTGTTAAACGTTTACAAGCTTTAATATTTTACTAATATATTATGATTATATTTTTAAATAAATGCAGAACATTTATTTTCGAGCAATGGTAGGAACAAAGCAAACATGCTAAAATACTTTGAAAGGATCGAACACAAACTCAATTCAAACTCAAACTCAAAATTTTCAAATATTCAAATTCATATAGACTTCGAGTTCAAATATATTTACACGAACTCTCACACATAATGTGGACATATATATATCAGTACATGCACACGTGTGTGGATGAGTTTTAAAAAATTTAAAATCTCAAGATGGAACGACCCAATATAAATGGGTCCATTTTATAACGCTGTAATACATTTTTCAGTTATTTTATTTCAAATAATATGAAATAGTACTCACGTACTGAATTAAATACATATTGTATATGAACTATGGGAAAAATTCGATCATGTCCTACGAGCCATACTCGAAGGGCATGCAGAATCCATGGTCCAAATGATCGTCGCTGATCGATGTTGATCAGTCTCGTGCATCAACACATGGGACGATGAATCCAACGTACAACACGTAGATACATAATAAGTACGTATCCACGTGCTAGCATCGAATTCATCCTAAGCGTTGGAGAAACATTTCTCCATGAACATGACAAACTCACGAAAATCGATGAGCCCGTCCCCGTTAACATCAAAAACTCGAATCATCCTCTTGCAATCCTCCAAATCACACCCTTGTCTGAATCCCAAAGCACACAAAACTCTCCTCAGATCACCACAATCTATGAAACCATCCTTGTTCGAGTCGAAAACCTCGAAAGTCTCCTTAATTTCCTCGAAGCTGGGCTCTTCTTCATCAAACAACGTCAAGAAATCATCTTCAACATAAAAAGGCTTATTACCATTCTCATTTCCGGGATCCTCCATTGCCCACCCCACTCCTAATCTACTCATCACCAAGTTGATTTCCGATATGTTTATCTTCTCCACCAACTCGGAACATCTGTCACGGTGAATCGGAAGCTCGCCACGGGCTTCCGAAGAATTGGTAATAATTGACAAAAACTTTGGAACACTTTGTAGGAAATAATCGATTCTTGACAAGCAATTCTCGATGTCCAAGCAGATGGCTTTGATCATCCAAAACGCTGAAAATAAAGTAGTGTTCTCCAGATAATCCATTGCTTCAACACAAAAAAAAAACAAAGAATAGAAATTATCAGTATTGATATTCTTCAATCTCCCACCCAACTCTCACGCACACGCACACGTACTAGGTGTTCTTGGGGTGTTTGATCACCTTGAGAAGGTGTTTATATACCAGAGATAATTTTGCCCACTTTCGGCTGGCGTGTAATGAATAATATTTTAGGAAAGTTCATTGGAATATTAATCTGTGGAAGAAAAACATTTAAGGAATATATAAAAAAAATAAAAATGACAGATAATTTATTTATTTTTAATGTGTGCAAGTGTGTATCCTCCCTTTTGAAGCCAAATGTGTGTAGGTGGGCGTGGGTCTAAGAGGGATGTATTAATGTAATAATTGACGGGAGAAAATGAAGAGGAAAATGTTGTGAAATTTCGGGGTTCATTCATTGATAAGGAACCAATGTGTAATTTCCAAGAATGTGATATACCTTGAATATCCCAAGTTGAATTGCAAATTAGTTTTTAAATGAATTTCTTTCTCATGCTAGGAATTGACGAATTGTATCTATTTTTTTTTTGGCCACCTAATAAGAAAGTGCACGTTGTTTGATGCAAAAGATGTGACTCAACATCTTTGCATCCTTTTAATCTTCGCGTTTAATTGACTCTATTTTTTAAAAAATAATAATTAGAGTTTAAAATAGTTGTGTTATACGTGTTTTCCAAATTATATTATAAAAATTTAATTCAATTTCGACCTAAAAGGATATAATATAAAATTTTTAGTTTATATTGTTATAAAGGTTAATTACTTACGATGTTAATGTGGAATATCAAGATTATTGAAAACCTCTCGTGACCAATATTAACCCTCATTTAGTTCAATTCTAAAGGCACACATACCCTAAAAACATGTACGTATAAGGATGCATGTATGCATATGCTCAAATTTTAAAAATATAAAGATATGTATGTATAGTGACCCATCTGAATCACCTACTAACTAGCAGTCTTAAGCATGCAATTAGCTTAATAATAATAAAACAGTGTTTATTCAAACTTAACATAGTTTATCGCAAATACTTAAAAATCTACTATATACAAGATAAACCAACGGAATACAACCGACATAACAAACCCAAATATTTTCACCCAAAATATATACAAATGAAACCGAGCATAAAACTTCTGGAATCTCCAGAACCTGCAACTAACCCTGCTTTGATCCACCCGCTCCATCCAACTTTAGACTTGTCTCGTGGAATGGTGTGTCCAAGATAATACCAAGGACGTGAGCGAATAATGCCCAGTACGTAAATATGAGTATGCAACACTTAATGTGACGCATGCAGCATGATGTGACTGGAGTGACTGGTCAAGTACCAAGTCCTGCTCAGACTAGGCATCAATGAGTATGTATCATCATTTGGGCACCAACTGCTGGGTGGCTCAAACACTCGTCTAGATCACCGTAGTATCAGTCTTCGCTCATGCAGTAACTCCCGGTGTCAGATAATATAAACAGGTGTAGGGCTGAACGACCCTACGAGAAAGGCTATCTCGAAGGAGATACGGCTCAATGTGTATGTGCACATGTTGGATATATTTAAAACAGTAAAACATATATCATGAAACATAAAATGCAACACATAAGCATGCATACTCAGCTGGTAATCTCAGTCAGTACTTACGTATTTCTAGTAGTAGAACAAGTCTAGTAGAGTCTAGGTTCTAAGCCTACAGTCAAGTATTCATCGTATCAGTACTATACATGTTCTACAAGTTTTAACTAAGTTAACAGATACTCCTATAATTTAAGGTACTGTTTGCAACCTCTAAAAATAAGTGATTATGGAGATTTTTTTAACAAATACTAAGTCAAGAAGGGAAACTCGGAATTTGTACTTCAATTCATCTCCCGAAGACCCCTATTTATCGGCCAAGTTCGGGTGGAGATCGGATGATCCGATCAGGGCATCGGACGTTCCGATCTTTGCATGCCTGACACGCACGTCGCCTGCCGCCGGAGATCGGACGATCTGATCGGCAGTTCGGGGGTTCCGATCTCTGCATGGAATACACGTGTACAACATCATGGCTTAGTCACCGGAGCACATCATCGGAAGCTCTGATCTCTAACTTTGGATCATCCGAACTGGTTTGGACGCTTCGATCTCAAGTTCGAACGAACGTCACTTTGCTTCCGAACTCCTTGTTGCCTCCAAACTGTGTGTAATTCGGATCTTCCGAACTCAGTTTGACTTTATATTTTTAATTTCATTTAATCCTTTGATCATGTATTTAGTAAATCCTTAATCATGTTTATAATTTATTTAACTTAAAACAGGGTACGGGTTACTACAGTATGTGTGGTCAAGATTAATAACCCCTACAAGAGATGTTTGATCATGGATATAAAAAAAAAGAAAAAAAATTTGTCCATATAGCATTAACTAATATTTTCAAAAATATAGTTAAAATACTTTTCTACGAAGGCGCTATAGTGTAGGAAAAAATGAACAAAGCTTGTTCGTGAGCTTTTCGATCCGACTCGATAAATATTTGATTCGTATTTGAACTTATCGAACTCGAGCTAAACCCGACATGTTCGAACTTTTAATGAGTTGAACTCGACCTAAAATTATTTTGTTTAATAATTTGCGTGCCTTAATATTTTATTAATATAATATATATACTTATATAATAAATACATGTACATTTTGAAATTTTCGATCGTTTATTGCTTTTCAACAAAGTTTTCGAACCTTAATATCCGAGCAATAGTTCAAATGGTTCGCAAATAGATTTCGAGAAAAACTTGAACTCGAATTTCATTTCGAGTCGAGCTCGAGCCAAAATATTTGAAATTTTCAAACTTCGAATCGAGCTCAAACATTAGTTTTTTTTTTTTTGCTATTATACGACTCGATTCGATCTGTTTGCACCCGACGATCTACTTTGTATTGCCACGGTTTCTTAAACATGAGAAGTTAATTGATAGTCTTATTTTAACACAATCATTTCTAGCTCGCTCTCATGGATACTTATCATTCTATTTTCACACATCGAGACCATGGTTTTAACTTTTAAATTCGTACACACTTCCTTCACTTAAAAAATGTGTACGTTCACATTTTGACGTATGATTTTAGACCAGACTAAGTCAATCCAGCCTGAAATGTCGTTACTTTGTTGGGAAATAATGGAAAGATTTAATAGAAAGTCTCTCTATCTGGAAAACTCTTGGTAATTAATGATTATTTTATTTTTTAAAAATATGTATTATAAATTTTCACATAAAAAACCCAAATATCAACATAAAATTTCTTCTTAGATTTATACATTAGATTTAAAGTCAATGAAATATTAATGTTGCCCCCAAATGAGGTGTCTAACTTTGTTTAGTAGGTAAACCGTAAACACTTGACCAGTGATCAAGTATACATTTGATTTTCCCTATCAACACTTTCTTGGACTAGCATGAAACACATAAATTGCCAAATGCGATTTACTTAACTATCGTAGTTTGTAGGTTATTGCATTAGTTTAAGGATTTTACCTAGTCCGCACCGAAACGTAACAATTACAGGTTTCCATATCATAAAAGAATAAATATTAATGTTGAAATGTCGAGTGCACCACGTACATTCCTCAGTGTCGCATTTGTGTCATATCAATATTACATATAAAAAAAAACTAAAAATGTCCAAAAAAACAAACAAACAAACAAAGACAATGGACTAAAAGTGAAATTGATAACATAAAGGACCAATAGCGCAAATATACAAACATTGTAAAACCATACTTTCAGTTTTCTCAAGTTTGTGAGATGAGTGTTCGACACTTTTATCAAAAAACATTATCTGATATGATAGTTTAACTTAAATATTTTAATCATAGAACAACTTAAACAACGAAAAATTATCATTAAATCCCTAAACCTAACTTCTATTCATTTATAAATCTCTACTAAAATAAAACTTACTTTTCACTCTCTGGAGAGAGAAAATTTTTCCAAAAATCCCCAAAATACCCTAATTTATATATAAAAAAAAGTGCAAGAATGGACATAAAAAAACAAGACTAATCCAAATAGTATTTATATAAAAATTCAAATTAAAATTAAATAACATAAACCATGTCATATACATATTTATGTTGATACATGAGCAAGTATGTGTCTGAAAATCAAACACATACTCCCAAATCATTATTAAAAGAAATACGATAAAATATTAAAAGTTCGAATAGGCGATGAATCAATTATTATGCTAGATACAGTAGTAGAAAAATTAAAAATAGAAATCGAACAAACAAAATTTATAATGCCAATTATATACCAAATAGAATCTAGAATGAATATTATAATAGGGAATAAATTTCTAAGAAAATATCTTCAATTTACGCAATTTGAAGATCACATTACTTTAAACAAAGGATCATCAATGATTCACATTCCCAAAATACGAACAAAATTTCGTGTAGAGAATGAATGATTTAAAAAAAAATTAATTCATAAATGAAATACAAATCCGATAGAATTAAAAATAGAGAATATTTTAACGATTAACCCTGAAAAGGAAATCATGAAGAAATTTTATGATATTTGTTCTGAAAATTCTCAGGACAAAATTAAGAAAAGAAAACAATTCATTGTCTCAATAAAACTTAAAGACCCTAATACCACAATCCGTGAAGCACCAAGAAGATGCAACATGGATGATGTAAAAATATTCGAAAAAGAGGTTCAAAAATTACTAAAGCTCAAGATAATCGTTCCAAGTAAGAGTCCACACTCTTCACCAGCCTTTTATGTCAGTAAAAAAGATACTAACAAGGCCCACAGGGGCATAGACGAGTTGGTAAGGCCCGAGGTGACGTGGGAAGAAATTTCCCAGCGTTGCAGGTTTGATCCTCGTGTGGACCATATTCCCTGCTAAAATATTATGGGGTATGCTCTAGGGGTTGACCATGTTGCTCCCTTCCTCAGGTCCCTGCCGCTCTTACACATCCCTCGATTTAACCCCCCGCATAAGCCAATGGGCCTCTGACTCATGTGGAAATGGGTCCCCTTCGGGGTCAACCCCTTTTTTGGAAAATAAGAAAGATACTGACAAAAAAAGAATGGTAATTGATTATCGAAAAATGAATAATGCAACAATTATGGATGAATATTACATCCCGAATAAGAATGATTTACTATCTTACATAAGAGGAATGAAATATTTCTGCAGCCTAGACTGTAAATCAGAATTCTGAAAAATTCAACTAGATTCACAAACACAATTACTTACAGCATTCAGTTTTCCAAAGGAACAATATCAATGGACGATATTATCTTTCGGATTTAAACAAGCACCAGGTATTTTCCAAAGATATATGGATGAATCATTTAAACCATATGTAGATTTTTGTTGTGTCTATATAAATGATATATTAATTTATTCAAATTAGATCAACATTATAAAGACCTCATGACAGTACTAGATATCTGTCATAAAAATGTAATTATAATGTCTGAAAAGAAAGCACAATTATTTAAAACCAAAATAAATTATCTAGGATTACAAATTGAAGACGGAAAATATTGTTTACAACAACATATACTTAAGAAAATCCATGATTTCCCAAGTGAAATTAAGGATAAAGATCAATTAAGAAGATTTCTAGTATTACTAACATATTCAGGAAATTACATTAAGAAACTAGTAGAGATAAGAAAAACTCTACAGACAAAACTTAAACAAGACTATAAATAGAAATGGTCAAAAGAAGATACTAATTACATAGATACAATTAAAACTAAAATAATTAGTAATCTCTTTGAATTATATTTTTCATCAAATAAAGATATAATAATAATTGAAACAGATGTGTCAGACGAATATTAGGGAGCATGTTTAAAAGCTTATGCGGGAGAAATAAATTTAGAAGATCTTACTAAAACAGCTACCAGAAATAATGAAGAATTATATAATTATACATCAGGAACCTTTCAAGGCGCACAACTAAATTATCACTCAAATGAAAAAGAATTATTAGCTTTAATTTTTACAATTAGGACTTATGAAATTTATCTTATATCTAAATCATTTTTAGTAAGAACGGATAATATGAATTTAACATATTTCAAATCAAGAAAAATATCATGAAATGCAGGAAGAAATGCAGCACGGTTAATCAGATGGAAATCGGAATTAAACCATTATCAGTTTGAGATACAACATGTCAACGGAACAGGTGATTCATTACCAGATGCATTAACCAGAGAACTTCACCCAAATTATATTATCCTTAGTACAGAATAACAAAAGAGATCCTAAGTGATCCAGAAAATGAATGCGAGTCATCCGAACATGCCTCAGAAAGCATGAGAAATATAAATTGATGAAATGAGATTTATATTCAGAAACATGAATTATTTTATGACTTCAAGTCATCCAAACATGCCTCAGAAAGCATGGAGAATATAATTTGATGAAATGAGATTTATATTCAGATGCATAAATTACTCTACGAGTAAAATAATCAATCTCATTTATGAAGATTGGTTCAATTCTTGCAAATGCAATGATACGCATAATAAAACTATCTGAATTACTCACGAAAAGAGTTAAATTACTAACCATTTTATATGTATAAATATGTTTTCTTGTGCAGGAGTTAATTAAGAGAAATATTTAAGATGGAGCAATTAAGTCAATTAAAAGAACAACTGATTGACTTACAGGAAGAAGTCCAAATTCTTCAGCAAAAGGAGAAGAATTTAATCAGAAAAATTCAAAGGACAGAAGAGAAGATGACAACCTCGTCGTCATCATCCTCACCAAAAATACCAATCAAAATGGCAACTCCATTCGACAAAATAATGGAGATGAATGAAAAACAGTCAGTGGTCATAGCCAACACTGACAACAAAGAAAAAGAAAATAAAAAAGAACCGGTGGTCACAGCCAGCAACGAGAAAAATGAAAAATAAAAAGAAAGAACGTTTAAAAATTCCCTTGAAAAAAGAGAAAGAAAGATGTTAAATTTGCGACCACAAAAACAAATTTTTGAGAAAACAAATTTTGTAGAAAAATTCAAGAATGAGTTTTTTGAAACATTAAATTATTTAAGGACAGTCAAGACAAATGCAGGTTATTGGTATTTCAATAATTATTATTCTTACATTAATTAAAATAACAAAAATTAAAATAATTGAACAAAATTAGAAATGAAAATGAGACGGACCGGATTTTCATACCCATTCCATCTTCAAACACCCATAGGTATTCAACCAAAAATAGGAGTCGCGCATGGTTGCGAGTGCATGCAACACAAATTTCCTTTTTATTGTCTATAGTGAGCACAGGTTGCAAAGAGAACATTCAGAAACTCGTTGGAAATATCGGGCTTGGTCGAAATCCTTCCTAAGTTTGAATATGACTCATCCACAACTAGAAACCATGGATAACGGTGGCTAAAACTGTCACACCCTGAAATCGGGTCTAGTTGACATCGGCATTATATAACATTTTCACATTAAACAACAAGCCTCGGATATTAGAAATTCCAGAAAACCAGTCTTTTCATTCATAAATTGAAATTACAATGTCTTTACATAAAATGAAATCGAATTACTTTTGCAGTTCAAATCAAAAATTAATGAGTCTAAATGCAGTGACTAAAATAATAACAATTGAACTAAACATCAATCATCACTTCAATCTTCACCAACCTCCTAAATGGTTTTGCTCATCTTACTCTAGCTCATCTTCGTTCTTATCTGAGATGGTTTTGGATGAGTAAGTGATATGATTGTCACTCAGTAAATGGGAAAATTATTCCAGTTTTTAAATCATTTTATAAAAAATCGTACATATTCATACAGAATAAGAGCAAAACTGAAATCATATATATTAATCAGAGTTATAGAAATAAATTTATGCACCAGTCTACTTATGATTTTTGTGGCTAACTGACATCAGCCTCTTATATGTTTATCCTCTAAAGGGTGATTAATCATAACAAAAATAGAATAGAGTATTCAGAATATATATTTCTACAACTAATTCACAAGCATCATTTCATCAACATCACAACTTTTAGAGATTCAGATTCAAAAGCAGATATACACGCTGGAACATAACTTAAAACATAATATTAGCTTTAAAATCAAAAGCTCACTTACAGATAATGCTAAAACAGATTTTGGTTGTAGCTCGACTGAATTCTGTTTGCTGAATTAGCTCAAATGAATTTGAGCTCAACTGAAATTTGAACTTTGACTGTGTGGGGACCTCGGGTGCTAATCTCAATTCATAACATAAAATCAATGTTTATCTAAGTCAGGGCAACGAAATAAGAACCAACAATTTTTTAGGGGGGAGGGGGGGGGGGGGCGCGGGCGCGCCCATTGTTCGGACCACGACACCATGGTTCCATGCATAGGCGTGGGCACGCCTTCGGGTCCTATCCATGCTCAGCTGAAAAAAATGAAGGTTTTGCCCCTGTTTTGATCTTTAAACATTATCTAACATTTATGTCATGATTCCAACATCAAATCTGAAGAGAAACATGTAATACAATAAGATGTTTGAGGTTCAAAACAACACAATTTGTTATCACATCTCATGCCTAGAAATTCAACAGACTTCTTGTTATTCAAACCTTACATCTAGTCTTGATAAAGTTCATACAAACACTTAACTCGAGTTTACACATAAATTTTTTGACAGCAACTTCTACAACTCTACCCCAAAGTCACCACATCTAACTCTATCTTGTTCTTTCACGGTCGTCTCTGACTTGTTCCTTTTCCACCTATTGCCATGCACACATACAAACAAAGCAATAGCCGGATAACTCCAGTGAGAATTACATTCCCAGTATAATCAACAAGAACATGCATAGAATTTAAAGTAAATAACCATATGAACATCTCAATAGGCATATAAAACATAGAACTCCTATCATAAGCAAAATCTATTGCATTTCATGATTTAAAATCTGCTATCAAACTGTATATTGGTTCTTAGGATCCCAGGGAAGTAGAACACAACCAATATCCCACCTACTCTCCCATTCGAGGTGGCGTTGAGTTCTTTTTCCCGGACTTTGGCCCACTATATCGTGATTCTGGCAATAGGAGTCGATCTATCTCCTATGTTCCTCGATATAAGTCCAAACATCCGTATTCTTTCGGCGAATCTGCCAATCAAAATCTCAAGGGATATTTGGCTCAATATGAATGCAACATAATCTAGAAGAATTAGTCTAGCCAACATATAAAATAAACAAGCTAATCTAGCAAAAAAATCAATATATCAAGCAATCTCAAGTAGTCACATATAGAAACAAGCAAGTATGTGGTTTTAGGGACACTCAAGTGAATCTATCTTGAGTGCTAACTTCCCTTCAACTTAGATGTTGTCTTATACCTTTTTTTTCTTGGTTCTTTGTGCTCCAAATCTGATCAAGCAACACAACAAAATCACTATCAAAACTCTGCTCAATCACTACTCAATCTTCAAAGCAAAACTAGTAGCAAACCTTGATCAATTAATTCCTGGTTCGAAGTCTGGATTCCCGAGCTCGACAAGCTTCAATAACAATCTAAAAATATAGCATATCAAGCTACTTATATCAGCAAAGAACTCACATAATACTCAACTCAATCAAATGGATTCAAACTCTATCAATTTTCGCACCGGCGGCGTAATGGCTAAAACTCGGCAACCGTAACTATTTTCCAACAAATCTAATAATCAAATACAATCCAAATACACCTCATAACATCAAAATATCAGCATAAACCAGAAACATCAGAGGTTCAATAATTTGAATACATGTTGGAAAATATATAACAATTGCATACGTTGTCCGTTCTTCGATCTGACTTCGATATAACAATGCATATAATCTCAAGAACATGTATTCATAATCAAATTATGATTTCTTCACATACATGATTTCAAAACCTACTGAATCTCATAAATACTTACATCAATTGATAGCTCTTCTTGCAAGGATTCAAAAACTAGGCTCGGTTTTGAAATCGGACGGCCGGATATTGAGAAATCAAAGATTTAAGATGAAGAAAATGTCTTGGAGCTGAAATGGAAGATATGCACGGTTCTTGTCTGCAAAAATTTGATATGCAATACACACATACACATCCATTTCAATATCTAGCCAAGTGTTCCACCCAAAATCTAAAAATTGCACTTTGGCCCCTTGAAATCTTCATTATTTACAAATCAGTCCCTGCAAAATATTTTTAATTCAATTTCAATTCTAAATAATTTAAGAATATTAGAATTTAAATCTAAACTCCAAAAATTCTAAAACTAAATATTTTCGAATTAAAAATAAATAATCTCGGACCTTACAGACTGAATTTCAGCGGGTTCTCACAAAAATGATTGGAAAACCAAAAGAAGAACATGCAATTTGGTTGTGCGAGAGAGCTCAGAATGACAATCACAAAATTGAGCTACAAATGGTCACAATCAAACGAGGGCCAAGTTAGGTCAAGGTTAGACGATCTTTTCTGTAGTAGCCCGATCCCTAAATAAGCTAATCAACTGTCTAAACATGATTAGGATATTTCCAATTAGATTAAAGGAGTTAAAAATTGGATTAAGAACGATCAAAAATGATTCCAAGGGCTTCAAGTCATTTGAAAGTTCGGAAGCTCCGAAGAGTAGTTCGGAAGCACCAAACTGATTCGGAAGCAACATTGTACTTTGGAGGTAGAGGGTAAGTTCGGAAGCTCCGAACTCAAGATTTGAAGGTTCGATCGCCTTTGGATAAGAAGTATGGGCTTTCTGATTGGTGAATTGACGTGAGATAGGTCGGAAGATCCGAACTCCAATTCGGAAGCTCCGAAATCCAATTCGGAAGCTCCAGACTCTGTTGGCAGTGGTGTGTTGTTCAATCAGAGACACGCATTTGGTGTCTAGAGATCGGAATCACTAATGTGGAGATCGGAAGCTCCGAAGTCCGTTTGGAAGATCCGAACGAGGGATAGGTAGTTCCGATTGTTGCCTATAAATTCACTCAACTCTATCTTATTTTTAGTAGTCTTGGAGGGCTTACAGGTGTCATCTTGAAGGTTAGTCAGTAGCGAGGCGCTACAGGGATCTTAGCAAAGTTGTACTTAGGTTTTGAGATCATCGTCATCAAAGGGCTAACGACGGATGCAGGTATAAGTCTAAACTCTGATTAGCTTTAGTGAGTAGCTATTAGTCTAGTTAAGGCTTTTGGTATGCTGTAAGTGATATAGTGATTATCTGCTTATAGTCTTGGACTTGAGTACCCGAGGCTAGGTTGCTTTAGTTTCTTGATTAGATGTATGTACGTACTATCCGAGATATCCTAGTTGAATATGCGTTTTCTATGTTTGCATGGTTTATATGGAATGGTTTATGTGCATATATTATGTCACAATTATTATGTTGCATGCATTGTCATGTTGAGCTTGTACCTTGATATTACTAGTGGTGGGGTCGCTCAACCCCGAGTTATTGGTTGGATGGTTGAATTTCGTGGATTCGGGTCAGGGTATATAAATCCAAACTTTATTTTTGGTATAGGAGCCACCTCCTGATGCGACGACCCGGTATGCTACATACCATGACGTCATTTGTTTGAGCAGTGTTTTCTACCGTGATAGGTTTTTGGTACTTGTTTGTTTGCATTAGCATTAGCATTCATAGTATGTGTATACTCATAATTTCGTACTGAGTGTTGTTAGCTCACGTCCTCATTTTTTGGTTCTGATCACCCCATTCTATGGGGTAGGGCTTAGGTTGGACGAACCGAGAGGTAGCGGTCGTTGAGCTGCGGTGGTGTTGGGACTGTTCCTGTACCAGGTTTCTTATTGTGGGTTTCAGTATTATTATTCGATTGGGTTGTAAAACAATTGATTTTGGTATCAATTTTATTTCTGCCGGTGGTGTTGTTAAATCATTTCACTTTCCACTGATTTTAATTGATTATTGTGTTTTAAGATATTTTTGCATGCTTAAGTTCAATTAGTAAATTGATTTCGGAATGGGTCACTACATTTTCTGGTTGCAGTTAAAACAGGGTGCATGTTGGAAAAGCTTTGAGGGTTAGGAATTTTGTTTTTTTTTTTATTTTTAGTGAAACACTCTTTCATCGTTAGGGGTGTCGATTCGAGTGAATCGCGTGGGTTTGTGTAGTAACCCAGTCCCATTATACATGATTAAATTGATTATGGATTAAGGATTTATTGGAGAAAATTAAGATTTTTAGTTAAGGAGAGTTCGGAAAGTCCGAACCCAAGTTCGCAGGGTCCGAACACTTCAGAAGCACAGTTCAGGGTTCGGAGGCTACGTTCGAGATCGGAACGTTCGAACGTGATCAGAGCTTCCGAACATAGTTAGGCCATACGAATTATCGACGTGTCAAAGAGTTCGGACATGCAGGAGATCGGAGCTTTCGAAGAGGAGTTCAGAGCTTCCGATCATTGCATTTTGGCAGCGTGGATGGCATGCCAGTTCGGAGCTTCCGAACTCTGTCTATAAGTAGCGCATTCTGGAGCCCATTTTCTTTGCTAATTCACACTTCTCTCTCTCGGTTATTGGGTGATTTAGGGGATTTTATGCCATCTTTGGTAAGGGGCGGGACCTTGGCGAGGTGTCCAAGCGTCGTAGCGGAGTTGTGCCCAAGTTACGGGACATTAGACATTAAAAGGTTGACGAAAGACAAAGGTATACCCTAGATCCAATAAATAGTTTGGAAGTAACTATTAGATTAGTTAAGGATTTTAGATATTGTTTAGTGATCTAGTAAACTTGTGATTATAGGTTTGGACAATAGAGCTAGTGTAGCTTGCCTAGTAGAATTAAAGTATGAAGGTACTATTCGAGATACCTTGACTGAGTATGCATATATTATGTGTTGCATTATTCATATGGCATGATTTTATTTGCATATATTATGTCATGTTATTATGCTTCATGCATGATCATCTTGAGTTTGTATCCTTGTAATATCTTCTAGTAGGGTTTCCACCCTATCCTGTTAGTGTATGGTTGGACACGTAGATTCGTGATCAGGTCACCTATATCCACTTTCGGGTATGTGAGCCACCTCCTGGTGCGACGTGGCAGAGTGTTACATACCTAGGGCTCGAGTCTGTTCTTGAACTAGAGATTCTTGACCTCGAGTCTTGGTAACCTGTACACTTGCATTCATGCACATATAATATTGTATGCTCATACTTTCGTACTAAGCGTAGTTCGCTCACGTCTTTTATTTCTGTGATTATTGGACACCCTATTCGACGGGGCAGGTCTCAGGTTGGATAGAGCAGGAGATGCTGGGAGATCCTAGGTGTCGAGGTTGTTAGCATGAGAAGTTTATCTTTGTTGTGTTGTTTATCGTTCCGAGGATGTTGGTGCTGAAAATCTGTTGGAACACGGTCGTTCTTTGGATCGAAAAAGAAAGTGATACCCGGTGCAGCGGAAGTTTTAAATTTTTTTTATATGGAACGATTCCATATGGGTATCAAATTCCTACGATTAAAATTGATAATATAAAATTTAAACAATATAAATTTTATCTTAAAATCTCGAAACGAGATTATGGACACCAACAGATTAAACTGCTCTTGTTTTATATCCCAGGAACTGATGAACGAACAATTCTTTAATCAGGTCCACGAACAGAAGTTTAATCCCTCTGATAGACTGCACTAGAAAGTCTATCAGAAGTTTCTGCGAAGAGATAGAACAGATATGATCTGCTAATTCAGACTGCAAATTCGAAATTCGCAGACTGAAAATTCTCTAAGACAGAGAGAGGGGGGGCGGCAGAAATTCCTAGACTGGAGGCTAGGGTTTTCAAAAATCTGAGTGTAAGTTGTGTGTAATTTCTGTACTGCAATAACTTATTTATAATGTGGGCTGCTAACAGCTTAGGGCCCATTAGTCATAAGTTCAAGTCTGACAAGCAAAGCCCGCATGTTCAGAAATTAATATAAAATTCATCGTGACTCAGATTGATAAACCAATTTCACCAATGTGCACAAAAACCATTTCTGCATCTTTCAAAGTCAAGATAAATTTTCTGAATTCGAATTCAGTGGTTTCCAAAAATGTTTATCACTATGTCATTTTAGGAAATCTTACTCCCTCTACTCTCAAATAAGAAGTCCCACTTCTTTATTCACTAAATTTAACTCTTTAAATTTAATTATCTCAACGGGGATTAAAAATCCATTACTTGTGTGACCCTCAATGGTTCAGGGATACAGCTAGCCGTGGGCTCACAACTCCTTGTGACTCGGAACAACAATTTCCGACTTGCCCATCGAATCATGGTAAGAGCGCCTAGCAACATCGCCTCATGATTCCCTAGGTATCACTAATAGTGCCTGCAAGAACCAATAGATTTTGGTTAGCGTACAGTAAGGTCCCTTCATCCATATATCCCAATCGAATCAACAACTATTGGTAAATCGAGAGTCGTTCGAGATTCGATAACTATGCAATGCATCTTGAATATCAAATAGTGACATCGCATGTGCTACTAAGAAACCATTTCTTAAAACACATCATGTACTCTGGCCAGAGATTCGTCACACTAATATCTCCTCAGATTGCATAGGATATCCACACTTGCAAGTATGTGGTGAATCCTTGACAACAAAGCATCGACTCCTATATGTGTCGTAACTGTACCCAATCCCGACACCTGATGACCCCAATAGAGTCGGTAAATGAGTCAAAGTACAGTACTAGCATATAGAGTCTCAATGATGTTTCAAGTAGTAAGGACTAATGGTGTACAACCAAAACCGCGGACTTTATCCACTCGATAAGTGATAACCACTTGGAAAGTCTGGATAGGGTAGTTCGATCATTCATCGTATGAATATCCATTTGCATGCTTTGAACATCTCTATGTTCCATACCAATGAAACGTGGTACTCGGCATCGCAAATGCTAGTCTCAATCTTGAGCGATCCTTATTAACGGGCGGATCAATCGACTAGGAACTGTTTAGAATATACAGTGACTATAAGATGTGTTTCATGATAGCCATCCCCATGTGCCACCACATCTTACATACACTATAGTATATTCAAGGTCTTCATCTAAACATCTTATAGTATGTCACAACATAATAATATGATAAAAGATAAAGTAAATGCCATTATAAAAGTGTAAATTATATTAAACAAAAGATTGTTTATACATAGAGTCATAAAAGCCCTTAGCCACAAGTTGGCTCACCGGGCACCCACTCTTTCAATCTCCCACTTGCCCTAAAGCCAACTAGTCATACTACGTAGTCCCATTGCTTCGCGATGTTTGTCAAATAATGGTCCTGGCAAGGGCTTAGTAAGTGGATCAGCGATATTGTCTGCAGAGGCCACTCTCTCGACAGTGATGTATCCTCTTTCCACGATCTCCCGGATGATGTGGTATTTCCTCAGTACGTGTTTGGATCTTTGATGAGACCTTGGTTTCTTTGCCTGAGCAATGGCACCCGTGTTGTCACAGTACACCGGGACTGGACCAACAGCTTCAGGAATGACGCCCAACTCTTGGACGAAATTCCTCATCCAAACGGCCTCTTTAGCAGCAGCTGATGCCGCAATGTATTCTGCCTCAGTGGTGGAATCCGCTGTGGTGTCCTGCTTGGAAATCTTCCAAGAGACAGAACCTCCATTGAGCATGAACACAAATCCAGAGGTTGACTTCGAGTCATCCACGTCACTTTGGAAGCTAGAGTCGGTATAGACTTCCAATTTCAGTTCTCTTCCTCCATAAACCATGAATACATTCTTAGTTCTTCTCAAGTACTTAAGAATATCCTTCACGGCTTTCCAATGCATTTGACCGGGATTGGCTTGATATCTGCTCGTGACACTCAGAGCAAATGCCACATCCGGTCCGGTGGATATCATCCCATACATGATACTCCCTATGGCTGACGCATATGGTATGTGTGTCATTTTCTCTATCTCTTCGTCAGTCTTGGGACACATAGACTTGGATAGAGAGACTTCATGACACATAGGTAGATGTCCTCTCTTGGACTCATCCATTGAAAACCTTTTCAATATAGTGTCGATGTAGGTTGATTGAGTGAGTCCTATCATTCTTTTAGATCTATCTCTATAGATCTGAATTCCTAGAATATAGGATGCCTCACCTAAATCCTTCATCGAGAATCTATCTGATAACCATATCTTTGTTGACTGCAACATACCTACATCATTCCCAATGAGTAAGATGTCATCAACATAAAGTACTAAGAATGTCACAGCATCCTTAACTACTTTCTTGTACACGCATGGTTCCTCCGGGTTCTTGATGAAACCAAAATCCTTTATTGTTTCATCAAATTTCTGGTTTCAACTTCTTGATGCTTGTTTGAGACCATAGATCGATCTCTGAAGCTTGCATACCTTATGCTCGCTTCCCATGGATGTGAATCCCTCGGGCTGCATCATATAGATTTCTTCCTTAATGTTTCCATTAAGAAATGCAGTCTTCACATCCATTTTCCATATTTCATAGTCATACCATGCTGCTATAGCAATAAGAATTCTTATGGACTTGAACATTGCGACTGGTGAAAAAGTTTCATCATAGTCAACTCCTTGTCTTTGAGTATAACCTTTTGCCACCAATCGTACCTTGTAGGTCAGTACCTTTCCATCAGGCCCAATTTTTCTCTTATAGATCCATTTACACCCTATTGGAACAATTCCATCGGGAGGATCTACTAAAGTCCAAACTTGGTTTGTATGCATCGAATCTATTTTCGACTGCATAGCTTCAAGCCATAAATTCGAATCTGCATCAAAAATTGCTTCCTTGAAGTTTCTTGGATCACATCCAATGTCGGGTTCACTTTGATCCCCTTCAAGAAGAAAACCATATCTAATAGGAGGCCTAGAAGTCCTCTCGGATCTTCTAGTAATAGGCGTGTCAATCAATGGTTCCTGAGGTGTAGGATCATTATTTTGTATCTTGGGTTCTTCTTGAATTTCTTCGAGTTCCATCATCTTGCCTTTCTTATCCAATAAGAACTCCTTCTCCAAGAAGGTGGCATTCCTTGAAACAAACACTTTTGTTTCAGTAGGATGATAGAAATAATATCCGATTGAATTCTTCGGATACCCTACAAAATAACATAAGGTGGATCGACTATCCAACTTATCTCCCACTGTCTGCTTCACGTAAGCAGGACATCCCCAAATCCTCAAGTACGAATACTTAGGAGCTTTGCCATTCCATAACTCGTATGGTGTTTTGTTCACTTCTTTAGTGTGAAAGTTGTTCAACAACAATACCGCCGTTTCAAGAGCATAGCCCCAAAACGAAGGTGGGAGCTCAGTGAAGCTCATCATGGATCGAACCATGTCCAACAAAGTTCGATTGCGACGCTCCGAAACACCATTAAGCTGAGGTGTCATAGGAGGAGTCCACTGAGAAAGAATCTCATTCTCTTTTAGATAGCTCAAAAACTCGGTACTCAAGTATTCTCCACCTCGATCTGATCGAAGTGCTTTAATCCTCTTACCTAGTTTGTTTTCTACTTCAGCCTTGAATTCTTTGAACTTTTCAAATGATTCAGACTTATATTTCATCAAATATAAGTACCCATACCTAGAATAATCATCAGTAAAGGTAATGAAGTAGGTGTGACCAAATTTTGTACCAATACTAAATGGTCCGCAAACATCCGTATGGATCAAATCCAATAGATTTTGACTACGCTCAGGTTTTCCTTTGAAAGAAGATTTAGTCATTTTTCCTTTCAGGCAGGACTCACAAGTAGCTAGAGAGTTAATATCAGACATATCAAACATGCCCTCTTCCACTAGCTTGTTCATCCTCCTTGATGAAATATGACCTAGCCTAGCATGCCAAAGGTTTGCCGGGTTTTGACTATCGATTTTCCTTTTGTTCGTTGTTACCGGTTTATCCACATAATTTATTGGAACGTCTTTTAATTTTAAGTTATATAGATCGTTTTCAAGTTGTCCATTTCCAATCAAACATTCATTCTTGTAAATATTGCAAATCTCATTCACAAAATTGCAAGAAAAACCATCTCTATCAAGCATAGAAACAGAAATAATGTTTTTAATCAAGTCTGGAACAAATAAAACATCTCTCAAAAGTAACTTAAAATCGTTCTGCAAAATTAAATAAACGTCTCCCACAGCTTTGGCTTCAACTCTAGAACCATTTTCGAGCCTCAGCTGGGTCTCACACATTCTAAGCTTGCGACTTCTTGTCATCACCTGCAAATCATTGCAAATGTGAGATCCACATCCGGTATCCAATACCCAAGAAGTAGTATTAAGTGAAACATTTATTTCAATATAAAACATACCCTTCGCAGTTCGCAACTGCTCTAGATATTCCTTGCAGTTACGTTTCCAATGATCGGGTTTCTTGCAGTGATGGCAAACATCCTTGGACTTTTCCATGTTTGAAGCCTTTGTCTTGTTCTTCTTCTCGGGTCCGGTTTTCTTGGATGGAGCAGAACGTTTCTTACCCTTTGTACTTGGCCCCTTCTTAGCAGAAGAAGAGGAGCCCACCAAGAGAACCGGTTTATCCTTCTTTAAAGTGGCTTCATAAGTTACAAGCATATTGACCATCTCTTCAAGGGAGGCCTCTATCTTGTTCATATTGAAATTCACCACAAAACCGTCAAACGATGAAGAAAGAGATAGAAGTAATAAGTCCACATTGAGTTCATGCTCCAATACCAAATCAAGCGTTACCAACTTCTGAATGAGCCAAATCACGCGTACCCCATGATCACGGACCGAAATCCCTTCACGCATGCGACACGTCATTAACTCTTTTACAGTAGCGAACCTTTCAGCTCTCGATTGAGCCCCAAAAAGTTCATTGAGTTGTACGTGAATGTCAGCAGCATTCACGGTATCCTCAAATCGCCTCTGGAGTTCATCAGACATCGAAGCTTGCATATAGCATTTGGCCTTGATATCATGGTCCCACCATTTATCAAGTTTGGCCAACTCTTCCGGACTTATATCAGCTGGTGCTTCCTTCGGAGGAGATTTTTCTAACACGTAGAACATCTTCTCCGAGGTCAAGACAATCTTCAACTTACGGAACCATTCCGTATAGTTTGCGCCAGTCAGTTTATTTTGTTCGAGAATAGAGAATAGTGGATTGCGCGAATTCATCTTAATGAAATACTGAAAAGAAACAGACAATAATCAGTGATTGTTTAATTAATTTACTAAGACATAAAATAGGCGAAATTTATTTTATAAATCTCACTCCCACTATTTTAACGATTTCACTACCCTCTAGTGAAAACGAAAAATATTTTCTTTAGTGGGAACATGGAGTCCAATTGACAAACTATAGTCCCGAATAATATCAGCCAACCATAATTTTCAAAAGGTAGAGCCCAATTGCTTCCAAAGCAACCTCCATGTTTTTACCTCATGTCCAATAAGGGCCCAATAATATGACGCCGTTTATTGTGACATGTCAAGACGACCCATCAATATTAAGTTGTGATGGACGGTCGCCATGTGGATCCCCAATAATATGAGCCAATCCCATGGGAGTTCCATCCAACTTACAACATGTGTCGATCCAATGTACAGCTTTCCGACGAACGGGCCCCCCCAATAATATGAGCCGGACCGTATCCGCGGGTAGCATCTCATACATTGATCGTTGATGGAAGGTAGGAACATTTAAACAATATTTAAATTTCCTTTATTTATCTTGATATCAATTTTAAATCATATTTAAAATGAGGGATTTTAATTTTGAAAATTTGTCTCATCATTTAAAATTTGTATGCTTGCGGGATTCATACAATTTAGTCTAAACATGCATACAACGATAATATCATATATTATATTTTAGGATGATCGATTCCATTACTAATCGACCCGTGGTTGCCAATCACGAGTCTAAGTCCAATCCTAGGTGATATGCAAGTATGCAATGCAATCCTATTACATTGTGCTTCCAATTTACATTTCTTCAGTCTTTATCATTGCTTGCTGGTCCCACCTCCATCTTCAAAAACTCCCACTATTTCTAGTGAATTTACAATAAATTACTATGACAAATAAAGGGATACAATGTAGGGGTGGGAACGGGCCATAAAACAGGCCCACTTTTATTACAAATGATAAAATAAAATTTGGACCATAAACCAGGCCCATTAATAAAACCCAACAATCAATAATAAAGTCAAATGTAAACAACCTAACATACACCTATAATATTGGTCATGACAATCGATCATCCTTATCCAATAATATTTAATTCAAAAATTAATTTATTGGATATCATGCAATGGCAATAAATATAAATAGATAAAATCATATTTCATACATAAAATCTTATTTTATATATAAAATCATATTTTATCTAGTTTATCCATAAAATCATATTTTACATATAAAATCCAATTTTATACATAAAATCATATTTTATTATCAATTGTAACAAAATTAATAATTAAAGATTTAATTTATGGGATTAAATTTATAAATTTCCAAAATTCAAAATTTATCCAAAAATTAATTTTCTTAAAAATTTTGGGCTCAAACAATTTTGACCCATTGCCTCGTGGACCAACTGAAACAATTTTCAATCGGGCCAAAAACTGGGCACAAAACCATTTTGGGCTAGAATTCATAATTCACGAAAAAATTTAATTTTTAATTTAAAAAAAAAATTTTCTGTGCAGCCCGGGACAATCCCGGGCTGCCCGCCCGTCGCTGGGCTGGACTCGTCCAGCCCAGCCGCTGGGCCGCTCCATGCGGCCCAGCTGCGCGGGCTAGGGCAACGCTTGCCCTAGCTCGCGCAGGGCTGCTGCGTGCAGCCCATCTGCGCGCAGCCAAGCTGCTCGCAGGGTTGCACGCGGCGCTTCCCGCTGCCTTCGGGCAGCGGGCAGCCCGAAAATATATAATTTTTTTTTCTTTTCCGTTTTATTTTTAAAAAAAATCGAGGCTTTGTACAATCGATAAAATTGGCAGCGGGCAGCCCGAAAATATATAATTTTTTTTTCTTTTCCGTTTTATTTTTCTAAAAAATCGAGGCTTTGTACAATCGATAAAATTTTAATCGTAAAATCCGAGAACAGCCTGGCTCTAATACCACTGTTGGAACACGGTCGTTCTCCGGATCGAAAAAAAAAGTGATACCCGGTGCAGCGGAAGTTTTAAAATTTTTTTATATGGAACGATTCCATATGGGTATCAAATTCCTACGATTAAAATTGATAATATAAAATTTAAACAATATAAATTTTACCTTAAAATCTCGAAACGAGATTATGGACACCAACAGATTAAACTGCTCTTGTTGTATATCCCAGGAACTGATGAACGAACAATTCTTCAATCAGGTCCACGAACAGAAGTTTAATCCCTCTAATAGACTGCACTAGAAAGTCTATCAGAAGTTTCTGCGAAGAGATAGAACAGATATGATCTGCTAATTCAGACTGCAAATTTGAAATTCGCAGACTGAAAATTCTCTAAGAAAGAGAGAGGGGGGGCGGCCGAAATTCCTAGACTGGAGGCTAGGGTTTTCGAAAATCTGAGTGTAAGTTGTGTGTAATTTCTGTACTGCAATAACTTATTTATAATGTGGGCTGCTAACAGCTTAGGGCCCATTAGTCATAAGTTCAAGTCTGACAAGCAAAGCCCGCATGTTCAGAAATTAATATAAAATTCATCGTGACTCAGATTGATAAACCAATTTCACCAATGTGCACAGAAACCATTTCTGCATCTTTCAAAGTCAAGATAAATTTTCTGAATTCGAATTCAGTGGTTTCCAAAAATGTCCATCACTATGTCATTTTAGGAAATCTTACTCCCTCTACTCTCAAATAAGAAGTCCCACTTCTTTATTCACTAAATTTAACTCTTTAAATTTAATTATCTCAACGGGGATTAAAAATCCATTACTTGTGTGACCCTCAATGGTTCAGGGATACAGCTAGCCGTGGGCTCACAACTCCTTGTGACTCGGAACAACAATTTCCGACTTGCCCATCGAATCATGGTAAGAGCGCCTAGCAACATCGCCCCATGATTCCCTAGGTATCACTGATAGTGCCTGCAAGAACCAATAGATTTTGGTTAGCGTATAGTAAGGTCCCTTCATCCATATATCCCGATCGAATCAACAACTATTGGTAAATCGAGAGTCGTTCGAGATTCGATAACTATGCAATGCATCTTGAAGATCAAATAGTGACATCGCATGTGCTACTAAGAAACCATTTCTTAAAACACATCATGTACTCTGGCCAGAGATTCGTCACACTAATATCTCCTCAGATTGCATAGGATATCCACACTTGCAAGTATGTGGTGAATCCTTGACAACAAAGCATCGACTCCTATATGTGTCGTAACTGTACCCAATCCCGACACCTGATGACCCCAATAGAGTCGGTAAACGAGTCAAAGTACAGTACTAGCATATAGAGTCTCAATGATGTTTCAAGTAGTAAGGACTAATGGTGTACAACCAAAACCGCGGACTTTATCCACTCGATAAGTGATAACCACTTGGAAAGTCTGGATAGGGTAGTTCGATCATTCATCGTATGAATATCCATTTGCATGCTTTGAACATCTCTATGTTCCATACCAATGAAACGTGGTACTCGGCATCGCAAATGCTAGTCTCAATCTTGAGCGATCCTTATCCTTATTAACGGGCGGCTCAATCGACTAGGAACTGTTTAGAATATACAGTGACTATAAGATGTGTTTCATGATAGCCATCCCCATGTGCCACCACATCTTACATACACTATAGTATATTCAAGGTCTTCATCTAAACATCTTATAGTATGTCACAACATAATAATATGATAAAAGATAAAGTAAATGCCATTATAAAAGTGTAAATTATATTAAAAAAAATATTGTTTATACATAGAGTCATAAAAGCCCTTAGCCACAAGTTGGCTCACCGGGCACCCACTCTTTCAAAATCTTGTATTTGATTTGGTTGTAATAATTAAGTTTGCAGATTTATTCTCTTGAGATTGTATAACTTTATTAGTTTCCGTAGTTTAACTCTGATTATGTTATTATTAAGATTATTTAATGCTTAGCTCTGATTAAGTAGGTGATCACAGTGTGGGTCACTACATTTATGGTATCAGAGCATGCTTAAGATAATTTTGGGAATTACTTTTGGCAGTTTGGGTTTTGATGAGCGTTGTATTTTCAGATGGCCGTTAGAGACGAGGAGAGTCAGGGTAGTATTGGCCGCTGGGGAGATGGTGATGCTCCTAGACGTCCCGTGCACATCACCATCATCGAGAGGGCAGGCGTCGTTTCAAGCTTCATAGATTCGTGCAGATAGGCCCGAAGCCTTTGTTGGGAGGCTAGACACCTAAGGCGGCAGAGGATTGGCTTGAGCGTATGGAGAGTTTTTTCTATGCCTTCGATTTCTCCGAGGATCAGAAGATGGAGGCTACCACTTTTTTGTTGAAGGGACGCGCTTGTAAGTGGTGGAAGTCAGCATCAGCACCAGTGCTTCAGGAGCAGGGACATGTTTGGTGGCCAGATTTCTGTAGATTATTCCGATACCTGTATTTTCCTCCAGCTCTTTGCCAGGCGAAGGCTATTGAGTTGCTTAATTTGAAGCAGGGATCTTTATTTTTGGACGAGTACCAGCAGAAATTTATTGATTTCCTTCCGTATTTTCCCCATATTGGCACCAGTGCTGAGGCAAAATACGATCATTTCCTACAGGGGCTGAACCAGGAGATTTTTGACCGACTCACGGTGTGTGATGATCCCACTTCCTATGAGAGCTTTGTGAACCGGTGTTGGCAAGTAGAGATTAGTGTGAATCTAGCTAAGTCATTTCAGTCTTCTCGAACCGCGAGTTCTTTGGGTCCTCGTGCTCAGTCCTTTAAGAATTCTGCTTCTTCTATTTCATCCTCTGGATCTGGTGGTGTGATTCATTTTGGAAAGAAAGGCAAGTGTGACCACTGTGGTAAGAATCATTCGACGGACAGGTGCCGCAAAGCTTCAAGAGCTTGTTTTTGTTGAGGAGAGATTGGTCATCTTAAGAAGGATTGTCCACAGGCTGGGGGAGCAAGTGGTTCAGGCTCTGGTTATCAGACTACCGTTCAGTAGAGGCCATCAGGGAATCAGAAGGAGGATCTAATCTGTGACCGCGTGCTTCTAGTCAAGTGTTTGCGCTGAACCATGACCAGAAAGTGGAGGATAATGAGAGGGTTATTGCAGGTATGTTTCTTTTATGAGGTATACCTGATTTTGTACTTATTGATACTGATGCATCTCATTTTTTCATATCCGCATGTTTTGTAAAGCGTCACAAGATACCTTATATTGCTCTAGACATAGTGCTATCTGTTTTGACCCCGACTGGTCAGTCAGCGTTGTCTAAACACCTAGTTCTTGGTTGTCCCTTAGAGTTTGAGGGTAATGTTCTAACAGAGAATCTGATGGTATTAACAATGGAGGATTTAGATTGCATTTTGGGAATTGATATGTTGACCATGTATCGAGATTCAGTGGATTACCAGATACTGGTACAGTTTCACTCGGTCGGTTGTGATAGCTGGTTTTTCTATGGTGAGGGATCACGACCCCAGATGCCATTGGTATCTGCTTTGAGAGTTTGTCGAGATCTGGAGTCTGGCGGGAAAGGCTACCTCATCTATGCCATTTATCTATCCGTTGGGAGTGTTGGTATAGGGAGTTTGCTTCTTGTTAATGAATTCCTGATGTTTTTCCTGATGAGATTCTAGGTTTCCCTCTTGTTCGAGAAGTTGAGTTTGGCATTGATCTGATGCCAAGTACGTCGTATCGTCTGGCTCCGTCAGAGATGCGTGAGTTGAAGAATCATTTGCAGGATCTCGTGGATAAGAGATATATTCGGCCTAGTGTATCTCTTTGTGGAGCTCTTGTTCTCTTTGTGAAGAAGAATGATGGGTCCATGCGACTGTGTATCGATTATTGTCAGTTGAATCGCGTAACCATCAAGAATAAGTATCATTTGCCTCGTATTGATGACTTATTCAATCAGTTGCAGGGTACTTCAGTATACTCCAAGATTGATTTGAGATCGGGTTATCATCAGATGCGAGTGAGAGATCATGATATAGCCAAGACTGCGTTCCGGACGAGATACGGACATTATGAGTTCTTGGTGATGTCGTTTGGTTTGACTAATGCGCCGGCTATATTCATGGATTTAATGAACCGTGTTTTCCTTTAGTACTTAGACAAGTTTGTGGTGGTATTTATTGATGATATTTTGGCGTACTCGCATAGTGTGGATGAGCATGCATATCATACGAGGCTTGTCTTGCAGACTCTTTGGGAGAAGCATCTCTATGCGAAACTGAGTATGTGTGAGTTTTGGATAGATCGTGTGGTGTTTCTTGGCCATATCATATCCATTCAGAGAGTTTTAGTTAATCCGAGCAAGATTGAAGCTGTGTTGAACTGGACGCGTCCGATGTCAGTTGCCGAGATTCGTAATTTCCTTGGTCTGGCAGGTTATTATCGTTGCTTCATCGCGAATTTCTCGCAGCTAGCTTGACCCCTGACACAGCTTACTCGTAAGGGTGTGACCTTTGAGTGGTCTTATGAGTGTGAAGAGAATTTTTGTGAACTTCGTCAACGGTTGACTTCTGCGCTAGTGTTGGCATTACCGTCTGGTTCTGGAGGGTACGTCATGTATACCGATGCTTCTTTGCATGGTTTGGGTTGTGTTCTGACTCAGAATAGACATGTGATTGTGTACACTTCTAGACAATTTAAAGTTCACGAGGGTAATTATCCGGTGCATGATCTTGAACTAGCAGCTATTATCTTTACACTGAAGATTTGGCGCCACTATCTTTATGGCGAAAAGTTTGAAATCTGCACTGATTACAAGAGTCTCAAGTATTTTTTTACTCAGGTAGAGTTGAACATGAAGCCGATACATTGGATGGATTTTCTGAAGGATTATAATTGTGAAATCAAATATCATTCAGGTGCTGCTAACTTGACCGCGGATGCTTTGAGTCGTAAAGTGTGGGTGTCTGCACTTCAGACTTGTCTTATCTCCAGTGTGATTCAGGATTGTTGTTCTTTAGGATATACCTTTAAGCACAAGAATGGTATGGAAAAAATTCAGATGTTTGAAATTATATCTGAGCCAGCCTTGTATTCTCAGATTCGATATGCTCAGATCTCTGATCCGAATATTCAGAGGTTGGCTTGATTGGCCAATAGTGATAGTAAGTTTGAATTCCACTACCAGTCAGATGGGTTTCTGTGTTTATCTGGTCGTATTGTGGTACCGAAGGATGATACTCTGAGGGGGAAGCTTTTATCTCAAGTGCATCGTACCAAAATGAGTATTCATCCGGGGAGCAACAAGATGTACACGGACTTGCGGACTCGATTTTGGTGGAAAGGAATAAAGCAGATTGTGTATCAGTATGTGTCTAAGTACATGGTGTGTCAGTAGGTTAAGGCTGAGCATTGACGACCCGAAGGATTATTGCATAGCTTACCGATTTTGGAGTGAAAATGGGAGTTTATCACGACGGATTTTGTGACTCATTTGCCGATGTCTTCGTGGAACTGTGATGGTATCTGGGTTGTGGTAGATAGACTCACCAAGTTAGCACATTTCCTTCTTTATAATAGAGATTACATGGTTTACCGGATTGCTCGTTTGTACATTCAGGAGATTGTTCGATTCTATGGTGTACCAGTTAGCATTGTCAGCGATAGAGACCCTAGATTTACTTCCAGATTCTGGGGGAGTTTTCAGCGTGCTCTGGGCACTACACTTAGTTTGAGTACCACATATCACCCGGAGACAGATAGGCAGACGGAACACATTTTCCGTACTCTTGAGGATATGTTGTGAGCCTGTACTATGGATTTTGGTCCAACCTGACAAGATCATTTTCCATTTATTGAATTTGCGTACAACAACAGCTACCACCGTAGTATTGGGATAGCACCTTTTGAGGCATTGTGTGGGCGGCATTGTCGTACTCCATTGTTTTGGGAAGAAGTTGGGGAATGACAGGTAAATGGACCAGAGTTAGTACAACAGTCTACAGATATAGTTGACCAGATCAAGAAGCGTATTAGAACTGCACAGGATAATCAGGCTAGTTATGTAATACCAAGCATAAACCTTTGCAGTTTGAGGTGGGCAAGAAGGTATTCTTGCGAGTTTCGCCGTTCCGCAGGATTTTGAGATTCGGTCTGAAGGGAAAGATGTCTCCAAGATTCATTGATTCTTTCGAGATCTTGGAAAGTATTGGAGATTTAGCTTACAAACTAGCACTGCTATCGTATCTGTCTATTATCCATGATGTGTTCAATGTGTCACTGTTGCGACGGTATGTGGAAGATGAGTCTCATGTTTTACAGTTGTCAGAGGTACAGTTGGATACTGACTTGACATATGTTGAGAGACCGCTGTATGTCCTAGATTATAAGGACAAGGTGTTATGGAACAAGTTCATTTCTCTCGTTCTAGTTCAGTGGCAGTACAGAGGCACGGAGGAAGCCACTTGGAAGATAGAGAGCCGCATGCGTTTGGAACATACTAAGTTTTCTTTATTGTACTTTTGATTTCAGTAATGCAATTTGTACAATTTTTAGTTGTAATAAAGGGATTTTTGAACCAGTGTTTAATCTTTTTTACTTAAGATTTGATTTCGAGGATGAAATTATCTTACGTAGGGAAAATGTAGTAACTCAGTCCCATTTTACATGATTAAATTTATTAAGTATGGATTAAGGATTTAATTTGGATTAAATTGGAGAAAATTATGATTTTTATTTAAGGAAAGTTTGGAAGGTCCGAACCCAAGTTCGGAGGGTCCAAACACTTCGGAAGCATAGTTCAAGGTTTGGAGGCTACGTTCGAGATCGGAATGTCCGAATGTGATCGGAGCTTCCGAACATAGTTAGGCCATGCACATTATCGAAGTGTTAAGGAGTTCAGACACGCAGGAGATCGGAGCTTCCGAAGAGGAGTTCGGAGCTTTCGATCGTTGCATTTCTGCAACGTGGCTGGCATGCGAGTTTGGAGCTTCCGAAAGGGAGTTCGGAGCTTCCGAACTCTATCTATAAATAGGCCATTCGAGAGACCATTTTCTTTGCTAATTCACAATTCTCTCTCTCGGTTCTTGGGTGGTTTGGGGGCTTTCCAGCCATCTTTGGCAAAGGGCGGGTCCTTGGCGAGGCGTCCAGGAGTCGTAGCGGAGTTGTGTCTAATTTACGGGACATTCAACATCAAAGGGCTGACATCGGATGAAGGTATACCCTAGATCCAATATATAGTTTGGGAGTATCTATTATCTTAGCTAAGACTTTTAGATATTATTTAGTGATCTAGTAACCTTGTGATTATAGGCTTGGACAATAGAGCTGGTGTAGTTTGCAAAGTAGAATTAAGGTACGAAAGTACGGTTCGAGATACCCTGACTGAGTATGCATGTATTATGTATTGCATTATTTATATGACATGAATTTATTTTAATATATTATTTCATGTTATTATGCTTCATTCATGATCATCTTGAGCTTGTATCCTTGTAATATCTTGTAGTATGGTTTCCACCCTATCCTGTTAGTAGATGGTTGGGCACGTAGATTCGTGATCAGGTCACCTATATCCACTGTCGGGTATGTGAGCTGATGAAACTTAAAATTTGTAATTATTTATATGTTAAAATTTGTGTTTTAAAATTAAAGTTTCATTAAAATTATGAAGTAGTATTATTTTAGTGTTGTGTTTATATTTAAATATTTTACTAAAAATTTTGTATTTTACAGTTTGCGCAGGTTTGGTAAAAATAAAATTACTCAAGCTACAGAGGTCGTATTAGAGTAATATTAAATCCTGTAGAATCAGAAAAAGATGCATCTTCAACTTTATTGAAGACACAAAATTCCAAAAACCTCATTAAGATGATCAAACATCAAAATGGAGACAAATTTACTTTTACTATGACCAGCTTGGAGTAAAAATATCATAAATAATTTACCTTTTATCCAAAAAAGGTGAATCATATGTCCAAACATATCTATACAAAATTTCTTATGTGTTCTATGTTGAGTGCAAAGGCTGAATCGGTGATTCAAGACATCAAACATGCCAATTAAAGTTGGACTATGGTATTGACATTCAAAGAGACAAGCAACCACCAACTTTACTATTTCACATTTAATGAGTTTTGGACTCTTGCTATCATTTGGCCTATAAATAGATGTGTTTTGTAAGATTTGAATTGTGCAAGAGTGTGGAAAAATTTCTCATTTGTAAAATAAATATTTTGTGTGTGAGAATAAAAGTTTTAGTGTGTATATTTCTCAAGTTCAAGTATGAAATTTCCTTTATCCTTACTCTTGAGTCTTATGTTCATGGCAAGCTAAATTCTTTTATGTCAAGGTGACAAGGTTTCAGTGTTGGTCAAGTAAGATTGTTTATATTTTGTATATTATTCTCTTTTTTATTTTATTTTGTTTTACTAATTGATCTTTATTTGTAGGTGTAATTTGGATGATTTATTGTTATCTATTTATATCAAATACTTGGTACCTTGAATGTGGTTACCTTGATTTGTTGTTTAATATGATACAATAAATACTACAATAATTATATACTATAAATATATGTATCAATTTATAATAAAGTCATATATATTATTTAGACGATAGCGTGGCTCAGCCGGTTGTTCTAAATAATATATTGTGATTTGAACTAACATTTACTTTTTTGCACGCAACTAACGTTTACTTTTTCCGCAACTAACATTTATTTTCCGCAACTAACATTTACTTTCCCGCAACTTACATTTACTTTCGCGCATCTAACATAAAAAGTCATATACTTTATTTAGATGATAGTGTGGCTCTGCCGTTTGTTCTAAATGAAATATTGTGATTTGATGTAACATTTACTTTAATGTCAATTTATATTTATGCATTTATATATATATTATGGGTACCATGTATTAAATATCGGTTAATCTGATATTTATATAGTGGAAACTATATTATATGATATACTTGTTTAAATATTTAATTGTTTTTTTATGTTATATTAGTTTCTTTTATTTACTTTTGTTAAGAAATCTTAAATAAACCAACAATGAACCTTTGAAACATTGACAATTTTATAATTTGTACTTTAAATTTTATAATAATCTTTCCATCTATAATATATTGCTAAATTTAAACTTACAACATCCTCTTTGTGGATCGATCTCGTACTCACGAGTATATTACTTGCAAACAACGTACACTTGGGTGAATTACAATTTAAGTAGTAGCAAGTTTTTGGCGCCGTTGCCGGGGAGGTATAATTTAAGTTTAAGTTTTGTTAATTATGTTATTTATGTAAATATTATGTTGTTTTTCATTGTATGATTGTTTGGAGTCGTAAACAAAGTGGTATACTTATTCGAGTATCTGAAAATATTTTAAACATGAAGGATAATTCTAATAATCAAGATAATAATAATAATAATAATAATAATAATAATAATAATAATAATAATAATAATAATCAAGAACACGAACAACCAAGAAGACTTAGGCACCATATGAATCCAATAAGAACTAGTACACCATCTTGTTTAGTTTTTCCTCCTGAAGCGTCTAATTTCAATTTTAAGCCACAAATCATTCAAATTTTACCATATTTTCATGGCTTAGATTTTGAAAATCCATATTTGCATTTAAGGGAATTTGAGGAGGTTTGCAACACTTATAATGATCAAAATTGTAGCATGGATATTGTTTGATTAAAGATTTTCCCTTTTTCTTTAAAAGATAAATCTAAAACATGGTTGCAAAATTTGAGATCAAGTTCAATAAGATCATGAGAATAAATGCAACAACAATTTCTTAAAAAGTTTTTTCCTTCCCATAGAACAAACTCTTTTAAAAGACAAATTACAACTTTTTCTCAAAAACAAGGGAAAACATTTTATCAATGTTGAGATAGATATAAAGAGCTACTTAATAAATGCCCACATCATGGTTTTGAAATATGGAGGATAGTTTCTCACTTTTATGAATGTTTAATACCTAAAGATAGGCAAATGATAGAATTTATGTGTAATGAAACTTTTGAAGATAAAAAACCCAAATGAAGCTATGGAATCTTTGGAGTCATTAGCAGAAAATGTTCAAAATTGGGATAATATAGGCTCAATTGAACCACCAAGTAAAACCAATAATTCAACAAATGGGGTTGTTATTTATCATCTTAAAGATGATGTAGATATTCAAGCTAAACTTGCATCTTTAGCAAGAAAAATCGAGTCATTAGAAATGAAAAAAATGATCAATTAAAAAGTGTTCAAGAAATTGTTTGTCATATATGTGACACACATGATCATCTTACAAAAAATTGTCCAACTTTGCCTTCATTTAAAGAATGTCTCCATTAACAATCCAATTATGTTAACAATTTTAAAAAATCAACATAAGATCCCTTTTCACAAACATATAATCCTGGTTGGAGAAATCATCCTAATTTTAGTTGGAGGAACAATAATAATGCACAACCTTCAGGAAAAAAAAATTCAAAATAACCAAAATCATCAAGGTTATGCTCCTTATATCCCACCTCCAAGAAAACATTTTGAAGATTAAATTCATGCTTACATTCAAAAGCAAGAGTCTATCAATATTTAAAACATTCAATCTATGAATGATTTGAAAGAAACTCTTGCAAAATTTGCATCTGCACTTAATATTATTGAAAAAGAAAAATTTCCATCACAACCGCAACCTAATCCTAAAAATCAAAATCAAGATAAATTTGATCAAGTAAAATCTGTTATTACACTTAGAAGTGGTAAAATAATTAATGATCCATATAGTGATGAAAACAAAGATCAATTAAACTCAAAGAGTAAGAATTCAAATCCTGATACTTTTGAGAAAGATGATGTTATGAGTCCTAAAAATAAGAAATTTGATGATAAATTATCTAAAATAATGAGCGAGTCAAATAAACCTCTTCCTTTTCCTCATGCATTAGTAAATAATAAAAAAACAAAAAAAATGATTCTGATATTTATGAAGTTTTTAAACAAGTAAAAATAAATATTCCATTATTAGATGCTATTAAGCAAGTACCTTCTTATGCAAAATTTTTAAAAGATTTATGTACTGTGAAAAGACAATTGCATGTAAAGAAGAAAACAATCTTAACTGAACAAGTAAGTTCTATTATTCAAAATAATTCTGCTTTAAAATATAAAGATCATGGTTGTCCAACGATTTCATGTATTATTGGAAAAAATAAAATTAAAAAAGCTTTGTTAGATTTGGAAGCAAGTGTGAATTTACTTCATTATTCAGTTTATGAAAAGCTTAAGTTGGGAGATTTAAAACCTACATCTGTTACTCTTTTACTAGCCAATAGGTCAATCAAAATACCTAGAGGTATCGTAGAAGATGTGTTAGTTCAAGTCGATAAATTCATATATCCTTTGAATTTTATTGTCTTGGATACACAACCAATAGAAGTACATAATGAAATTCCAGTAATATTAGGACGCCGCCCATTTCTAGCAACTTCAAATGCTTTAATTAATTGTCGAAATGGAATAATAAAATTGTCTTTTAAAAATATGACTTTAAAACTTAATGTGTTCAATTTATGTAAACAGCCAAGTATTAATGAAGATGAAGATGATAATGCAATAGAAACAATCGTGGAAGAAAATATACACCAAGAAAACTTAAATAAAAAATCTAAAGTTTGTTTAGTGGAAAGTTTTGATTCAAAAAATATTTTTAAATCAAATTTATTTGAAGAAATTAATGAACTTGAAGAAGTAAAAGAAGATGATCATCCAAAACTTGAATTAAAACCTTTACCAATAGAACTAAAATATGTTTTTCTTGGTGAAAATCAAACATATCATATTATAATATCTTCTAGTCTCTTACCAAAACAAGAAGAAGATTTAATAATATTACTTAAAAAACATAAAAATGCAATTGGATGGACTTTGCAAGATATAAAAGGTATAAATCCTTTAATCCGTACGCATAGAATTCACTTGGAAGAAAATGCTAAAACATATCAACAATCTCAAAGAAGATTAAATCCACACATAAAGAAGTTGTTAAAAATGAAGTTTTAAAACTATTAGATGCCGGAATTATTTATCCAATCTCGGATAGTAAATGGGTAAGTCCAATACAAGTAGTACCAAAAACATCAGGCATCACTGTTATAAAAAATGAAAAGGGGGAATTATTACAAGCTAAGATTCCATCTAGTTGGCGTATGTGCATTGATTATGAAAAATTAAATGATGCAACTAGATAAAATCACTTTCCGTTACCATTTTTAGATCAAATTTTAGAGAAAGTGGCCGGTAATTCTTATAATTGTTTTCTTGATGGGTATTCGAGATATTATCAAATACCAATATCATTAGAAGATCAAGAAAAAACTACTTTCACTTGTCCTTTTAGGACTTTTTCATTTAAAATAATGACATTTGGTTTATGTAATACTTCGACTACTTTTCAAAGATGCATGCTAAGTATTTTTAGTGACATGATTGAATAATTTGTGGAAGTTTTTATGGATGATATAACTGTTTTGAAGACTCATTTGAAAATTATTTTAAAAATTTGGAAGAAGTTTTAAAAAGATGTGAAGAAAAAATCTTGTTTTAAATTAGAAAAAATGTCACTACATGGTTAAATTCGGAATTATGTTAGGAAATGTCATATCTAAAAAAGGAATTGAAGTTGATAAAGCTAAATTTGATGTTATTGCTAATTTACCATCACCAAACACGATCAAAGAATTTCGATCATTTTTGGGTCATGCGGGATTTTATAGAAGATTTATAAAAAAATTTAGCATAATATCGAAACCAATTTCAAATCTTTTAACAAAGGATGCACAATTTCAATGGACTCAACAATGTGAAATTGATTTTAAAAAGATAATTAATCTTTTAACTACATCTCCTATTTTACAACCTCCTGATTGGTCTTTACCATTTGAATTAGTGTGTGATGCAAGTGATTATGCAATAGAAGCCGTGTTAGGACAAAGAAAATAAGGTAAATCTTATGTGATCTACTATGCAAGTAGAACCTTAAATAGTGCTCAAATCAATTATTCAACAATTGAAAAAGAATTACTTTCAGTAGTGTTTGCATTAGATAAATTTCTATCTCATTTAAATGGTTCTACTACTATTGTTTATACTGATCATTATGCCATAAAATATTCAAATAAACAAAATGCTAAGCCGAGATTAATACGATGGATTTTTTTGTTACAAGAATTTGATCTTATAATAAAAGATAAAAAATAAAAAAAAAATATAGTAGTCGATCATTTATCAAGAATAATTTATGAATCATCTCAAAACGAAATACCAATAAATCAAAATTTTCCGGATGATCAACTATTTTATGCTACAACTATGCCTTGGTTTGCTAATATTGTAAACTTTCTTGTAACAAATAAAATGTCTTCTCATTGGAGTTCACAAGATAAAAATAAATTCTTGAAAGAAGTAAAAAAAAATTATTGGGATTATCCTTATTTGTTTAAGTATTGTCCTGATCAAAATTTTCAACGATGCATACCCGACAATGAGGTAAGTAGTGTCATTAAATTTTGTCATTCTGAGACATGTGGAGGTAATTTTTCGTCAAAGAAAACAACTGCAAAAATCTTTCAATGGGGATTTTATTGGCCTTCTTTATTCAAAGATACGCATTCATTTTGCAAATCTTGTGAAAATTGTCAAAAAATGGGTTCAATTTCAAAACGAAACATGATGCCTTTAAATCCAATCATGAATATTGAAGTATTTGACAGTTGGAAAATAGATTTTATGGGTCCATTTCCATTATCTTTTGGATTTAATTATATTTTAGTTGCTATCGATTATGTTTCAAAATGGATTGAAGCAATTGCATGTAGAACTAATGATCATAAAGTTGTGATAAAATTTTTGAAAGAAAGTATTTTTAGTCGATTTGGAATACCTAGAGCTATAATCAGTGATGGGAGAAGTCATTTTATAAATAAATCATTTTTTTCGTTGTTAAGAAAATATGGTATTACACATAAAGTTTCTACTCCATATCACCCTCAAACAAATTGTCAGGTTGAACTTGCAAAAAAAAAAAAAAACAAATTTTGGAAAAAAAACAGTCAATCCAAATCGAAAAGATTGGTCTTTAAGATTAAGTGATGCATTATGGGTATATAGAACTGCATTTAAACATCATTTGGGATGTCACCATATAGATTAGTTTTTGGTAAGCATTGTCATCTACCCGTTGAAATTGAACATAAAGCTTATTGGGCAATTAAAACACTTAATACTAATTTAGATGATGCATCTAAATTAAAAAAATTACAATTAAATGAACTAGAAGAATTAAGAAATGATGCATATGAAAATGAAAAGATTTATAAAGATAAAACAAAAGTCTTTCATGATAAAAATATTATGAGAAAATCTTTTGAAATCAGACAAAAAGTTTTACTGTATAATTCTCGCTTGCATTTGTTTCCAAAAAAATTTAGATCGCGATGGTCTGAACCATTTATTGTTAAATTTGTCTATCCTCATGGTGATGTTGATGTTGAAAATCCTAAAAATAATAATGTGTTTAAAGTTAATGGGCAAAGACTTAAACCATATTTAGAAAATGAAATTCTTAATGATGAGTTTATGTCTTTATACGATCCAAATTAATTGTTACTTATATTTTCATTTTATTTTTGCTGAATTGAGTTCACTTCCCGGTTAAGTGGTGGATAACGGTACTCCGTGATTACTTATATATATATATATATATATATAGAGAGAGAGAGAGAGAGTTTTGCTATGCTGCCCACCAACCGTGTCAACCTCTGTACCCACCATGTGCAATAGTTGAGTGTTTTATACATGGTGGGCATAGGGTTTGGCACGGTTGGTGGGCAGCATAGCAAAACTATATATATATATATATATATATATATATATATATATATATGGATGTTTGTATTTTTAATCTTCGTAAATATTTTCGTGGTATAGCTAATAATAAGTTAAAAAATATTTATAAAGCTAGATGCGAGAGATTACGTTTACTTATGTTGTATAATATTCCTGATGATATTCGCTTTATTATTGAAGCAAAGGTTCGACTTGATGGGGAAGAAAGTAAGATCATTATTAAACAAATGTCTGGATTTGGAAAAAGTACTTATGCTAAAAAATGTAGAGCTAAAAAATTAGGTGGATGTTACAAATGTGCTAGGTAGACTTGTCACGAACGTTGTAGGAATGTTGGAATGACATCCACAAACAGAAAAGATAAAATATTATTCATTAGGAATGAGCTGACTAAAGAACCATTGGATCCACTTCCAATGTCTCTTGAGATGCATTCCAGTGGATACGTGCAAAATGAACTTCTTAAATCTTGTCTTTTGTGGTTCTCATACTGGAAAGAATGAAATATTTGTTGATGCAGCAATTAATCTTGGAAAAAAGTTAGCAGAGAGAAAAATTCACTTGGTATACGGAGGAGGCAATATTGGGTTAATGAGATCTATTTCAACAGCAGCTCATCTTGAAGGTAGTCAGGTTTTGAATATAATTCCTACAGCTTTAGCTGAAGGAAATATTACAGGTGTTACGGTTGGGGAAGAGTTGAAATTTTCAATAATGTACGAGAGAATAAATAAAAAGATAGATAATTCTGATGCTTTTATTGCCTTACCTGGTGGTTTTGGTACTTTAGAAGAAATTTTTTCATGTTGTTTCTTGGGCACAACTTAATATCCATAATAAATATGTTGGCTTATTGAATATCGATAACTATTATGATGGTTTGTTGATTTTTCTTGATGTAGCTGTGGAACAAAATTTCATTTCAGAAAATTCACGAAGGATGCTCATATCTGCTTCAAATGAAGACCAATTAATTAATGATCTCCAAACTTTTGTTCATCAACCTGATTCGCCTATAACAAAGATCAATTGCTCTCAACCAACCAATAAGAAAAGAAAACTGGATCATTGATTCAATATGTCGCGAAATGATTTGTGTTTGTTTCTCATCTTCAATAAATCCCAGTTGATATCTCTTTCATCATTTACTCTTTATTCGTATTTTTTAAAAAAAATAAAAAACAATGTCATATTCAGGTTTGGGGGAGGGTTTATTTAAAAAAATTTTAAAAAAATATTTTTATAATAATATTTATTTTTCTTTTTCAATGGCAGGGTAAGGAGTCAAAAACTCCTGAGATGCATTAGTTTTTATTTATCGTATTATCACAATAGATTAGATTTTAATATTCCGTATATATTAAAATTGCAAACTACTAAGAAAATGAAGTCTTTTTGTATATTTGTTTATTTATTTTTTTTTTTATCAATTTAATAGAAAATATATAATTGATGGGATATAAGTTATATAATTGTGTGTTTTCAAATAACATATTTTCTAAAACTTTTATGAGTATATAGTTAAAATGATATTGACTGAATGAATAATAACATATATAATTGAAGGAATTAATTTGTAAAAGTGCATATATACTCACATAAATTTTGTAAGTGAGAGGTGAGAATTGAGAAAACAACTTATAATCTTTTATTGATTATTATGAAATGGTTGATTACTAGATTAAACTCATTTTGAAAAAAAAAGAAAGAAAAAATCTATGCAAAAAAATTTGGCTGTAAATTTGTATGAAGTATGATCGTAATGATAAGTATGATCATTACTATAATTATCAATGTAATAGATTTACCTCATAAAAAAATAAACAAATAAATAAACTTTGGAAAAAAAATGTTACATTTTCAAAGTTTATTGGAGGTATTTGGTTATGTAAAAAAAAATTTGCAGCCAAGTGCAAAAAAAAGAAAAAAAAAGAGAGAGATAAAAAAATGGGTTTATTCTTTGTAATTATCCTATCTTATTTTCAATATTAGGATTTTTGATTGTCTGCTTTACATATTAGCCATTTTCAATGAGTGTATAATTTTCTTCCAACTCCATGAGTGAAAAACAGCTATATATAAAATATCATAACCCTAGAGAATATGGAGTTGAGACTTTTACATTAATATTCCTGATGATATACATGTTATGAAAATGATTTCTATTATCATTTTAATTATATTATTCTCAAAGTTTTTAGAAAATATTTATATACAAAAAATTATATATATTTAATATTTTGATATTGTGTGAAATATATATGTATAACTCATCCAATTATATATTAATATATTAGTGGATAACAAGATTTATAAATAAACATATAATCTCCTTACAAGTGTGTTTTAAAATTTCAAAGTTTGCAAATTTGAATATATAATAAGGAATAAAAATCTAACTTGTGATTTTATGATATTTTATTACTAAGGGACTAGTAATAAGCCGGTTTGGGGGTGTGATGAAACTTAAAATTTGTAATTATTTATATGTTAAAAGTTGTGTTTTAAAATTAAAGTTTCATTAAAATTATGAAGTTGTATTATTTTAGTGTTATGTGTTTATATTTAAATGTTTTACTAAAAATGTTGTATTTTACGATTTGCGCAGGTTTGGTAAAAATAAAATTACTCAACCTACCGAGGTCATATTAGACTAATCTTAGATCCTGTAGAATCACAAAAAAGACATCTTCAACTTTGTAGAATACAAGAAATTCCAAAAACCTCATTAAGATGATCAAAATGATCAAATATCAAAATGTAGACAAATTTATTTTTACTATGACCAGCTCGGAGTAAAAATATCATAAATAATTAACCTTTTATCCAAAAAAAGGTGAATCATATGTCCAAACACATCTACACAAAATTTTCTACGTGTTCTATGTTGAGTGCAAAGGCTGAATCGGTGATTTAAGGCATCAAACATGTCAATTAAAGTTGGGCTATGGTATTGACATTCAAGGAGAAAAGCAACTACCAACTTTACTATTTCACCTTTATTGATTTTTGGACTCTTGCTCTCGTTTGACCTATAAATAGATGTGTTTTATAAGCTTTGAAGTGTGCAAGAGTGTGGAGAAATTTCTCATTTTTAAAATAAATATTGTGTGTATATGAGAATAAAAGTTTTAGTGTGCATATTTCTCAAGTTCAAGTATGAAATTTCATTTATCCTTACTCTTGAGTCTTATGTTCATGGCAAGCTAAACCCTTTTATTTCAAGGTGACAAGGTTTCAGTGTTGGTCAAGTAAGATTGTTTATATTTTGTATATTCTTCTCTTTTTTATTTTTATTTTGTTTTACTAATTGATCTTTATTTGCAGGTATAATTTGGATGATTTATTGTTATCTATTTACATCAAATACTTGATACCTTGAATGTGGTTACCTTGATTTGTTGTCTAATATGATACAATAAATACTACAATAATTATATACTATAAATATATGTATCAATTTATAATAAAGTCATATATATTATTTAGATGACAGCGTGACTCAGCCGGTTGTTCTAAATAATATATTGTGATTTGAACTAACATTTACTTTTTCGCGCGCAACTAACGTTTACTTTTTCCGCAACTAACATTTACTTTCCGCAACTAACATTTACTTTCTCGCATCTAACATAAAAAGTCATATATTTTATACTTTTTGCAACTAACATTTACTTTAATGTCAATTTATATTTATGCATTTATATATATATATTATGGGTACCATTTATTAAATATCGGTTAATCTGATATTTATATAGTGGGAACTATATTATATGATATACTTGTTTACATATTTAATTGTTCTTTTATGTTATATTAGTTTCTTTTATTTATTTTTGTTAAGAAATATTAAATAAACCAACAATAAACCTTTGAAACCTTGACAATTTTATAATTTGTACTTTAAATTTTATAATAATATTTTCATCTATAATATATCATTGCTAAATTTAAACTTACAACATCCTCTCTGTGGATCGATCTCGTACTCACGAGTATATTACTTGCAGACAACCTACACTTGGGTGAATTATAATTTAAGTAGTAGCATGAGCCACCTCCTAGTACAACGGCACAGAGTGCTACATATCTAAGGCCCGAGTCTGTTCTTGAACTAGAGATTCTTGACCTCGAGTTTTGGTAAACTATACACTTGCATTCATGCACATATAGTATTGTATACCCATACTCTTGTACTGAGCATAGTTCGCTCATGTCCTTTATTTCTATGATTATTGGACATCCTATTAGATGGGACAGGTCTCGGGTTGGATAGCGCAGGAGATGCTGGGAGATCCTAGGTGTCGAGGTTGTTAGAGTAAGAAGTTTATCTTTACTAGTACTATGTTGTTTATCGTTCCGAGGATGTTGGTACTGAGAATCTTGTATTCGATTTGGTTGTAATAATTAAGTTTGTAGATTTTTTCTCTTGGGATTGTATAACTTTATCAGTTTCCGCAGTTTAATTCTGATTATGTTTTTATTAAGATTATTATATGCTTAGTTCTGATTAAGTAGGTGATCACGGTATGGGTCACTACAGTTTGTGTCGGATTGACGAAAATATTATTTAAAAACTTCTCCACCCGAACCCGAATCAGCTGAAAAATGGTGAATCTGAACCCGAACCCGGATAACCCGATCAATTCGATTTTATTTTTTTATTTTTTAACAAAATAATCACATAATAACAAAATCTAAGATTATATATAATTTAAATTTGAAAATATATTCGTAAAAAATTTAAAATATACTTACTACAAAAAATAAAAAAATATTTAAAAAATCAAAATTGTCCAAAATAAACATTAACTGTCGGAAATCTATTATTTCAATTTACAATCTATTTTTTCCTCAAAAAAATTATACAATAATATTTTTCAAACATACAACATATAAAAAGGTAACAAATATTTCTTAATGTTATATAAATATAACAATAATAATAAAAAAAAGTTTCGAGTCATCTCGGGTCAACCCGCCCAAACCCGATTAATTTTTTTAGGTTAGCTTTTGGGTAAACCCGAACCCAAAAACCCTCGATCCTAACCAAAAATTTTTTGGGTCGACTAGTGGTTAATTTTTGATACCAAATCTCCAACCCATTTACATCAAATCTTACACCAAAAAGAATATTCTCAAAATATTTTTTTTATTTTACATATATTAATTCTTATCATTTATTTAATATCTTTTTACAAATTTAACAATATAATTAAATTTTTTATATATAAATAATATTTTATTATTAATAAATGTAAATAATATACGAAAATTATTAAAATTTATTTAGTTATTATTACATAAATTAAATTATAGGTAATACGAAAATTTTTAAAATTGATAAATACGAATACAACTTCAAACATAATACGAATATAAAACAGATACAACTTCAAACATAAAACGGATACAGTACGAGTACAACTTCAAACATTTGAACAACTATATTCATCCCACAAATGATCAATTAAAGCATTCTGTAGTGCGGAGTGAGCATCTTTGTCTTTTATTTTTTATATCGACCGAGAAATTCTTGAAATTTTATATGCTCATCGACAATCATTTCTACGTCCGGAGCTGGTGTTTGCCTCGCATTTTGAATGGGTGCACTGAGGTCACGTTCGTTTTCAATAATCATGTTGTGCATTATGATACATGATGTCATTATGTCATGTAAATGACGTTTTTTCCAACCACGTGCTGGGGATGCCACAATTGCAAATCATGATTATAGAACGTCAAATGCACGCTCAATATTTTTTCTGCAGGATTCTTGCTTCATTGCAAAATATTTCTTTTTCAAACCGCGTGGATCATGAATGATTTGCACAATAGTTGATCATTTCGGATAAATACCAATATACCATCAGCTAAGTAATTAATATCTCATATCATATTCTTTTCCTCCAATTGTATAATGAGCAGTAGGAGCAATATTTGTGCAAGTTTGGAGAATAAATCGAACATGTCCAACACATTTATATCATTATTGGATATGGGCATACCAAAATATGCATGCCATATCCAAATATCATAATCAGCTACTGCTTCTAAAATGATTTTTGGAGAACCACTACGACCAGCATATTGGCCTGCCCAAGCCTTCGGGTAATTTTTTCACTTCCAGTGCATACAGTCGAGACTTCCCAACATCCCTGGGAATCCTCGTTGTTCACCTATAAAGAGTAGTCTGGCAACATCATCGGAAGTAGGTGATTTCAAGTATCGTTCTGCAAAAACTTCCACTATAGCCCGACAAAACCGTTGCATACACTCAATTGCAGTAGATTCTCCAATTTTGATATATTAATCAGTGGTATACGCGGTTAAAGCATATGCTAGCATTCGCAATGCGACTGTTGTTTTTTGCATATAGACCGAGCCGCCCCACACCATCATTTTGTTGCATGAAATAAGAATCATGATTCTTTACCCCATCAACGATACTAAGGAACAAATTTTGAGACATTCGGAATCGTTTTCAAAACATTGCTTCATTATATGTTGGATTTTCAGCAAAGTAATAATCGAACAGATTACGATCGACGATTTCCCGATCACGATGGATGACTACGTGACCTAGAATCGAACCTCTATGGATGGCTCTTTGATCTCGTTGGACGATATACGCAGCAATCAACTCTTGCTCTTGACTTATAACATTTAAAATTTATTTTCTTTTGTTTGTAAAATTCTCAACAACATTCATCCAATCGTTCTATGTTTCATATTCTTTGTCGGACAAGGAAGATGAGCTAGAGGACGATACATGAGATTTGGTATATATTTCTTATCTACATCAAAACCGTTGGATGGATTATAATCAGATCTAGATCGTGACCATTGGTATAGATTTCTTATCTACATCACAATCGTTGGATGGATTATATTCAGATTTAGATCGTGACCATTGGTATAGATTTCTTATCTATATCACAACCGTTGGATTAGATTCCATCTTATCTATAAAAAGACCGTTGGATCATATTACATGTAATCTTGATCGTTCGATAATATTGAATCTTATTGTCTTTTTGCTATAAATATGTAATAGCATGCTCATTATCATCATACCTTCAAACTTCAACATTATCATCTCTTCCAAGCAAGCCAATAGCATCCAATGCTAAAACTGCTTCTTACATCATTGAAGAATATAGGATTCTATGTCATGTGTATCTTGACGTAACACAAAATCCTATCATAGGTATCAATCAATCCAAATATCAGTTCTAGACTCGTATTGAAGAAACTTACAACAGCAGCAAACCAAACACCCTACAAGGACGTAATAAACGATCATTGAAGTGTCGCATGAAAGCTATACTCCATCAAGTTTGAAGATTTAGGGGATGTATTCGCCAAATCAAAATTCTCAAACCAAGTGGTGCATCTGACGATGATATTATGAGTATTATTTTTAGATTTTTTTGTTTACTAATTTAAAATCTTATGCGAGTTGGGTATTTCAATGAAGTTGAACAGAGCAAAATATTTGTTCATGCAAGATCATAATTACAAAAAAGGATCCAAATTTGATCATGTATAGACAATTTTGAAAGATCTTGAAAAATTACCTAGTGACATCCATCATCGAGTTTAGTACCTCAAATTCATGTCACAAACTTGGATTAGTCATAGTCAGAAACTCAGACACCAGAGACTCTATTATCAAGTTCTCGTGGAATAAACTCATTTTCAATTAATTTAAGCAGTGATGAAAATGTAGGCGGCACTTCATCCGATCGATCTCTTGGAGTTAAAAAGAAAAATTAAAGAAAGAAATAGATGACAACATTTCAGAATTATTATCTACGATGAAACAAGGGCATCGCAAACTTATTGATGTACTAGAAAAGGGATCCACTGAAATTGAACAAAATTATGATTTTAAAATTCTTGAACTGCAAAATAATAAATTAAAATTAAAAAATCAGAAAAATAAAATTGAAACTCGACAAAAAGAATTGGCATTGACTTCCCTTCAAGAGGATAATAGAGATTTGTATATGGATTTGAGCACAATTGGCGATCCAAAAATGCGTGAAATTGTTCGAACGGAACGAGCAAAAATTATTCAAAAAAGAAAAAAAAACATTTGAAAAACAAGACCGTGACATGTTTGGAAAATATTTGGGTGATATTGGAAGATCTGGATCTAATTTACCACCATATTATTGATTATCTTTTAAATGTATTTTTCTATCAATTGTTGTCTTTGTATTTGTATTTTGAATTATGTGTTTCAATTTGCATGTATATTTCAATCATGTATTTCAATTATGTATTTGTATTTTAATTATGTATTTTGATTTGAATTTGTATTTCAATTAGGTGTTGTTGGGATAAAGTTTTGATATTTGACAAAACATAAAGAAATATTTCACAAGCAGTCGAGACAAACAGTTCAAGACCAAGCAGCTCAAATAGTCCAGTCGAGATACAAGCAGTCGAGATGCAAGGATTCCAAATGTATGCAGTCCAGTCAGACATTACAGTGAAATAGTTCAAGACCAGTTGAAGAAGACTGTTCACATATTCAGTCCAAGAATCAAGACTACTAAGGATACAAATTAATCAAATAAATTGGAGTATATATTATCCTACTTATTCAAGCCATATTTCAAATATAAAGACCGTTGCAAGATCCGGTTTCATTGAAGAACGTGCAACATCATTAAAGTCCTCATAAATACTTATTGAAGATCTAGAGGCAAAAGAGACATGCATTTATGACTAAGATGAACGTTGTAAAGATGCATATTATATGAATGAAGAAGACATAACATAGAGAGAGAGAGAGATAGAGATACACAGATGTATACATGAGTTAGTGAAGATACACACAAATAAGAACATACGAAATCTATCTCTCCGAGCACTTTGAATCTACAGATCTTATTTTCTCAAAAAGCCCACATATACAAGTCATTCATTCATCAGATCATCTAAATGATCATCAAGGGCAAGAGTCAACTCTCAAATGCCTATTTGTGTATAAGGAGTTGATCTATTGTTTGAGTATACAGATTCATTCATTACTGTATTTTGGTGTTATGACGAGGTGTCTTAACTTGATTGTGTTCTAGGAGTTTTGATCTGTAAGTCCTACGATTGAAGTGGGTTGTATACAAGATATTGTATAAGTCAAAATATTCTAGTGGATCCTTTCCTCGTGGAAGAAGGGATGACGTAGGAGTTTTGTCTCCGAACATCCATAAAAATCTCGGTGTTATTTACTTTTCTGCCAAGCCATCTTTATTATTGTTCTATCTGTTATTTGTCCTCTTTTCGCAAATATATTTTTTGACCGATTAACATTGACACACGGGAAAGAATAGAGTTAGTTGTTTAACAGCAACTGCTCTCATATAAGAAGTTACATAAGTGAACTGCGCGCTCATTGAAGTTGTATTATAGCAGTCTCATTTCGATCCTAACAAGTGGTATCAGAGCGATTTTCTTTCTCGTTTCTGAACAAGTTCATATGGCTGCTTTTGGAGATATTGCTAAGAGTTTCTGGAACTCTGCCATGGATAATTGCTCAATCAAAACCACGGAAACATGTTCAACTGCTAAGAATATGTGGCAGAAATTTATTAAGCATGTCAGCAATGAAAAGACTGAAAAAGCTTAGATTTCTTCAACGAAATATGTTGAAGAATTATGTTGTTCTTCAAGTTCAAATGAAGTGGTAGATAGTTGTTTCATGGCTCATGAATATCATCCATCTACTAGTGAACATGTGATTATTCCTCCATCTACAAGTGAAAAAGTACTGATTTTTAACTCTACTGATTTTACTCAAGAAGAGTTAGCTAATGCATTGCATGATATGGCTAATGAATACCAAAAAATTATGCTTAGCATTTGAAGATATTATGGAAAATCAATTTGAACTGCCAAATAAATCTAAATTAAAGGCAGGAATTGTTAAGCTTAGAACTGAAATTAATTATCCATAGGTTGAGAAATAGAAGTTAAGATCAGAGAATTTAAAATTATCTGAGTTGATTCAAACCTGGAATAAATATTCAACTATGTTCAATTCAATTCATGAACTGCAAAGACCAGGAACGGATTGGACTGGTTTAGGGTTTAAAGAAGATGCAAGCACTTCAAAAGTTGATACTAGACCTAAATTGAATGTGTAAGGGAAAATATATACATTTTGTTAAACCTGCAACTCTCTTACCTAAAGAAGAAACAGTGGAAGAATGGAACAATATTTGGAAATATGGAATTGTTTATGTTCCACAAAAATGAAATGAACAAGGCTGGAATTTTAGTCAAGCAAGAATAACTGAAAAGCAAAAGGCAAATTTTCATGAAAGACCAGTTCAAAGAAGATATAGGCATGTTCATAATGAAAAACCTCATAGTAGATCATATCATTCTTCTTATGAACATCATTCTAAAGTTGATGCATATTATTCATCTCACAAACACACATGACACAAAACACGAATTTTATGGGATACAAATAATTGACTTGTTAGGTTGATTCAAGTTTGGGTTCCCAAAGGACTAATCCCACGTAAATTTGGGTACAATAGAGCAGTTTGTGACAAACGTTTGCAGGAACAAAAGAGGAATTATCAAATTTAGGGAGAATTGCAGATAAGGGAAATTTCAGATTATTATAAGAAGATTGCTGGATGAAATGCTTCTCGAAGCATCCTTCGACACGTCAAAAACAAGACTAAGCTTTCTTATTATTATATCTATTTAATTATACGTTCAATGTTTAATATTGTGCCTTGAAATAAATAAATTGAAATCATACGAAAGTCAAATAATTTATTTTATTTCATAAAATAAAATTAATTATTACAAAAATAAATTTCCCACTCAACAGCAATCATCCAATATGACATATAGGTGATCAGTTCCTCTGATGCTGATTGTTGATAACTGAGAGAATTGGTGATTTTCTCCAATACTTGAAGCTTCTTTAAAAGATTCAAATGAAAAACACCTTCTTTAGAGAAGATGTCTTCAAAACTGGAAATACCAATCCTTTGCATATACTTCGCCAGTCGATCGGCCGTGGGTGGTGGATATGGTGTAATCTCATGCGTCTTCATCATGTCAATTTTGGCTTCAAGAGAACTTTTCTTCTGATCAACAATGGCTTCATATTCTTTGATAATTTATTTCATGAATTTTATGCTAAAGAACTTGTTGATATGTTCGGACATGAAATATGGACCAATTTATAGATCTGATTATAGAATATGAAAAGTTATAGATGTTAACTTTTCTGATAGATTTTCAATAGATCGATGAGTCATATTGAAAAGCGTGAATTGTCTTTATTGAAAGGAGGTTTTCGAGAGAAACAGTTGAAAACGTTATAACACGCATTTAAGAAAATAATAGCAAAATACAGAAATAATTTATTTATTATTAAAAGATCATTCTTTACAATATATATTTATGACTCTACAGCAACTTTCCAAAAATATATCCTAGTGGCCAGTTTGCCTTTGGATGTATCTGAAAATCATAAGAGAGAAAAAAATTTTAGGGTTTGAAGCTCTTTCATATAGGTTAAAAGATTGGAGTAAAAATATCTTCAAATCTAGAAATTTTAAGCCGTAGCTTAAATTTAGTTTCAATTCTGGTCAGTCTTTCTGCTATAGCTGATGAATAAGACGTGACTTTGTGAACCTGAAACATTCTTAACTTTGCTCTAAGAGATAATATTTTCTCAGCAATGATTGCTTCACATTCTATGAGAATATCTTTTATGATAAACTTTATATCTTATGAACTCGCTAATAATGATCAGAGTTGTGCAAACCGTGTCTATTTATAGACAGATTAAGAGTATATGAAGAGTTATATTGATACTTTTAATGAATTTACAGATATCGAAGAGACATAATATATATATATATATATATATATATATATCTAAGAAAATATTTCTAAGGCATAAAGAACTGCTTATTTTTAGTCAAATACCAAAAAGGAGGGAAATTGTTGGGATAAAGTTTTGGTATTTAACAAAACATAAAGAATATTTCACAAGCAGTCGAGACAAACAGTTCAAGATCAAGCAGTTCAAATAGTCCAATCGAGATGCAAGCAGTCAAGACACATAAGAAGTCGAGATGAAAGCAGTCCAAATGTATGCACTCCAGTCAGACATTACAGTGAGACAGTTCAAGATCGATTGAAGAAGACTGTTCACATATCTAGTCCAAGAATCACGACTGCTAAGGATACAAATTAATTAGATAAATTGGAGTATATATTATCCTAATGATTCAAGACATATTTCAAATATAAAGACCATTGCAAGATCCAGACAATTTCATTGAAGAATGTGTAACATCATTAAAGTCCTCATAAAGACTTATTGAAGATTTAGAGGCAAATGAGACATGTATTTATGACTAAGACGAACGTTGCAAAGATGCATATATATATGAATGAAGAAGACATAACATAGAGAGAGAGATACACAGAGATATACACGAGTTAGTGAAGATACACACAAATAAGAACATACGAAATCTATCTGTCCAAGCACTTTGAATCTACATATCTTATTTTCTCAAAAAGACCACCTATACAAGCCACTCATTCATCAGATCATCTAAAGGATCATCAAGGGCAAGAATCAACTCTCAACTGTCTATTTGTGCATAAGGAGTTGATCTATTGTTTGAGTCTATGACTTCATTCATTATTGTATTTTGTGTTAGAACGAGGTGTCTTAACTTGATTGTGTTCTAGGAGTTTAGATCTAGGCAAAGGGTAAGTTCTACGATTGGAGTGAGTTGTATACAAGACGTTGTATAAGTCAAAGTCTTCTAGTAGATCCTTTCCTCGTGGAAGAAGGGGTGACGTAGGAATTTTGTCTCCGAATATCCATAAACATCTAGATGTTATTTACTTTTCTGTCAAGCCATCTTTATTATTGTTCTATCTGTTATTTGGCCTCTTTCCGCACAAATATTTGTTGGTCGGGTAACATTAACACATGAGAAGGAATAGAGTTAGTTGTTTAACAACAACTGCTCTCATATAAGAAGTTACATAAGTGAACTGCTCATTGAAGTTGTATTATAGCTGTCTCATTTCGATCCTAACAGGTATATTTCAATTATGTATTCCAATTTGGTATTTGTAGTCCAATTTTCATTTTTATTTTAATTATTTACATTTGTATTACACAATTGTTTTATTTATAAATCATTCTTTAATTATTTAATATTTATTTTAATTAATAAATATTTTATTAAATTAATAATTAAATATTTATTGATTATATTAAATGAATATTTATAATAAAAAATTTTGTTCTAATATTTAATTATTAAAACAATAAAATAAATATTAAATTATTATTTATAATTATAAAAAAGTAAAAATTATTTAAATAATTAAAAAAATTAAAACTTTGCACCCCAAATTTGATGCAAAAAAAGAGGGGGCGCTATTTTGACACAGAGAATAGAGCCTCCAATTGAAGAGAAAACGTTGCTCCTTTTACCATTTTGGTGCAGCGTTGGAGTTTCTCTAATCATCGTCACCATCATTAAGAGTTGGTGGATAGATATAAATTGTCTTCAATCTGTTCGATATTTGAAAAATCCTCGAACTCAAACTCATATCTAATAACAAGATCTCGAATTAGGGATATAATTATTTATTTTAATCCAAAAAATTATTCCTTGTATTCTAATTGTGAGAATATGTCTTAAACTAAAAAGCCTATAAATTCAGTCGTACCTTTCTAGCTTGGTCTCAATATACTGGACTGGTCATCTTGTATCTTGGGCTTAATCTAAAAGGGTCTAATATTAATTGATCCTAACTGAAAGGAGTTAGTCGGTTAAAATATGGAAGGAAAGAACCGAAGGAATAAAAGGGGGAAGTTAGAGTTACATTCAATAAAAACACTTTCCAGCTCTAATTCTTGAAGTCGATCGAATAAAAAATCAGAGGAAGCAGAAGAATCAAGAAGTATAGGAAATAAGTGTTGTTTATATTAAGAAGTAGATTGGATTGTACTTTGTCTTGGAGATTAAACTCTGTAATCTGTATTTTTTTATTGAGGATCAATAAAGTGGTGGGTTGTTCGTTCGTGGATGTAGATCATTGATGATCGTACCACGTAATCTGTACTGTCTTGATTTCTTGTGCATTGTGGTTTATTCAAAGTCTTTAATGTGTTCTGCGAAGTTTGATTGATCTGATTCAGGGTTAATTGTTAGAGTCTTGTGTCTGGTTTATTGGCTTGATCTGTGTTTGATTCATATGTGCTAAGGGTTGAGTTCTCTGATTGGAATAATAAGTGATCACATTAGTTAACAAGTGGCGCCGTCCGTGGGAATAGTATTAGAAAAATGGGATCAGTGAAGTTCGATTTAGAGAAATTCACTAGGAAGAACGATTTTACTTTATGGAGAATCAAAATGAGAGAAATACTGATTCAACAAGGTTTGATTGATGCCCTGGAAGGGAAAGAATAAAGGCTGGGGGATGAAAAATCTGTCAAAGATAGAGAGATTCTGATGAATAAGGCACACAACACCATTGTATTGTGTCTTGGAGATAAACCACTTCGTGAAGTGGCCAAGGAGACATCACCAGCTGCTGTTTGGAATAAGTTGGAGTCCCTCTATATGACTAAATCCCTGGCTAACAGGTTATATATGAAACAGAGACTCTATTCCTTCAAGATACATCAAGAAAAGGAGTTGGATGATCAAATAGATGAGTTCATCAAAATTCTTGATGATCTGGAAAATCTTGATATAAAACTTGATGATGAAAATTGAGTTCTGATATTATTGAATTCTCTCCCGAAGTCATTTGAAAATTTTAGAGACGCAATTTTGTATGGAAGGAAACAATCAATAACATTGGAAGAGGTACAATCGGCCATTCAATCTAAGGAATTACATAAGAAATTAAAGAGTGTCATCGAGTCTAAAGGAGAGAGTCTTGTAACACGAGGAAGACCAGAGAAGAGAACAAGGAAAACTAAGGATTTTAGACCAAGATCAAAGAGTCAGACAAGATATAAATGTTTCCATTGCCATAAGGAAGGACACTTTAAACGGGATTGTCCTGACAGAAAATTTAAAGCCAAAAGTGAAGGAGAAGTTGCTGTGGCAGAAGAGGGATATGAATCAGCTGAGGCCCTTAATATAACTGGGAAGGATCCTAATAATGAATGGATCTTAGACTCAGGATGTTCATTACATATGTGTCCAAATAAGTCATGGTTTGAGAGCATTGAAGAATCCAAATAAGGGGTGGTGTTACTGGGAAATAACAAGGCTTGCAGGATCAAAGGCATTGGAAGTGTAAGACTGATACTACATGATGGAACAGATAAAATCTTGCATGATGTTAGACTAGTACCTGAACTAAAGAGGAATTTGATATCCCTTGGCACTTTGGATTCACTGGGTTATGTCTTCAAATCAGAAAATGGAACACTCAAAGTATTGAAAGGCTCCCTTGTGGTAATGAAAGCTGTGAAGAAAAATTCCTTATATACACTACTGGGAAGTACTGTGATAGGTGGTGTCTCAGTAGTACAAGAGAAAGTGGACAATACAAGGTTGTGGCATCTAAGGATGGGACACCTAAGTGAAAGTGGACTACACGAATTATCCAAGCAAAATCTACTCTGTGGGGATACAATCACTGATCTGGATCTGTGTGAGCATTGTGTGTTAGGAAAAGCAAAAAGGGAAAAGTTCCAGCAGGCAGCTCATACATCAGCTAAACCACTTCAGTATGTACATTCTGATCTTTGGGGTCCATCAAAGACAGAAACAAATGAAGGAGGTAGATATTTCATGTCCATCATTGATGACTTTACAAGGAGACTTTGGATTTATTTACTTAATACAAAGGATGAAGCTCTTGGGAAGTTCAAAGACTGGGTACAAATAACAGAAACAAAGATAGACATGAAAGTGAAGAACTTGAGGAATGATAATGGCTTGGAATACTGCTCTGAGGAATTTGCTCAATACTGTAAGTCTAAAGGAATCACAAGGCACAGAACAAATCCAAGAACTCCACAGCAAAACGGTTTGGCAGAAAGAATGAATTGAAAATTGCTTGAAAGAATAAGATGTATGCTATTATATGCAAGTCTGCCAAAGTCTTTCTGGGGTGAGGCACTTTCTACAGCATGTTACTTGATACACAGAAGCCCATCTAGTGCAATAGGCTTCAAGACTCCTATGGAATTATGGAGTGGGACTCCATCTGATTACTCAAAGCTCGAGATATTTGGTTGCTTGGCATATGCACATGTCAAGAAAGATAAATTAGAACCAAGGGCACTGAGGTGTGTGTTCATAGGTTACCCTGAAGGAGTCAAAGGTTATAAAGTATGGAATATAGAACCTACTGGTACAAGGTGTTTTAATACCAGAGATGTCACCTTTGATGAAACAAGATTAGGATACTTTGTAAACAAGGAAGAAAGCATCCAGAAAGATGGAGCACATAAGAAATCTCAGGCTGAGGTAGAGCTTATAAAGGAGAATTCGTTGAAAGAAACTAAGGAATTCTCTGAAACAGTACAACAGACAGAAGATTTGCCAAGTGAAAGATATCTAAGTACCTATGAACTAGCCAGAGACAGAGCAAGGAGGGAAACAAGACCTCCACAAAGATTTGGGTATGCTGACCTAACTTGGTATGCACTAACAATAGCAGAGCAGGTAGAGAAAGATGAACCATCAAGTTATAAGGAGGTAGTGAAAATTCAAAGGACAATGGCTGGATGCAATGGATGATGAAATCAGCTCACTTCTAAAGAATAAGACATGGAAACTTATACCCAGACCCCATAAACAGAGAGTTTTGGGATGTAAATGGTTATACAAGTTAAAGAAAGCCTTATCAAATGAAAACAAGATAAATTACAAGGCAAGACTTGTGGCCAAGGGCTATGCTCAAATAGAAGGGATCAATTATAATGAGATATACTCACCTGTTGTCAAACACTGCTCCATTAGACTGGTGCTTTCCTTAATCACTCAACTGGATTGGGAGGTAGAACAGCTTGATGTAAAGACTGCATTCTTGTACGGTGAGTCTGAGGAGACCATCTATATGGAGAAGCCGGAAGGATACATAAAGACAGGAGATGAAAATCTAGTATGTTTGTTAGAAAAATCTCTTTATGGCTTGAAACAAAGCCCTCGACAATGGAATAGAAGGTTTTATAAGTTTATGATGAAGCTAAAACTGGAAAGAAGCGGATATGACAGTTGTGTTTATGTCATGAAGCAAGGTACTCAAGTGAAGGTTATATTTTTGCTTTATGTGGATGATATTCTAATAGCTAGCAAAGATATATCCAAAATCCAATGGTTGAAGGACAAATTAAGTTCTGAATTCGAGATGAAAGATCTAGGGAAAGCCACAAAAATCTTAGGCAGGGATATCAAGAGAGAAAGACAGTCAAGGACTCTTAACTTGACTCAATCAGCATATCTGGAAAAGGTACTGCTGAGATTTAACATGAATGCTTCTAAGGAAGTTGGCACACCTCTAGCACAACAAATAAAACTATCATCTGAACAGTCACCTAAAACTGAAGAAGAGAAGAAGGAGATGGAGCACATACCTTATGCAAGCAGTGTTGGTAGCATAATGTATGTTATGGTCTGTAGCAGACCAGATCTTGCTTATGCTATAAGCATGATTTCCAGGTTCATGTCAAACCCTGGAATTGAACATTGGAAGGCACTAAGGTGGGTATTCAGGTATTTAAGGGGATCATCAAGTCTGGGATTAGTTTTCAAAGGACAAGGAAAAGAGTCAAATCCTATAGTGGGATATGTAGACTCGGATTTTGCTGGAAATTTGGATACCAGGAAGTCCTTAACTGGTTTTGTATTCACTGCATTTGGGACAACAGTTATATGGAAAGCCACCTTGCAACCAGTAGTTGCACTTTCCACCACTAAGTCAAGTTCATTGCTGCAACAGAGGCTATCAAGGAAGCTATATGGTTGAGGGGATTAGCTTCAGAACTTGGTTATGATCAAGGACCAATTGAAGTTTTCTGTGACAACCAGAGTGCTATACATCTAGCCAAGCATCAAGTGTTTCATGAACGGTCCAAGCATGTGGATATCAAACTCCATTTTGTGAGAGATATTGTATCTAAAGGAGATGTGGTGTTAAAGAAGATTGCAACAGAGGAGAATCCAGCAGATGCCTTAACAAAGTCACTACCACTTCTCAAGTTCAAGAAATGTCTTAACTTGATAAGTGTGAGTGAGGATCAGTGAGGATAAGATCAGGAAAGACGAACACCTAGCCTAGTTGAAGACAAGGTGGAGATTGTGAGAATGTGTCTTAAACTAAAAAGCCTATAAATTCAGTTGTACCTTTCTAGCTTGGGCTCAATATACTGGACTGGCCATCTTGTATCTTGGGCTTAATCTAAAAGGGCCTAATATTAATTGATCCTAATTGAAAGGAGTTAGTCGGTTAAAATATGGGAGGAAAGAACCGAAGGAATAAAAGGGGAAGTTAGAGTCACATCAATAAAAACACTTTCCAGCTCTAATTCTTGAAGTCGATCGAATCAGAAATCAGAGGAAGCAGAAGAATCAAGAAGTATAGGAAACAAGTGTTGTTTATATTAAGAAGTAGCTTGAATTGTACTTTGTCTTGGAGATTAAACTCTGTAATCTATATTTTCTGATTGAGGATCAATAAAGTGGTGGGATGTTCGTTCGTGGATGTAGATAATTGATGATCGAACCACGTAATCTGTACTGTATTGATTTCTTGTGCATTGTGGTTTATTCAAAGTCTTTAGTGTGTTCTGTGAAGTGTGATTGATCTGATTCAGGGTTAATTGTTAGAGTCTTGTGTCTGGTTTATTGGTTTTATCTGTGTTGAATTCAGACGTGCTAAGGGTTGAGTTCTCTGATTGGAATAATAAGTTATCACATTAGTTAACACTAACATATAATCATTATTTTGTTGGACTGGTTCGTCAAAACCTTAATGAGCACGTTAACAATCATTCAAATAAAAAATGAGATATATACTATAAATTGATTAACACGATTGCTCCATGAAATTTTCAGAAATTTTCAGTCTCATACTAGCTAGCAAGGTACATAAAAACAATTTTCTTCCATGTTTAATTATTATTATTTTTAAATATGATCTTCCTTGCTTAATATAATATTGTTTTGTAGCTTCGTGATTATATCTATCAATTTCATTGTTCTTTTGATGATTACAATATAATATTGTCCAGTCTCACTTTGTAATATTAAAAAATAGTAATAAACAATAACTCAAGCTTTATTTATTTTTTATATGTGCGCTGGTATTTTTGGCCGACATGAGTTGGATCATATCATTATGGCATTTGACGTTCGACTTCAGACTAGCTACGGCGGTTCTTAATTTCTTCATAATTTGCACTTCTTTTAATTATATATTTTTCTTTTTTTTTTTCTTTCAAACTTTTGATTAATTCTATCTTTTGAATAGGAAATATAACATGATTACATCATTCTAATACGTCAGTTTAACTATGCAAATTTTTATTTTTATTATTTTTTGTTGTAAAAAGTCTCAAATGACTGACTTTCAATTATCATATGCATGGTTGTGATCAGGATAATGAATAATGCATGTTCGCTAACTTTTCTAAGTTTCTTGAATGCTGTTTCATTGGAATTTAAAAATATCGAAATTTAGTTGTATTCGAGCATGTTTAATAGTTTGAGTTTGATTCAAATCCCAGTTATTGTTTTAATTTGATGGCACTCAAATTACACAAAAAACTCTTATAAAATCATATCATTCATCAATTTTGTGATATGCATTTCTGTTCCGACCCAACTCATGCAAAAATATTATTTTATATCAAAAATATTATTTTTCTTTACATATATGTATCACGTCCATCTATTTCACGGATAGAAATTCATGAGATTGTCTTACAAGATATCTATTCTCAAATTTTATTTGATAACATTACTCCATGCACGTAGCTACATTATGTGCAAAATTGAGGATAAAATATAAATATTTTTTAAATAAGTTGAGAATTTTTTACTAATCCTTTAAAATGGAATTCAAATAATGAAAATTAAAAGAAACTGTGTTATATTTGGGAAAATTAGAATAAAAATTTGCATCGCTAGAGAGACTCTAAACTAGAATACTGTTTAGAAAAACACAAATTTAGCGATTCTAAACTAGAATACTGTTTAAAAAAAAACACAAAAACTCTTAAGAAATCGAAATACTGGTCAATTTTTGTGAGATGAATCACCAATCCGATCTGACTCATGAAAAAATATTGTTTATATCTATACTATTAATAAAGGAAGAGTCTCTTTTAAAAACTGTTTTTGATGAAGGTTTTTTTTGTTCCAAAAATACCTTTAGCTTTCCACTTTCAACTTTTTTAACATGTCATCACTTTGCTTATAAGTTTTATGCAGTTACCGATTTTATTTTCCTAAATTGATAAACTTGATTTTAATTTTTTCAAGAAAAAAAGTTTCATTCTCATTTTTTTCACGAGCAGCGGTTTTTTTATGCACACACTTATCGCTAGTTAAAATTAAGTATTACTTTTCATTATAATTATAGATCGGGTCAACCCGTTTCATTAGAGATTTACTTTAAAAAGCTATATACACACACAAACTATTAATTAAACTCCAACAATTAATGTATATTAACCACATTGGTCCGTCGGTGTGATCTCTTTTATAGTCATCCCATTTTAACTAAAGTGATGGAAATATCAACAAAAAAGATGGAAAAAAAATACTAACACTAAGGAAGAGGAGAATTCATCTTCTCCCATTAATCTAACTAGAAAACCCTTATATAGCTTTTTCAAAAATAAAAATCACATAACACACGATTCGCGTGTGCCAATCACTACTTATTATATTAAACTTGAGAATAATAGAGGCAAATTTGATAGGCTGGTATTTTTTTTTTTTTTTTGCAATATCATCCCTAATCAGAAATCATTTGGAAAATTTCCATTTTTCCCTTGACATTTTTAACAGTTACCCCTTGTAATTTAAGTCATTATCATTTTACCTCTTACAATTTTATAAATATTAATTAAATTACGCCTTCAGCAATTTTAACAATCGGTTAGTTGACAATTTTTTAAAAAATAATTACATTATTGCATCTATTCTATGATAGTCCCAATTTTCATATAAAAATTCAAATAATTCAAAAATAAACTTTGCAAAAAGAAAGACGATACAGGTACACAATGCATGTTCGAGAAATTTTAGTGCATAATTATCTCATTATCTGTGTGTTCCCGAGCTTTGATTCCAAACGTGAAACAGAAAAAAAAAAAAAAAAAAAAAAAATATCCTCGATATGATCCACACAATCCATTATAATCACTAAATTAATATCTGAATTATATACTTTTTTTATTTTTATTTTTTGCCAATCTTAGGCTAAAAAGATAAATTAAAAGAGTTTACTAAATTCTTATTCATATACTTTGCAGTACAAGTATGATTTTATCAAATCAGAATAATATGAGTATTTTGTTTGCAGTACAAGTACGATTTTTCAAATCTCGAAGATTGTCGACAAGCCTCCTCGATCGTAAATTTCCTTGGTATTTTCAACAACAACTATCCATCTTTAATTAATCCATTTTTTTAAATCCTTAGAGTCGATATAAATTGATGACGTTTCAATGGGAAATTGCAAGCTACCAGCCCTTAGGGTACGTAGTATCTTAGGGTAGAATGTAAGTGTCAATATTTAATAATGAATATGAGATTCACTGCTTCACATATATTGATAAATATTCATCGTTAGATTAACCTTTAAAACAATTGATCTCATTGCCGCTAAATCAATATGTTGTATGCCGTCTACGAGATATATATAGAAAACTTCTTAGTAATCTCTAGTATCTTTCTGAAAGAGTACACAGCATATATACACAAGTTCAACTCTCTTACTCGAATATATGTCACGCAATTAAGTCGCGGATGTACAATCCGAGCTATACTCATACGTATAGGCTTATGTCGATATATGCGCAGATGATCCCGCAAAAACATGTTTAGCCTTTTAATCACGCAAAAACAGAATTCGGTTACTATATATTGGCGTCAGAGAAGTTGGCATTTCTATAGTTGATGGAGCTTTCATTATACAAGTTGCTAACCATTCACTGGGTTCTCTACTCCTCTTGATCTTATCGCTGTATGTTTTGCGTAGAATACCTAATCCACTTGTACCGCAAAAATGAAAGGTTCAAATTATTGAATCTTCTATTTGCATGGGATTCAACGTAACTAACTTATAGTTAGAATGTATGTAATTTCGTGACAATCCTTGGCGTCGGATCACACCATAAACATTTGAATAACACTAACCTTTTTATAAGTAAAGTTTGATATTCCACCTCGATGATATAGAAAACTTTCTTGTAGTTTGTCTGGCTAGTATCCATGCATCCGAAAGAGTACATGGTATACATAAGTTCAAATTTAATTCAAATATTCCGCGTCTCAAGTCACGGATAGGGGCGGCCCTTATGGAGGGCGAGCCGGACGACCGTCCAGGGCCCCATTTTGTTAGAGGACATCAATTATTTTTTAGAAATTATTATAATATCCATATATTTTTAGCTAATTAAAGAAAAAATAAAATACTTGGAAATAGATATCCATGACAAGCACGTAACAACCATAATTTAGTCACTTCATTCTTTCAATCCATGCTAGGTTTATCAAATTTAATATTCATTATCAATTCTTTGTAGTGTCCACCTCTCATAAATAAGTAATTGTTATTTATTTCTGATCTTATTCTATTTATACATTTTGAATTATGTTTAATTTTAAATTAAACTAAGAGAATTTGTAATAAAATTGTGGCCTAAAAAGAAGCTTTAATTTTCCAAGTTAAAATTATCAAAATTTTATTTGAGTATCACAATGAGTCAATAAATATTAAATTATTTGAGGATATTTCATATATAATTAATGACTTTTCTTTTATAAAAATTACAAGTAAGGTGTATTTTATATAAAATTGGTTTTTTAATAAGTTATAAGAAATTATGTAAAAATTATTTCTATTAACTAGCTTTACAATTACATAATATGATTTACTTTGATTATTATTATTATAATAATAATAATAATATATATATATATATATATATATTTTTGAGCGTTGAAGTGAATGAGACAGAGCTCGTATTTTTTTTCGCCCTAGACCTCATGATTTTTCTCAGGATCGGCCCTGGTCACGAACAACATACGATCCCATCCATATTCTTATGTATATGCTTATGCGATATACACATATGATCCCGGTCTTGCACTTTAATTAATTTGCACATATAACATGGAAAAATTCCATTGGCTCGTGAATTGAATAATGAAATATGCATGATATGATTATAATATAATGGTGCATCGATCACACGAATCTTGTATAAAACTTGATTCAAGCATTGAATAAAACAAAAATGAATAATCAATATTCAATGTATTATATATCATCTGCATACACCAAGCGGTGCCGATGAAATCTGTTTGATCTACTTGACGTGACATATATAATTAAACATATACATGAGCTCTCTTATACTATGGGCCCAGTGTGGGCAGCACGGGCAGCAGCTCACACTCGGCTCAAAAAATTAAGTATTTATATAGGATTGGTCCAAACTAAAAAAACAAAAAACAAAAAAAAAATTTTGAAGCCCATTATTACTCAAGCCAATTTTTTTTCTTAATTAGTTCAGTATTTTACTTTTATGCAAGGATTCAGACATCAATTTGGCAGTATCAAGACATTGATTGTGTCAAAACCATGAAACAAGACAAATAATTTTTTTCAATTATTTCTGATTTTTAATATTTTTTTGTTTATGATATATATGAAAATTTCATAGTTAATTTACTCTTTCAGTTTAATTATTCGAAATTTGATATTAGATTCAAATCAAATATCAAACTAGTTAAAATCAACTAGCTCAACATATAGGTTGAATGTAAATATGTTATAATTGTTTTATTTTTACTTTGTGATTATTTCATTCTTGATTATTTTGTTGAAATGATGGGTTGAAATTAATTGAAAAATTATGAATCTGTTGTTTTATTCTTGATCATTTTGTTGCACAGGCGGCATAGATTTTGTTTCTATTTCATTGTATGTTAGGAACGTAATCGGGTGTTTTCTGTTCTGAGAATTGTGAAAGAAAGACTGCACAATCGATTGAGTGATGATTGGATGAATGATTGTCTCATTGTGTATATGGAGAAAGATATATTTCTAATAGCTGATCATGAAGACTCGAAAAGAACAATTGTAAGATAATTATTTTATGATGTTTTATGATTAGAAGATTTTAAAAAATGTTGATTTATTAATTATAGTATATCGTCATCTAAATCAAAATTATAGCTTCGTCCCTGAACATATATATATATATAAGGAAGACACACGGAATTAATGTATGCAATTAGTTAAGTAGAGGGTGTTTGTTGTCTGGATGACATGCAGTTGCTTAATAGTGATGAGGCCATGTGGGAGGCATGAATTGTCCCAAGTGAAGATTTTGTTGAGTTAAGCAAAGATTGTTAAAACAGTTATCTTTGGTCATGCGTTACATTAAAGGTTTTTCGGTTCAACAAGGGCCAGAATCTCTGCCAATTTTTGGTGGACCATCACAAAATCATGTTTTTCTTTCAACTTATATATATATATATACATATATACATATAATTATAATGATCGAGGAATCCGTGGCCACTACCTTTCGAGAATGCAATTGATGAACCGGAATATGTGTACGTAGTAGCTAGCCTGCAAACCACACAAACCAATTAAATTTTCATAAGACTGCATACAGGCTCGAGCAGAGAAGACTTTTGTGATATTCGAATTTGAGACTTTGACCCCACGATTCGCACACTCAATAACTCAGCTATTTTTTCGGGATATGCGATTTCTAGCAAATATTTGATTTTATTGAAACCCGAAACATAATGTCATCCTAAAAGGAATATCTTATTAATTAACAGTTTAGTTGATCGATTACTTAATTCTTTATTTTAATTTTAGTTAGTTAAAACTTAAAAGTGGGGAAAAGGCCAACCGATGTTTTGATCGCTTTAAATACAATAAAACATCAGTTTGTTCATTAGTTACAACTTTAAAATTGGATTTTAAATATGAATTGATATAAACTTTTTATCCAATAAAAATCACGAAAAAAATCTCAATTAAATTTAAAAACCTAAAAAATAACACTTTCCTCGTTCTACTGATCTAAAAATTCTTTAAATTCAACAAAAAAAAACGCCGTTATCAACCATTACTTGGTATTAATTTATAGAATTTTTTTATTAAACTTATCAAAAAACCGTTCGTAAACCCATATATCTTGCAAGTTTCTTTAAAAATTAATGGTATTATTTCAAAAATAAATTGTTAAAGTATTTGAGTAAACTTATTTTAAGTAACTTAACAAAATTATGTATTTGATATTATAATATCTTTTATTGTTACAATTACCAAAAAGAACATCATATTATGAAAAATAATTGAAATAAATATTATTTGACATTTTTACATAAAATAATTTAGAATAATTCATTAATATTAAAATTAGTTTATCCAAAAAAAATACACAAGTTAGATTACAGTATCACAAAATTAATGCATAATTCTTTTGAATAATTAAGAAAAAATAGTTAATAATTAATTATCTCCTTTAACGAGTAAAAGTTGAGCATAATATTTGTAATGAATTCTTGTAAAAAAGTTATTGGTAATAAATAATATCATTTTATATAAATAAATGAATTAATTTGATTATATGTCATCATTGCATACTTTTTAATGTATGAAAAGTTATTTCAGAATATAGTTTTTGTAATATTAAAATATTAACATGTTGAAAAAATAAAATAACAAAGTAATATCAATATTAAAATAAGATTATATATATATACTTATATAATTTACTATAAACTATCTTTGAAATTTCTATTTTATAGATTGTAGACATGAATTTAATCGACTAATTTCTCCAAATCCATATATATATATATATATATAGAGAGAGAGATGCGACACGTACATTTTAACGTAGTTTTTTTGGAGAGCCTTTGGATTTTTAAATTGTTTTACATATTTCACAATACTCCAAACGATGAAACATATTAAATGATCTAAAATGTAAGACAATAAAGTGACAGGACTTTATTGTTACACATTTCGGGACAATTTCCATGTAAAGTAAGAAAAAAATGTAATCAAAATGTCCATTTCTATGTCATCCAACTCCAAGAATCTCCACACTCATAATTATTTCCACCCCAGAAACTCAAAAAACAAAATGGCAGGCACATTAGCAAGAAACTTAACATACTGAATTTGGCATATTTATTTATTATTAACCAATAATGACACGAAAAAGCAAAATAAAATAAACACCCAACTTTCACTCTTTCGATTTCTTTCACGTGTCATGATGACAAGGCTCCCACTCCAAGAAAGTCTATGAATTTCGGTTCAATTCCTTCTTCAGCTGACTCGACGGCCGAGATTTCTTGGGACGATGGTCTGAAATCATCGCCGGAGTAATCGTAATCCGTACGTTGGATTGCGGTAAATAATTGGGTGTGGTGATGATATGGGTTGAAAATATTCATCTTCATCATCTCATGATTTGTCCCATATTGCCCTGTAAATTAAACAAGTAATTAATTAATAAAATGTGAATATAATAACCGATTCCGTCATTCTCCGATTTTGATCCTTTTCAACAGAGTTAACGTGATTAGTATCACGTAACCAAGATAATTATATATTAAGCCTATACTTAAATAAGGCCTGATCAGAAAATGTAATGAGAATATATGCCCAGTACCAGGAAAGAAACCATGAGATGTCTCCGCCGCCGCCGCCGCCGCCGCCCCCCAAAACCCTTTGTTTCTAGGAGTTCCTCCGCCGCCGTAATCATTATAAGTAGGTGGGAAGGAATTAGGGTGAGGTTTGTTGAAAACGAAGTGGCCCATTTTCCTCCTCCGATTATAAGCAGTGGATTGCTCCCTGTATTTCCTGGCCATCACAACATGCCAATGATTCTTGACCGCATTGTCTGTTCTTCCTGGAAAAAGCCTTGCAATCATCGCCCACTTGTTGCCATACAATCTGTGGGCACCCATTAATCTATCTTCTTCCTCTTCCGTGAAAGCCCTTCTGTTAATCCTCGGATCCAACTGGTTAAACCACCTCAATCTGCAGCTTTTCCCTATAAAAAAACATATATACCAATTAAGAGAATCAATGAAATGAAAGAACATATATATATGCAGTAGTACCTGATCTTCCTTCCAACTTGTCCGCAATAAGATTCCAGTTCTGGGGGCCGTACAACGCCACAAGTTCTTTAAGCTTTGTATCTTCCGCAGGCCTCCAATGTCCTCTAGCACATGAGTGCTTCGATTGGCCTGCATTACTGTTTGTAGTTGTAGTAGTAGTAGTAGTAGTAGTAGTAGTGCTCAATGCATGCATGTTGGATTCTTCTTCTTCATCTTCTTCTTCTTCTTCATGAATCAAGGTGGTGTTCAGATCGAAAGAATCACATATTGGAGAAGCCATATATATATATAATGTCTGCAAACACCATTCCCACCATGGGAGATATGATTGATGCTAGCTAGCTAATAGTTTACCTTTAGCAGAGGAGGAAGAACAAGAGTACTCATGAGAATATATATATAGAATATTAATTATTCTTTTTGTTTTTGTTTTGTTTTGTTTAATATATATATATTTGTTTGAGTTTGAGTTTTTTAACTTATGTGCTGCTATAATACTGTTACGGAGTCATCCATCACCATAGATGATGAGATAATGAGAAGAGAAAAAAGGGAAAGTAAAAGATTTTGGGAAGAAGGGAGAGGTTTGGCAGATTGTGGGATATTGAGAAGAAAGGCAAAATGAAAATGAAGTAATGGGATTTCCTCTGTGGGAATGTGGAAAGTTGGGAACAGAAGAAAGTATTTGTAACAGAAACCTTTTTACTTGGATCGCCATTGGCAAAGAGGGAACTGTGTGTGTCCAAGCTCACCTACATTAAATTTTTTTGTCCAATTATTTTATTATATATACATTGTATATAAAAAAAATATATTAAAATTGTCTAATTACCTATATGTGGTTATTTTTTTAAAAAAAAAAATTATGGTTTCGTTTGGATCTCTGTTTTAAAATTGTTTTCTGTGTTTCGTAAGTGAAAAAAAAACTTTATAAAATATTTGTTTGGACAATATTTTTTAAAAAGTGTTCTCGAATTATTGGTTTTTAAGAACAATTGAGACGTTTTATTAGATGATTTTTTAAAATGGAACACAACGATAAAAATCAAAAATTTGAAAAATACTTTTATCAAAATGCTTTTATTAATGAACTTGCGATTTTTTTTATATATTTTTTAATAGGTGTTTTTATTTTTGTATGGTTGTATGTGAATTTATGATTTCGCTTACTAATTTGCTTTCTTTTTTTTTTTTCTTGGATTTTAGACTCATTTTCATCAGTTGACATGATTAAGAAAAAAAATGCTTCCATGCATGATGGACATTGCTAACGTTAATTTCCTCAGCAATGCAGTGAAAAAGATGTAAACCTATGGAATTTCTCTTGTTTTCTAAAAGATTCTCTAATATTATTTATGTAAATCTCAGCTATGAATATTTTTTTAAAAAAAATATATTGTTGTATGAAAGGGAGACAGCAAGTTAGATTAGAGTAAATGTGACTATCATTTTTACGGGGACGTTCAGGCATTTATTTGAGAGATAAATGTCATGTACAATCAATTTAAAATTTTTGCATGTTAAATTAAATTATTATTTCAAATAAATTATTTAAAGTATTTGGATTCTTGTTCTTAAATGTTGGGTTGATTTATTTAGTAGCAATAGATACAATTAAACATTAACTTGTAAAAGAAACCTTAATTTTGTAGAATGCACCAATATTCCCATCTAACAAGCATAATATTTTTTAACAAAAAAAAAACAAAAAACAAAATTTCTTGTAGGAATTTTTTCTGTAACTAGTAATTTTAAATTTTTAGTATTTCAGGCTATCGTTGTTTTCTATTTGTGTCCTCTAACTCGCTAAGTCGGATCTTAGTCATGTAACTTTGTTTGTAGTTTTTTCGCAAGATTGTTGATGTGATCTCAGTGACGTCGACAATTTTTCTGATAGTTACGTTATCATTTCAAATTTTCAAGTGTTATCTAGCATTTTTTAATGTTATGTCAACAACACCATAAAATTGAATTAAAATTTTAAGTATTTTTTCATGTTGTGTTGATTGGAATATAGTGTTACGCCAATATTTTTACGAAAAAAATGAGCAAAATTGACATAAATTGAAAGATATAAGATTAAGATCGAAAATTTTTAATACAAAAAAGCACAATCACAAAAAACGAAAACAAAAACAAACACAAACAAATGTAGACCTTACAAATGGTCACGCAAGATGTTGCATATTATATCATCAAAGCATGGAGTCGAATACTTTGCAACCCCCGTGGTTCGTACCACACAAATTACATGTTATAAGTTTATAACTAACTCAGCATGTAATTCATAAAACTAAAATGTGTAATTTTCTCTACTTATGATTAATTTGGATTAAAATTAAATACTCTCCTTCTAATAATACTCCTTCGACAAAATTTTTTTATTAAAACAGATAAAAACAAAATTTTAAAAATATTGAACAATTAATAAATATAGGTTTCCGTAACTAATTAGAATATTTGCTGCGAAAATAATTGAAGGGAAATCAAGCAGCAAGATTTGGAAGCAGTCAAATTTAAAGGACAACATCCAAATGCCCAATATCAGACGTTTCCATTTAATATTGGCAGATGAGAAGGAAGAATGGCAGAAATGGTACTATATATTTTCTTTAATATTTCCAATCAACTCCAAAAATTTTAGTCAAAAAACTGTGGAGAGAATATTATTTGCATTAAATTGATTTGACAGATTATGTAGTTTTAATATTGTATTTTCAAATTCGGGATTTAATTCCTATTTATTTTTACGGATTGATTTCTACCTGAATTCATAAAGATAGCAAATTAAATATTGATTTGGTGTCAAAGATACAGAATTGATTTCACACTAGCTATTATAAAATTTAAATAATAAATGGCCGGTAATGCCTCGAATATTCTTCGTGCCCCACCAATACAAAATGTGTGGATACATTAAAATGAGAATAACTTGTCGAACAAGATGGATAGCTGAGCAGAGAGGTCGACTGTGGAGTTGGGGATCGGTTAATTAGAAACGAGTGTTGAAGCTGGTGGAGTTGAGAATGATCAGTTGATTTCTAATCTTAGGATTATCAACGTATTGTGGTAATATTCCATGAAAATTTGTATGAGTTAACTAAGGTATATATAGGTCAACCTAAGAGCGGGTCTGTCTATATTAGCACATGGGTAGTGTCCATGTGTTGCATTCAAGGGCCCAAATTTTTTGCATTTGAGATGTTCACGTGAACATCTCAATTGCAAAAAAAAATTGAACCCTTGAATCCCCATTCGAGTAATGTCCGAATGAAATAGCATAGACAAGACCCCTGGAGCATAGTCTCACCCTATGCTCATATACCTGCAAACACGTGAGGACATGTGTTTAAATTATAATGAGAAGAGCATGAGGGTGATTAATTAGGATAATATGGAGTGAAAATCATATAAGTTTAATCGAGATCAGTCAGTCTTTGAAGTCATCATTACTCTTCTTCAATTTCTGTGAATACCCGAGTTTGCATCATTGACATTCTACAATCTACATATTCTTGCATCAATATACTTGCATCTTTCGAATTTTCGAGCATAATCAATTAATATGTGCCGGCAAATAAACATAACATAACGATAAAATATTTGCATAATAATATCTTGATGGTAAGTCATTTGGACCTTGGTGGAATTTCGCAAGGCAAAAAACTATTGCTTCTAGGTTGAAAGTTGAGAGGTGCCATTCTATCGGATGCAGGTTTTAAAACGTTGTTTATATATCTCTATGTAGGTCATCACCACGTTAAAATTATAATTTTTATTCAGGAAATGACGTATTTGTCCTATTGTTTGTCAATTTTCGCACGATCTTACGAATTTATATATCCGTAAAACGGATCGATCCAATCAATATTTATAATTAAAAGTAATACTTTAGACAGAAAAAATACGGATCGATCCAATCAATATTTATAATTAAAAGTAATACTTTAGACAGAAAAAATAATATTTTTTAATAAATTGTATTGCGTCCGATATCCGTTTCATAAAATTAATTGTCTTATGAAAGTTTTATCTTATTGGTCATATGAGTATGTATGGATATTTGAATAATAAATATATATATATATATATAATTTTGATACCCTGCACCCTAGGGGTGCAGGGTAACATGGACACCGCTTACGTGGCGGTTCATGATTGGTCAGCCATTTTTTGTAAAAAAAATTTGTGTGGTTATGGGTGCGCCACGTTGGCAGGCACCCACAGGTGTGCAGGGTATCATTTCTATATATATATATATATATATATATATATATATAAATATATTAGTTATCTTTATTATATATTATTACGATTAAATATATATAAGAGGACAAATTAAGGGGGCTATACTAGGGGCACCCAAGGGCCAAACGTGTGTCTGCTTTCAGGCAAAGGACGTGAAAATTTTTGGATTTTTCTATTGAATTGATCGACATATGTACGTACATCCATTTCACTATCATTTTCACCACATATATATATATAATTTTGATTAAATTATATTTGGTTGTACAAAACCGACCACCTCATCACACTGTCTTACAATCGCACGTGCGTACGACCTGTCCGCACGTGTGCAGTTTCCCATGTCATTTTACATTTTTCATCAAATGTAAAGTTAAAGGGGGGAAATCAGAAAAATCTATTTTGAGATAGAATAAGGATCATATTTACATTATTATTATTATTATTATTATTATTATTATTATTATTATTATTATCGAACTTGTTATACACATGCATTGTGTGTGTTATATATTAAATCTCTCTTTAGTTATATTGAGGAACAGAGCCAGAAAATAAATAATTAAAATTTGTAATTATAAAAATGTGAATATAAGTGTAATAATTGTCATGGTACATAGTAATAATATTTTCTGAACACATCTGACAATAATATGATTATAAAAGCCCAAGAAAGCAATATTAATCTAATACAACCAAAAAATTTTAAATAAATTTGGACAACTTATAAAAAATTTCAATGTTTTTTCCTCGAGGAGGCATATATTGAATACTGACTGTATAGTTGATTGATCATTAGTTTTTTTCTTATGAATATGTTTTCAGATAACGTTAATGTAAAGTACAGGTTTTTCAGCATAGTTTAACTGGTTGACATGGTTCGCAAATATGTATTTATTAGGAAGTTCACCAAATACATACAGAAAAATAACGAATGCGGATTTCTATATAATTAAAATAATAATAATTATTTGTTCATTAATTGACATATTTTTAAAAACACAAGAAAAGGGGTTTAAATCGACTTTTTTCACTTCTAGTTTCTCCAAAATTTGTTAACTATTATTCTTGATATATATCAACCAAATAATGATATATTACATGCGATTATGCGAACTATATTCACATTATAACTCGTCGAGGTGATGTAACATCGAATATTTACTCATCTGCATGAATTTTATGCTTTTATTCTATCTCGCAATTTATGAGTCATATAAATTAAATTGATCAATATCATCGTATCGATTCATGAGAAATATTAACTATATATACAACGTCGTTTGGTGATGGATGATTAAATTTAAAGCAGTTTTGTAATCTTATATTTAACTCGATTTCTACAATAATTAAAAGGAAAACAATAACCATATTATATATTTATATTTATATTTCGATTTATTATCTATTTTTTAATGAGCCAAACCGTAATTTGATTTACCCATCAACATACATCATGAAAAACAAAAGGATGAAGATCGATATAATATAAAGGAATGACCCACAACATAAAAGTAGGACTGATTCCGCGAGATTCGGTATGCTGTGTTATTTTGGAGCCATGTGAAATACAAAATAAAAATAAAAAATTTGTTATATACATTTAAGTGCATGAATGATATATTTGTACAAAATCTCCCCCACATTCAATAAAATGATTTTTTAAAATTAAAAATAAAAATTTTGATACCCTTGTTCCACATGGGAAAAATAAAATATTTAAAATGAGTTTATATTGGGTTACAATGAAATTCTATAGCAACTTGGGTTATTTATTTTCGTAAAGCGAGGACGAATACGAAGTAGTTGCTACATGACGGGAGCCACATCTTGAACACGACCGTAGGAGCCACCTCTAGATTTTCGGTGCTGAAAAATAAAACATTTTAAATGTATATCAAAAGTTCTTATAAAACTGTCTCATGGATCAATTATGTTAGATTAATTTTCAATGCGACATGACGGATGAAAAATTAATGTTACTTTTAATGTTAAAAGCATTGTTTTTAAAATCGTACCAGATCGATCTGTTTGACCGTAAATCGATAACAATTAAAAAATTCGATCCGGACCATGACCATATACCGTTTTAGCGATCAAACTGGTGAAATTTGTTCATGAACCAATTCATCTTTTTAAATATATATATATATATATATTTTATATCCTTTTAAAAAGAAGGAAAAATTATTTCTAATATTTAAAATTTAATTTTTGGTTATATTTATAGTTATTAAATTTTAAAATTTATTAACAATGTTATTTAGTATTTGAGTTTATTTTGATTTATTTTTTTCTTTCAAATATATAAAATTATATTTGATATTTTGATTATACGTATGTTGTTTAAATTTCAAAATTTGGTAAATATATATTTTCATTATTTATATACACATTTTAAAATTTTAAAATATAAGATATTTTATTTACTATATTATTTTATTATTTAATATATATAATATAACAGTGTTTCGAACAGATCATATTATTTTATCATTTAATATAACATAATAGCTAGTGTTTCAAACCAACCTTCTTGATGAACTGATCCAACCGATTGAACCATTATTTTAAGGTATATTGGTTCGATCATTGGCCTGTTTATAAAAATATTGGTTAGATGTATTATTTTTCACTAAAGATATAGATCGATCAACCTTTCTCATGAATATAAATATGTGATATCGTCTATATATATATATAGTTATAAACATATATATAGGAAAATTGATTGTTTTTTGTCCATTAACTTGTTCTATGTTTTGACATTAAAGTTTTAAAGTTTGATTTTGATATAATAACTTTTAAATTTTTATTATTTTGGTTTAATTATTGACGTGACATTGAAAAATGCTGACATGTCAAGTTGTCATGTATTCAATTAAACCAAAATAACCAAAAAATTAAAAATTATTTCACCAAAACAAATTTTAAAAAGTTAATGTCCAAACATAAATCATTTTCATACATACACAGAGACACACGAGACTAAGTGGACAAATTGACGTTATGTAACAAGTAATAATTATAAAATGGGATTGTATCATTTATGGAATCAGCGATGCCAAATGCAGAGAGAGATAAGAACAAGAAAACATCATCAATTTTCAGTACACACACAATCAAATTTAGATATCAAACAATGCAAGTCAGTTAACTTTGTCCTAAAAGCACGCTTCCCCAAGTCCCCCAAGTGTTCTTGTCACCATCAAACTTTATTATATATACATATTACCAACTTAATCTTCATTATCACAACTACCCTTCACAATTTATTTGCCTCTAAGCTCTTAATTACTCGCATGTCCTATTACCCCGTAACTTACACGTTTTTTATTTTTTTCTCAAGATTAAGTACTCAATCCTTCAATTTTCATGTTTTTTTATTTTATTAATTTTTCATTGAAGTGATAACATGTTAGAAGCCACGTCGATAATCAAGAGACCGTTAGTAATTAAAACGGTAAATTTATCGATAACAATACTAAAATTTAAAACATATATATATTTGTGTGGGAACCAGAAATTAATGGCCAAGAAACAGCGACCTGACAAAAACTCGTTAGAAGAAGCAGATGCCATGCATGAAGGGGAAAAAAGAGATCATTTAAAGACAAAGGATAATACAAATGATTTATTTTATTTAACCACATTATATTACATTACTTTTTCTTGGTGGGGATCCACTATATATTTTCGTCTCAGCAAGAGGAGCAGGTGATATCCATATTCTACTAATGAAAAATCTTTGATTTGTTACTATAAAATCTAAAATAATTACCTAAGTCGGCCCATCAAATTTTTTCCCCAGGATTTGCCCCCACGGGTTATAGACATTTTATAAATTGAATAAAAGCATAGTCACTATCTATCTGACTCATCATTCGAGTCACAAATCAAATTTATTTGAACCTTACAATAACTTAATACATATATTGTTCTTTCGATATATTTTTTTTACACAGTTTGGGTATTAAATTAATTATCCATTCGTTCGATATTTGTTATGATAATTTAAGCAGATTACTTACGATATTCTGATTGCGATATATAAAATTTATATAGATCTCAACAAATATCCTTGCCAGTCAATTTCCTTGTTAAGAAGAACCTAAATTATTTAAATAGATACAGATCTATTTGGAAAACGATGGTCTGAATAACAAAAAAAAAAATCTTATTTGACACGTTCGTATATAGGTTGATATGTGAGTAATCTTATATATATTTAAGACCGGATTACTTTTTATGTTAAAGTTATCGTTTTTCATTGTAGATGTAGATCAAATTAACCAATCTTATACTTACAGTCTTATACATCTGTGAGTCCGACACGAACTTTGATCTAGTCGCACCTCGATTCAATGAACAAAATTATCCAAACAATATTTCCTGATCTTTGAAACAAGTAACGAATGTGAAATTCACCCCTAACTTATTAAAACTAGTAACAAAAATTTATGATATAACAATTGAATTCAAAAAAAAATTCAAACTACTCGATCGTCTTTGACAATTCACGACAAAAATCAATCGAACAACATCACAAAGTAAGAACTTTGATAAATTTGATTTTTTTTTTGGGTAGAACAAAGCCAAAACTTCGACAAATTATATATGGAGAGAATTTAGATAAAACAAAATTATTCTATGAATAATATATACAAGAAAAGATAGGGCCAACTAATTAAACTGTCCTAAGAATGCTGTCATAGAAGTAAGCGTCTACTCGATAGTCGATGTGACGTGCAACGATGGACGACAGGTGAGCTATTCAATCAAGTATCAACAACTTTCCATTTCAAAAAAATGAACTACTTACTATTTATACTAAATATTTTATTTTAAAAAAATAAATTAGAATGTTTAAAAGTAAAAAATCATTATTGCTTTTGACAAAAAAAAAACGTTCATCAAAGTTCAAAATCGATATCGATCGGGGCCTGACAGAACAATAACATGACTTTTTGTAAAAAATATATATTATATGCTTTTCTTTTCAAATTATTTCTCTATTTAGTCTATGATAGATAATATTATTTGAATTACTACAACAAATAACATAAGAGGTGAAAAAAGGTGGGTAAATTTAGTTCCACACATTCCCATGTTTTTTAAGATGTGAACAAGTCATTGTGTGTGTATAATTGAGTTGATGGGTAAATGAACCCCTCAATTTTTGCAGGTGTTTGTTGCTTACAGAATGTGAGAACAGTACTAGCTATTATATAATTATTATATGATTTAATATATTATAGTACTTCTATGTGAATTCCAACCCTGCGGGCCCCCCACATTATCACCCTTCCCTGTTATGTACATACGGAGAGCCGTGAGCATAAAAATTTTACCATATCATATACGTATAGATATTCTAAGTGTAACATAGAATTATATATTATATAGCATATTAAAGTATTGTTATATGAATATTCGATGCTTTTTATTAATTACATAATATCATTCTTTCATATACATGGTAATGTGTGCGTGTGCGTATGCGTGTGCGTGGTAGTATAAGCATATACCATACGACTTAATATAAAATCCGTAGTCTGATGAGGGTGGACACCCAAGAATTGTTATCAAGGATATCAACTCTTGTTGGAAGTGTATGTAGATTGATGTAACGAAAAAGATTGTTGAAGCAAGAGTATAATTCTCTATTCGCAAGACGAAATTATCTGGTTATAATGTGCTAAACCGGTATCAGAAATCGTCTCTAAGATACAACGACTTTTGTTTATCAAGCAATCGAAGCACGACAATTACTTGATTTATATGAACTCTTGTATGCGAAACTTTTAAGTGAATAGAAGAGAAATTGTGCAGGATAATATATGTATGATCTTGTGTGTTGTATATTCTATAATGCAGACAGGAGATTGTTTATATAAACAATCAAGATTTTGTGTTAAAGAACACGACTTTTCGTTGAAGGAAGCAACCTTATGTAAAAAACCGCTTATATCACATATCGATATTGTTCTTATGCACATTAGAATGAGTGTATATATTACCACAACAGTTATTCCATCATGTATAAAAGAATAGCCCGAAAAGATACATTCATTCGGAGGAAAACCGCTGCCTGGAATCCCAGGCAGCATGGCTCGCGCTCCAACGTGCAAAACCACGCACTGGAGCACGGCCAGGCGCGCTCGAGCGCGCGATTATCTGCCCGGCCCTCTTTACTTCGGCGAGGCGCGCTCGAGCGTGCACTTTTGCATGCTTGAATGCGACCTCTTCTGTTCGAAAAGTTTTTCAACTCAATTTTGTGTCCCTTTCGTTCAATTTTCCGACAAGAATTTGAGGAGTAAATCTATCACATCGACCACTTGCATGGTATCCTAAGCCTAGTTTCCAACTGTCTCCCAATTTGAGATACCCCGGTTCATGAAACATCGCACAAGGATGTTACTCACGATGCATCTTATTATTTTATTAAAGTAGAATTTTTTTTAATCGATGAAGCATTACTTGAATATCAATAATTAAAAATCAGTAATCTACATACGAGAGAATTCTCATGCATAGATAATTTATATTATGTCAAAATCTAAATTGAGATTTAAATTATTTTTGAATTGAATATATATATATATATATATATATATAATACGATAGTTAAAAGTGATAAATAATAAATTTATTGGAATAGAAAAGAGAATCATTTTTGTCTCATAAAAACTCGTGTGAAAATTGTCTCATAAGTAGAGATGTCAAAACGGGCCAGCAGGATGACCGGCCCACAATCTATCGCAATCCATCATTAAGCGGGGCGGGGCGGGCCGACCCACCTTTTATGCGGGTTGGGAAAATATCAACCCAACTCATCTATTTTAGGTAGCGGGGCGGGCCAAACCAGCGGGCCTACGTGTAATTTGGCGGGTCAACCCGCAACCCACCACTAGGCGGGGCGAGCCGACCCAATTTTAGGCGGGTTGAGAAATCGTCAACCCAACCCACCTATTTTGTATGGCGGGGCGGGCCAACCCGACGGACCTAGCCCATTTTGACACCTCTACTCATAAGTCAATTTTGTAGGAAGAATATTTTATTTGGATCGCCTATGAAAAATATTGTTTTTGAGTAGGTCTCTTGTGAGACGATCTCATGGATCTTTATATGTGAGACGGGTCAATCATACCCATATTTACAATACAAAATAATATTTTTAACATCAAAAGTAGCACATTATTATGATTGACTCAATTAAAAGATCTGTCTCACAAAATTTACCTGTGAGACCATCTCATAAGAAATTTTGTGATTATTTTTTTATAAATATTATGAGCACGATTGACCCAAATGTATCACATGAGACTTATTCTTTTTGTCTATTTATTAGACTGACCAAGTTAATTACTTTAATTTGAAAAGTTTTAATGAAATGTTATATATTAAGATATGGTCATGCGCCTATACTAGTAGACTACATACAATAAAGAACATCTTGTCCCAAAATCATCATTCGACATGTCAAGGATATTATTACTCTTTCTTGTATTGCTTGATATAGTATGTTTTCCTTCAACCTCGCCTTCCATTATTTCTCACTACTCACGCATTTTATTTATTTATTTATTATTATTATTATTATATATATATATATATATATACCCAAGGCTTGTTATCTTTCATGGTCGAATTGCAAAAATAGTTCTTATAATACTTAAACAGCACAAATACCGAAACCCGAGGAATCGATCCAACACATATGTTAACGATCCATAGAGTGACTGTAAAATCTAAGTTGAGATCAAGGTACACGAGCATATGTCATTTTCAAGAACTTTATTTAATATTCATTCAAATTAATTAAGAAAAATAATTAATTAAGAAGGCATTGATTAATAATGTAATCAGCAGTAGTGTCAGGATATGGTGGCATCAGTACTGCCCTAGCTAACTGAAATTAGCTAGGGTTTTGTCCTTTGTAGCAATTGGAGGGACAGATTTTTGAAACCCTTTAATCATCCGTACAATCCCCCCATGCAATCCAAAGAAATTATATAAGTATGTGTCTATTTACCGCTAACTCTGCGTTACCTAATTTACTGCCCAATGTGGAAAATTTTGCCTCAAACCGTAGTCACTGATATATAAATAACTAATAAAATTCACTTGCGATTTAATGTATTCTAAACTTTAATTTAAATTATTGTGCAAATATTTTTTCTTTTATATTTTGGATTTTTCTTTTTTTCACTATTTTTTTCATTTACCATACGCTTTTTATTCTCTATGAAAAAATCAATATTTTTATCATTTTTAATAGCACTTCTTGTAATGATGTCTCCATCAATCATTTGTATTTTTTTATCATTATTGTTTTATTTTTTTGTTAGACGAACACTTTTTATTACTAAAAATCTTTACTTGCAATAATAACAATAATTTCATCATTCACAACTGCATTCTGGTATGTTCTCCTCTTCTATTTATGAAGTTATGATATAATTATTTAGCTCAATGAGACCTTACAAAAATTTAAATACATAAGATTTTTTTTGTATCGTTATTATTTTATTTTTTTTGTTGAACGGACAGTACTTTTTCTTACTAAAAATCTTTATTTTCAATAATAACAATAATTTCATCATTCTCAACTGCATTATGATATGTTATCATCTTCTATTTATGAAATCATGATATAATTATTTAGCTCAATAGGGTCTTACACAAATTTAAATACGTAAGATTTTTTTTTTTGAAAAAATCTGTTCATTCAGTCTACAAACAAATAAAAAAAATATTTTGATGTTACAATCTTTTAGAAAACTGAATAATATTTAATTAAAAATTTTGTGGAATTTTTTTAAAAAAATTGTGAAAATAATTTGTTCACTTTATCTACAAGTAAATAAAAACCAAAATATTTGGTATTTCAATCTTTTTGGAAACTAAATCCTTATCTAATATGAACACACTTTGTCAATTTTGATCTTATCATAATAATTGATTTTACAAAAACATCCTCACAAAATTTATCAAGTGTGTACAAACCAAAGACAAAGTTGAAAATACACAATGAAAAAACTTTGACATTGATTCACACTTTTATAATTGGTATAGATAGATAATACTAATACTAATAATAATAATAATATTTGTCTGAATTACTTTAAAATCATCTTTGACTCAACTTATCTTACTACATTATTAAAGTAGAGACCCTCTAATTAACAAACTTTCAATTAATTGGTGAAATTTGATTTGAAATTACCATTATCTCCTAACTTAATTTTCAATAAAACCAAAATTATTGGGCAAAATAGTCATTTTATACGGTTTTCCCTTTTTTAGCCATTAAAGTTCACTTTGTGCCATTTGATATTATTTTATTTACAAAAATGACACTCACTTTATAAGATATATATATTTTTTGTGAATATTTGTTTAGAAAAACGTTATATTTTTATTATTTTTTAATTTTACAATTTATTATTTATTTTTTTCGTTAAAAAAACGAAATGTATAAGCACGCAACGCGTGCATCGAAATACTAGTATATATATAAATAAGAGGGGAGACATCGATTTTTAGTCTCGTATGTATTTAGGTATGATGTGTTTTCTTCTACTTCTGTTTAAAAATTTAAATAATAGCAATTTTCAACATTTATCCAAATGTCAAAACTACTTTTATTTTAAGTTACAACTTTTGTATCCAAATTGAATCATAGTCACAGGTCTATAATTGATTCAAAGTAAAATACAAGACTAAAAATTTCACACCATAATATATACTTGCGGCATCGCACACGCATTGCGTGTGAAACGTAACCAAAAAAAATTATATTTTATATAGTATACTTTTGCGTGTGAAACGTAACCAAGAGACCGTTTGCTCTTACTTAATATATAATATAGAAATATAGATATAGATATATATTTTACCTATATGCATATATATATATATATACACACACACACACACACACACACACATATATATATATATATATATATATATATATATACATGAATGAAATTTATATATATTTTACCTATATCGTGTATTCGTGTACGGCCTTTAAATTATTTTAGTACATTGAATTAATTAAACAATCTGAATCTTTGTCCTACAAAGTAAGATCAAGTTAATGTTGTGGTACCGAAAGTTATAACTCTCTTTTTAAAAAAACAAACCATTATTTTTATATAATGACATGCTCTCACATCAAATGTTTGACGCTTAATCAAAATCCATAACTTTTGGTATATATGTAACTGCTTGATCTTAGAAGCAGTACAAAGAATGGTTTCGATTCAATTGTTTATCAAGAATATTGAATATTAATCAGTGCCATTTATTTTAATTTTATAAAATTATAATTAAACACGACCCATCAAAAAGAAGCGGTGAGAGTTCGTGGCAAACACTAAACACGGGTTACAATTAAAAAAAAAAACAAATTGAATTTATGGAACAGAAATACAGACATGCCAAATATGGTAAATATCCATTTGTGAAATAGTTTAAAAACTTGAATTAATTATTTATAAAGTAAATCATACAAGCAACACATTTGATACGACGAACTTATACAAAAATTCCTATGAAACAGTCTAACAAGTCAAGTTCTTGTGAGATATCTCTCATTCGATTAGACCTATGAAAACTTTTTATTGTAAATATGAATCGTGAGACCGCCTCAAATGAGACATACTTATATATAAGTAAAACCCGCAAGCTCGGGGAGTTGGATGCATAAAATATTAGTATCACAGGGTTACATTGATGAGAATTCAGATGCAGATGGACAAGAGGATCAATCCTGAGACGACATAAGAACTTTACAATGAAGCCCAAACAACAATGGATAAGTGCAAAACACAATCAAATTTTCTAGCTCGTACGCGATACGAAGTTTACTAAACACCAGGCAAGATCCTCATCCTCGAAACATCATCCGACAGAACCTTGGCATCAGTTCAAACTCGATTTACCTGTCGTATTCGAGGCATCAATGGATCCTCGTTCGACAGATCCGATAAATAACTGTGAAGAAAAAGAGCCAGTTTTCCTTGCTTTCCCTGGGAATTCTCGGTCAGGATTGATCTTTAAGGAGTAATTCTTCTTAAACCGGTTCCGATTAAGAGACAGCAATGTGTTCCGAGTAGGGTTGTGCAACGCCCCTTCGACACAATCTCCAGCTTGAGCACAGCCCCACGGCCTTGATGGACCATCTTCGCTGAAAGGTTTGAGCCGAGGGAAACTACCTCTCAATTTGGAAAAGATTGGCTGGTCGGTTAAATTTTCTTCTTCAATTTTCGCACATATGGGACATGGGGGGTCGTTTTTATGTCCTTTTGGTGTTGTTTGCTCCAAACACTCGGCGTGGAACACGTGACGACAAGAAAGGATTCCAGCAACTGGCATGTCTCCACTTTTGACTATCCTTCCGGAACCCCAAGGTGATCTTTGTGAAAGGAACCTCTCGCACAATCCACATTTGAAACGATCTGCAGGGCTACGAGAAGTGTTGGAAGGGTCATATTCAAATGGCTCAGATATTTCAGAGAGGTCGACACTACCACTAGCACTGCTCAAATGTTGTCTGCCTCTTCGCGGAGTGACAGCACCGGGTTCTGAAATGCCAGTAGGGGCTATATTAGAAATTTGTCGAGTTGGTATTGTTTCTGATGGAAACGACAAAGGGTGAATTGCTTTTGGTGTAAAGCACCGGCGATTGGCAAAGTTCCGATGAGAGGAATGTGACTTGACCATGGACTCATAATCACAACTACTGTCCGATCGAGATGAAGTCGAACCTCCACTATCCCTAGCTACCGATGTTCCCTGTAAATGTAATTTTATCTTTTCATCAAAAGGTCACATCTGGCATAAATAACAAGAGAAGTTTGAACATAGGCACAACTAGGTATACCTCCATGGTTGGTGAAAAGGACAACGGCCTCAGAACTACATCTGGCAAAGTAAGACAAAATACAAACTATTATCATCCTGTAATCGTTAAGAAGTAAAAAGCCTGTAATGTGAATGAGATTCAGCGTAATCTCAATCAGAGCATAATAAAGCACTATTATGGGTTTTAAGAGTAGCCAAGAGCAATTATCCTACATCACATATAACCATAAAAAGCGAGGCTCTCATTCCATCTAATTAAAAAAATTAAAAAAGTCACTGGACGGCAAAGCTCCTATTGCAGTTAAAGGATGTAAGCTCTCAGCAATACTAAAATAGAGACAAGCTAAAGAAAATTGCCTTGAAATGGAAATTTAAGCACCCCTGTCAAGGGAGCGTAAAGCAAAACAATGCATAAAAGCAATATCGAGAATAATTTTAACTAAGCATCCAAACTTGATTTTAGTGTCATGGCAACAATTTCCGAAACAAAAAAATGTATATGTCAACGAGTTGTTCTAGAGAGAGAATGCACTGCAAAACTACACTTCGGGAACATTTGCTTCTCCTTTTCTCCTCCTGATGGAAAGAGCATGTTAGGAGCCCAAGTTTAGCGATTTGATTAGTCAAGATTCAAGAATAAGTATTGTAATGGGCCTAAATAAATTGGGTCCCAGTGATTTTTTAGTCCATAAGTTGGTTCTAGAAATAGTGACCTGGGGAAGGGCAAAGAGGGATTATAAAAGACACGAGTAGGCTAGAGTTGAAGGGTCGATTATTCTGTTTTATCTTGTTTAACTAGCTTTTGCTAGGAAATTGAAGGAATTGAAATTCCTTGTACAGAGGCAACTCTGGAAAAATTATAGCATATCAATATATTAGAAACTCTATTATGTTGATTTCCTTTTTGTTTGCTTGTCTCCTTCGTTACTTCTCTGTTGAATCATTACAGGGTCGCAACAGAGCATCAGTGCTTACTTGTGATGACTGGAAACAATACATACTACCAGTGAAACACACAAGTTTTAAAATGACTATTAGTTTGTGGTTTTGATAGATGGTGGCTGTAACACAAGCTCAAAACAAGACATAACAGGGGAGCTATTGAGTTTTCAATGAGACACAAGGCTACCCAAACTGAAGGTTGCTGAAATTCTTCTTGATTGCTAGTGTCAGACTTTCCAATCTGGAAAGCAAGGCAAATTCACAAGCTCAGGAAAAGCATTTCCCGAACAGGCTGATTGACTGAAATTATGAATAGATAGATAGACGTCTTTGTTCTCTGATTAAGAGAAAAGAGGGTGCATGTAAGTTGTGGTGGGAGTTGAGTGAAGATGGGTGTGTCGTATAAATTAGACGAAGGAAAATGTGACCCCATCCCATTCCATACACCAAATAATTTGTACAATGGCCAAAATGTTTTCTGAGCCTGCTTAAAAAACCACTTGCACTGGTTTTAGTCTTGCAGCATAATACTTCACCATCATGTATTGAGCTCTTAATCAATTCTTTTAGGAGAAGAGAACATAAACTGCAGGTGGGTCAAGATGAAAAAATTGACTTGTATACATACCTCCTCTCGAAGTACCATAATCATCCGTGCTGATTTCTTGTATTGCTGGAGGAGTCCATTGCTGCGCAGGAGAAATGTCAGATGGACTACTATAAAATGGACCAATTCCATCAGATACCAAAAACTGATGATTTGCTAGATTGTTCCCTCTCACCCAGCTTCGACTACCTCGGCTGTTTGACGATGCAGAAGACCCATACAACTGAATACCATCGTGGGAACCAAATGAATGAGCTTCGGCCTGAAATCTAAAATCCCATCTGGACGGTGGTGGTGAAAAGCTTGTGTTAGTTCTCCAGTACGGCTCATGGGGCCCAACAGACCAGTCTCTGCTTGTTGCATTGGATCCATGTGGCCTTGCAGCCACACAACAAAGCGACCCCGTTTTAGCTATCTTTGACAACACTCACTAGAAATATTCAAGAACCAGCAACACTTCCTACCACTGATCCCAAAACTTTCCAAAGTTCAAAGGACATGAGGGGTATGATTTACTTCTTCTGGAAGAAGGTCACCCAATATTAAAAACTGCATCAAGTGGTCACACCAAATTCTGCAAAAATTACCACTGGTAGCCCCCCAGTCTTAACGACTTTTGACCTCTGGATAGAGCTTAGATATATATAAAGATGCAGCAGCTAGATAGCAATGACAAAGGAGACAAACTGAAGGTTTCAAGCTCTTTCAAAAGTATGATGCTAGTATCAACCTTCTGCAACACAAAAATTAGATGCACAGATGAAATCCATCAACCCATTTTGACCAAAAACATAAAAAAAAAAAAAAAAACTAAGAACATTAAATCATCCGCTGCACTGAAAATTTTGCACTCGATAATTTAAACCAGAAGCCCTTCAAAAATTTCTGCTAAAGATGCATATTTCAAACTCATACCTCGCATTTCCTCTGTAAATATAACACCAAGAAACACCACCATGATAAACAAATCGAAAAGAATAAAACTTGAAAGAAGCACATGAGTTAGGTGCGAGGGACTTCATATAAAGAATAAAAATCCTAAAACAAAAGATAATCACCAACAACAATATTCTTTTACTTCAAAAAAAATAAAGAGCACTTAATAATTTCCAATCATTGGAGCTCGTAACTGAAACAGACCCTCAACAATTCCAACTTTCTAAAATAACTAAATAACCCAATCACAAAACAACTGCAACCATAAATAGAAATTAACTATTAAAATGAAAAAAAAAAAAAAAAAAGTAGCACCCAGACAAAGAACTGAACTTTACACAACCAACAATATTTGTTTGAAGTATATGCGTTTCAGTGAACTTACAATTTATGTAAAGACAAAAAGTATGTCCGAAGAGAGTCATTCTGATTTCTGCGTGTGAGAACGAAGTATAAGAACCCTAATTTAACGGGGAGAGGCGCCACAGCCACTATTGCAATCTGCCCCTGACTTTATTATAGTTTATATTTGTGCCCCTTTTCTTTCTATTATTTTACTTTTAGATCCTCTCCTTTAATAATTTGAAAATATTTCATGTAAACAATGTCTTTTTTGTTGTGAAAAAGTAAAAATATATGGTAAAAAGTAAAAATTTCAAAACTCAAAATATATCAAACTTTACATTTTATAATATTTTTCTCTCAACTCAATTGTGTTTTTCATCACAAATGAAAACCTATTTATAGATCCACATTTGAGATTAGTCCAAAAATTAATACATCATCATCTACATCATCACACACTAATTTTCAACATTTTACAACTCAATATTCAACATTCAATATTCAATATTCAACATAATAATAATAATATATTTTTCAACACTCCCCCTTGTGATGATGATCGTGATATGATGACTGTCTTCATTACGTGTTTTATACTGCCTCGTTAAATACCTTACTAGGAAAAATCCAGTGGATAAAAACCATAGTAAGGAAAAAAGAGTGCAGCCATGTAAACTCCCCCTCATGTTAACATAAGTGATTCTTCACATATTCCGTAGATTGCGCATCACAATGTTGTATATATGCTTTCTGAATATCGTCGTGGGAAGTCTTTGTGAAGAGATCTGATGAGTTCTCACTTGATTGAATGTAACAGATATCAATATCTTTATTCTTCTCAAGCTCTTGAGTGTAGACAAAGAATTTTGGGGGGATATGTTTGGTTCTGTCACTTTTGATGTATCCTTCTTTCATTTGAGCAATACATGCAGCATTATCTTCATATAGTGTCACAAGCTTCTTGTCTACTGTCAATCCACACGATATTTGAATATGTTTGATCATTGACTTTAACCATACACATTCACGACTTGCTTCATGTAATGCAATAATCTCGGCGTGATTTGATGAAGTTGTTACGAGTGTTTGTTTCTGTGAACGCCAAGAAATTGCGGTGCCTCCACGAGTAAATACATATCCGGTTTGGGAACGTGCCTTATGTGGATCAGATAAATATCCAGCATCAGCATAACCAATGATACTTTGATTGGTGTCTTTTGAGTACAAAAGTTCCAAATCTGTCGTTCCTCGTAGATAACGGAATATATGTTTAATTCCGTTCCAGTGCCTCTTTGTTGGATATGAACTGAATCTTGCCAATAAATTTACAGCAAAATATATATCAGGTCTAGTGCAATTTGCAAGATACATAAGGGCGCCAATGACACTTAGATATGGTGCTTCTGGACCAAGAATAACTTCATCATCTTCACATGGGCGGAATGGATCATTTTCTATGTTTAATGATCTTACAACCATTGGAGTACTTAATGGATTTGATTTATCCATATTAAAACTTTTAAGGATCTTTTCTGTATAATTTGCCTGATGAAAAAAAATTCCACATTCTTTTTGTTCGATTTGCAAACCCAGACAATATTTGGTTTTTCCAAGATCCTTCATTTCGAATTCTTCCTTCAAGTACATCATAACTTCTTGAATTTCTTTATTCGTTCCAATGATGTTTAAATCATCAACATATACAGCAATAATTACACATTCGGATGTTGTTTTCTTGATGAAAACACAAGGGCATATTGGATCATTTACATATCCCTTTTTCATCAAGTGCTCACTTAGCCGATTATACCACATTCGGCCGGATTGCTTTAACCCATATAATGATCTTTGCAATTTTACAGAATAAAATTATCTGGGTTTTGAACTTTGTGCTTCAGACATCTTAAATCCTTCAGGGATTTTCATGTATATATCACTATCAAGTGATCCGTATAAGTAAGCTGTAACAACATCTATAAGACACATTTCCAAATTTTCAGACACTGCCAAACTAATCAAATATCGAAACGTAATTGCATCCATAACAGGAGAATACGTTTCTTCATAATCAATTCCAGGCCTTTGAAAAAAACCTTGTGCAACAAGTCTAGCTTTATATCTGACTATTTCATTTTTCTCATTTCACTTTCGAATAAAAACTCATTTGTATCCAACAGGGTTTACACCTTCAGGTGTGAGGACTATAAGTCCAAAAACATTACGTTTATTTAGCGAATCCAATTCAACCTGGATGACATCTTTCTATTTGGCCCAATCATGACGAGTTTTACATTCACCAAAAGATTTTGGTTCATGATCCTCATTTTCATTTATGATGTCACAAGCCACATTATAAGAAAATATCTCATCAATATCTTTTGTCTTTTCGGTTCCATATTTTTTAAGTATTAATATAATTGATAGAGATTTCACGATTCTCGTCAGTTTGTGGTTCTGACAGAACATTTTCATCATCAGGTGTTTCTTCTGGAACACCATTTTCTATTTTATGATCATCATGTTTCTCTATGCCTTTTCTTTTCCGAGGATTTTTATCCTTGGAACCGACTGACCTTCCACGCTTCAATCGTTTTATGACATCATGAGTGCCTTCAATTTGTTTCTTTGGAATTTCAATTCGAGCAGGGGCATTTACAACATGTATATATGATTTTTTACCCCTTTTGTATCTGCAAATGCATCTCGCATTTGATTTTCAATTCTTTGCAAGTGCACAATTTGCTGTACATCTTTCTCACATTGTTTGGTCCTTGGATCCAAATATAACAATGATGGTACATACAATGTGATTTCTTTTTCGATGTGTTTCTTTTCTTCCCTTAACATTGGAAAGATTTCTTCATTAAAATGACAATCAGCAAAGCGTGCTGTAAACACATCGCCTGTCTGAGACTCAAGATATCGAATGATTGATGGGCTATCATAACCGATATAAATATCGATTTTTCTTTGATGACCTATTTTTTGATCGTTGAGGTGGTGCAATAGGCACATACACCATACATCCAAAAATGAGAAATATTTGGTTCTTTACCAAATTCAAGCTGCAATGGGAAGAATTTATGATATGCATTTGGTCTGATGTGAATTAATGCCGCAACATGTAAAATTGCATGTCCCCATATAGAAATAGGGAGTTTTGTTCTCATAATCATTGGTCTAGCAATCAGTTGTAGACATTTAATCAATGATTCAGCTAATCCATTCTGTGTATGAACATGAGCAACATGATGTTCAACAGTAATTTCCATTGACATACAATAATCATTAAAAGTTTGGGAAGTAAATTCTCCAGCATTATCAAGTCTTATTTTCTTGATTGTACAATCGGGAAATTGATTCCGCAATTTTATTATTTGAGCCATTAATCTTGCAAATGCCACATTCCGAGTTGACAATAAGCATACATGTGACCATCTGCTGGAGGCATCGATCAATACCATAAAATATCGAAATGGTCCACATGGTGGATGAATTGGCCCACAAATATCACCCTGAATACGTTCAAGAAATATGGGTGATTATGTTTGGATTTTAGCTGGCGATGGTCTTATAATAAGTTTTCCAAGAGAACATGCTTTACATTGAAACTTATTATTCTGAAAGATCTTCTGGTCTTTCAATGGATGACCATGTGTATTTTCCATAATTCTTCGCATCATTATTGAACCAGGATATCCCAATCGATCATGCCAATTGGTTAATATTGAAGAACTATTAACCACCATATTTGATTCGATTGACCTTATATGTGTATAATGCAATCCAGTAGGGAGCATTGATAATTTTTCAACCACATATTTCTTTCCTGATTTATATGTGATAAGACACATATATTTCTGATTTTCATCAGTTATCGTCTCAGTATCATATCCATGAGAATATATGTCATTAAAACTCAAAACGTTTCTTTTCGATTGTGCTGAATATAAAGCATCATTTATGAGAAATTTTGTACCATTTGGTAACAAAAATTGTGCTTTACCACAACCTTCAATCAAGTCTACAAGACTTGATATGGTATTCACCATTGTTTTTGTTGGTTTTATTTCCAAGAAATATCTTTCATCTCGTAGAATAGTGTGCGTTGTACCACTATCCGGTATGCAAATTTCCATGATATTATTTCCATGTTTGCTCATAGCATTTTCCATATCAAACTTCACAAAAATTCAATAAAGAAAAATTAAGTACAAATGCAAAATATAACATGCTTTATAATACAAGAATGCATGAAAAATACAAATTTCTTACAATCTAGTCCCACCAATCTTTTAATCAATGTCTTCGAAATCATTCAAAAAATCTGCAGCATTGAAACTAGTTGAACCAATTAAATGGTCACTATTTTCAACAAAATTGGTCTTTTTTCCTTTTCCCTTTGTCGATTCTTTATAAAGCTTACATAGGTGCTCAGGGGTTCGACAAATATGTGACCAATGTCTTGGAGTGCCACATCTATAACAAACACTCTCAGATCTTTTTGAGTGATTTTCATTTTCACTCGTATTTTCATGCTGCCTTTTTGGTGGGTGGTTCGTGACGTTCTTTTGAGATGAGTTATTGAAATAACTATCTCGATTATTTTCATATCCACGGCCACGACCACGACCGCGATAATTTTTACGTCCACGTCCACGCCCACTTCTTCGACCCCGTCTACGACCAAAATCTTGTCTATGCCTTTGATTTTGGTTTTTATTTTTAATTACGACATTTGCTTATGGAAATGTTGTTGAACCAGTGGGTCGGGATTGATGATTTCTTACTAACAATTCGTTGTTCTTTTCCGCTACAATAAGACATGTGATGAGTTCAGAATATCTCGAAAATCTACGCACTCGATACTGTTGTTGTAGAGTTATATTCGATCCGTGAAAAGTGGAAAATATTTTCTCAAGCATTTCCATCTCTGTGACTTCAAGTCCACAGAATTTTAATTGCGAGACTATTCGATACATCGCAGAATTATAATCACTGACTTTTTTAAAGTCTTGGAATCTCAACGTATTCCATTCATCATGGGCAGTCGAAAGTATCACTTCCCTTATATGCTCAAATATTTCTTTCAACCCTTTTCATAAAATCATTGGGTCTTTTTCTGTGAGATATTCACATTTCAATCCTTCATCAAGATGTCTACGTAAGAAAATCATAGACTTTGCCTTTTCTTGTGAGGATGATATATTATTTTCTTTGATGGTATCACTTAGATCCAATGACTCAAGATGCATCTCTACATCGAGAGTCCATGGCATATAATTCTTTCCAGTGATATCGAGCGCAACGAATTCAATCTTTGCCAAATTTGACATGGTAGTACTAGAAAAATAACAATGCATTTTATTAGTTAATTTCCATTAATATGACAATACAAAATAATGAAAGAACGAAGATTACAAGTGCGTGTACAAATAGAGAAAAAGTATGTGGTGAAAAATCGCCGGTGAGTACAAGACTCGTGAGCATGATGATCATAATCGTTATGAAAAATAGCCTTAGAAATGCCATCATCTTCATCTTCGAAAAATCGAGGAGAAATTATTTTGAGAGAAAGAATGAATTTGGTGTGATTGAAAATGAGTTTGAGTGAACATATTTATAGGGCAAAAACTAGCCGTTTGTTACCGTTGGGGTAAGAAAAAATCGAGTATGTGTTGAATAAAAATTTGTGATAATCATGTGATGCATATAATGATAATCATAATTAAATATACACAATAAAATATATATCATATCATGTTATTATAAGGTCAGTGTCCTAGACAACCTCTTATATAATAACATGAAATTATATATTGATATAGTTAGTATACACACATAATAAATATATATCATATCACGTTATTGTTTAAAAACCTTAGAGGCTTTTATACTTATCGTATCCCTTACTGGGAGTGTTGGATGTCGTCTTAACATCCTCCCAGGATTTATAACAAGTTTTTTTAAAAACTAATTTTTTTTTGATCATTTATGATAATAACATGATATTATATATTAAATATATACACAACAAATAAATAAACAATAAAATAAATATTTTGTTACCTTTTTCTTGTGTTTTGAAGCTTGGAAAAATATGGAGGACTTTTAGAGCTTCGTGCTGATAACGTGTTGTGAAAAAATAAAAATATATGGTAAAAATTAAAAACTTCAAAACTCAAAATATATCAAACTCTACACTTTATAATATTTTTCTCTCAACTCAATTGTGTTTTCATCACAAATGAAGACCTATTTATAGATCCACGTTTGAGATTAGTCCAAAAATTAATACATCATCATCTACATCATCACACACTAATTTTCCACATTTTACAACTCAATATTCAACATTCAACATTCAATATTCAATATTCTACATAATAATAATATATTTTTCAACAATTTTGTTTTTGTATGTTTAATTTTTACATTGTTGTGGTTATTGCAATTCCTCATTCTCATAAACTACCAAAAAAAAATCCTCAGCCTCACAACTTGTAGGGACCCGATTCGAATCACCTATTGAACAATTTTTAATAGCATGCAATTAAGTTAATAGAACAGAAACATATCAATAGCGGAAACTAAAACATAGTTAATACAACACAATTGAAAGAAACCTGTAAATACCAAATATTATACAACCAAATCGAATCTCGGATAACAACCTGAATAAACACATGCGAGACACAAGTCACCCCTGAAACTGCCACATCGACCAGCTCAACGACCGATCTCGCCAAATATATCCAACCTGAGTCATGTTCCGTGGAATACGGTGTCTAAGTTTTTTTAAAAAAATCCGAGGACATGACAAAGAAAACGCTCTGTACTAGAGTATGAGTATACAAATTGATGCGTTTCAAAAATTTCACATTTGTTGAAGTGTGCTTCTATCAGCTTGACTGGGAAAGATCGGATCAAAGAGTAGAGATCAGATGAGCTTAGTGATCAGATGAGTTCATGGTCAGATCGAATACTAGGATCAGATCAAAGTCTATGGGCAAATGAGTTCTTCGTATGAGTTCAGGCGGATCAATTGCTCGAGTACTGGGACTTGGTTAGAAGTCAGATGAATTGTCCGTAAAACTGGAGTGAAGCTTGAAGGCAGATCAATGTATGAGATCAGATTAGACTGATGTGGGGGGACTTATCGGGTTGGACCATGTTGACTTTAATATTGGGCCGTAGTAAGTTGTTGACCTAAAACCCAAGAAGAAATTCGGTGTATTTTCTTATATACGCAGATGAAAGCCAGCCGTGATGGAATAACGAACATAACAGATTTTTCAATCTCCATAAAATATTCGAGAGAAAAGAGAAGAGAGAATTCAGAGAGAGAGAGATAGAGAGAACTGGGGCGTAGATTGTGACGTGAAGATTCAAGGATTTAAAGCTTGAATTGAGTCTGTATCTAACGTTAGAGTTTTCTGGTCTATATTGTAATAAGCTCTGGTTTGAGCTTGGTTTTTTCTCTTGTTCGTGATTAATAAAAGTAGTTGTTTTGCTCTCCCGTGGATGTAGGCAATTCCTTGCCGAACCACGTAAATACTTGTGTCGTTTAATCGTTTTTGTGTGAGTTGGTGTTTTTTATCTGTGTTGTGTGTTTTATCTGGGATTGTGTTCTTGAGTTGCTGTGTGTGTGTTTTTCTGGTAAATCTCTGGACAATATCGAATTTGTTCTTATTGATTCCTAACAAGTGGCGTCGTCTGTGGGAAACTAAGCAAAGATGGTGTGATCAATGAAATTTGATATTGAGAATTTTACTGGCAAGAACGATTTTTCGCTCTGGAGAATCAAGATGCGAGCGATCCTGATACAACAAGGATTGGTGGAAGCCCTCAAGAAGAAGGAGGATATGTCTGATGATATCAAGAACAAAGATGAATTATTCGAGAAAGCACACAGCGCGATAATTCTCTGTCTGGGTGATAGACCTCTTCGAGAGGTGGCAAAAGAAGAATCTGCAGCGGCTGTGTGGCTTAAGCTTGAGAATTTATACATGACGAAATCCCTGGCTAACCGTCTGTACATGAAACAGAGGTTGTATTACTTTGTGATAAAGGATGATATGAATCTCGAAGACCAGATCGAAGAATTCACCAAGATATTGGATGACTTGAAGAATATAGAAGTAAAGTTTGATAATGAAGATCGGGCTTTGATACTTCTGAATGCATTCCCTAAAACCTATGAAAACTTTAGGTATTCATTTCTCTATGGAAGAGAACAGACGATAACGTTGGAAGAAGTTATGTCTGCTATTCAATCCAAAAAACTTCAGAGAAAGTCTAACACAAACACTAAATCACATGGAGAGGGTCTTATGGTAAGGGGCAGAAGTGATAAGAGGACATCCAATGGGAAATTTAGGCCAAAATCCAGATCGAAGAGTCAAGGAAGATACTAGAACATAAATTTGGGGAATCTAAATTGCTTTGCATGTCATAAGGTTGGACATCTTAGGAGAGATTGTCCAGAAAGGAAAGGGAAGCAGCAAGAAAAACCCAAAGATGGTGGTACTGTGGCCATAACTTCAGATGGATATGACTCAGCAGAAGTATTGGTGGTTTGTAAAGGTGATTTAAACCACGAATGAATATTGGATTCAGGGTTCTCCTTTCACATGTTTCCTATAAGGTACTGGTTTGAAAAGTTGGAAGAATCTGATCAGGGCATGGTACTGTTGGGAAACAATCAATCATGTAGGATAAAGGGCTAAGGGAACATCAGAAATAAGGATTCATGATGGGATTGATAGAGTACTCACTAATGTGAGATATGTGCCCGAATTGAAGAGAAACTTGATATAATTGAAAACACCCGATGCTCAGGGATACTCATTTAAATCAGGAGCAGGAAGTCTCTCAGTGTCTAAAGGGTCTCTGGTTATTATGAAGGCAGTAAAAAAGAACCTTCTATATGTACTACAAGGTGAGATAGTCACAGGAAGTACATCAAGTATTCAGGAACAGCAAGACAGAACCAAGCTATGACATCTGAGGCTTGGACATGTAAGTGAGAAGGGATTATATAAGCTGTCTAAACAGGGTCTGTTGGGTGGAGACAAGATCGAATCACTGGAGTTGTGTGATAGTTGTGCTCTTGGGAAATCAAAAAAAGTATCATTTGGTCAAAGAAGTCACACAACTGAACAACCATTAGCCTACATTCATTCAGATCTATGGGGTCCTTCTCGGATAGAAACTCATGATAGAGGCAGATACTTCATGTCTTTGATAGATGATTACTCAAGGAGAGTATGGATATTCATCTTAAAGACTAAGGATGAAGCTTATGACAAATTCAGAGAATGACTGCTTGCAATTGAGAACAAGAGTGATCGAAAAGTTAAACACCTGAGAACAGATAATGGGCTAGAATACTTATCAGATAAGTTTATTAAGCTATGTAAGGATAAAGATATTACCAAACACAGAACAGAGGCAGGAACACCACATCAAAATGGCCTAGCAGAGAGAATGAATAGAAATCTTCTAGAAAGGGTCAGATGTATGTTGATCAATGCTTCTCTTCCTAAGTCCTTTTGGGGAGAAGCATTATCTATTGCATGCTATTTGGTCAATAGGTGCTCATCCAGTACAATTGGATTCAATACTTCAATGGAAAAGTGGAGTGGGACACTTGCAGACTACTCAAACTTGAGAGTATTTGGATGTCTTGCATATGCTCATCTGAAACAGAACAAGTTGGAAACAAGGATAGTTAGATGCATATTCATTGGGTATCCGAATGGTGTGAAAGGGTACAAGGTTTGGAACCTGGAATCAAGAGGTTCAAAGTGTTTCAACGCTAAATATGTAAAGTTTGATGAAACCAAACTGGGATATAAAATGAATACATATGGAAAGGACAGTCAGATCAGTGAAAATCTCAAATTATCGGTTGAGGTGGAGTCTTCTGGGCCAGATATTGAGTCAGAAGATATGCAAGATGAGAATGTGAAAGAAAGTGATCCAAAGAGTACCTATAATCTTGTAAGAGACAGAACCAGAAGAGAGATCAGAGCTCCAAAGAGGTTTGGTGAAGCCGATCTGGCTTGGAATGCACTTACAGTAGCTCAAGAGGCGGAGTACTCAGAGCCGAATACATATGCTTAAGCTATGGCAAGTAAACACAAAGACAAGTGGATATAAGCTATGAATGAAGAGATGAACTCACTTGAAAAAAAAAAAATGGACGTTAGTAGACAGACCGAAGCATCAGAAGACATTGAGATGCAAGTGGATCTATAAAAAGAAGGAAAAAAACTCCTGGTACAGACCAGATCAATTATAAAGCCAGATTGGTTGCAAAGGGTTTTGGTTAGGTAGAAGGGATAGATTTTAATGAAGTCTATTCTTCAGTAGTGAAGCATTGTTCCATCCGGATTATGTTAGCACTGGTGAACCAGCTCGATTTGGAGCTTGAGCAGCTTGATGTGAAAACTGTTTTCCTACATGGTGACCTTGAAGAAACTATCTATATGGAACAACCAAAGGGCTACATACATTAGAAAACACAGAATAAGATCTTCTTACTGAGGAAATCATTGTATGGGCTTAAGCAGAGTCCGAGACAGTGGAACAAGAGGTTTGATGAGTTCATGATTGATATTGGTTTTGTGAGAAGCCAATATGACAGATGTGTCTATCTGAAGAAGGCTGAAGAGAAGGTTATCTTGCACCTACTGATTTACGTGGATGATATTTTAATTGCAAGTAAAAGTAGAGCAGAGATATTATCCTTGAACAACAGATCAACTCAGAGTTTGAGATGAAAGATTTAAGAGAAACAAAGAGAATCTTGGGCATGGACATAATGAGAAACAGAAAAAGGCAGGAGATTCATTCGAGTCAGAAGAACTATTTGAGGAAGGTAGTTCTGAAGCATAATATGAATCAAGCAAAATTTTTATTGACCCCCTCTGGGACTGATAAGTGCATTTTGTGCACTTAATTTGTATATGAGTTTACTTGACTTTTGTGGTTTATTGGGAAATATTGCGTGAATTTGTTGTTGTTTTTGTGTTTGCAGGAAATAATGGAGTTGATAAGTTCAAATGAAAATAAGCCAAAAGATTGGAGAAAAAGTGGAAATCAAGACTTGAACGAATGGGGAAAAATGCTCAAATTTGATCTAGAGGAGCGCCCGCGCTGGTTGAGTAGCACGCCCGCGCGACGGAAAATCTGAAGTCGAGAATTTTATTATACAAGAAAACTCGGGTATTTTCGTGGGCTTTTTCTTGGACGATTTGGAGGCCATATAAAAGGGATTTTTCTGATAGAAACAGGGATCATCAGCCACCACACACATCAGAAATAATTTGGAGAGCTTGAACGTGATTTTGGAGAGAAGAACATCAATCAACAAAGACGGACGTCGATCAACTGGACACAGAAGACTGACTACAGATTAGTTTTCTTCCTTTGAATTATATATTTATTGATTTGATGTTGGGATTTATAAACATGTTTTGTGTTTATTTAAATATTATTATGAACTAAATTTTTAGAGTCTAGAGTCGGATGGAACCTGGTGTAGACACTTTTATGAATTTTTGATTTTATTTAATTGAGTTTCTCTAGATTAATTATGTTTCTAGAATTGAATGTCTTTTCAATTACTTGATCACTAATTGAATTGTAATATATATTTGAAATCTGGAACTCGACAGAGAGGATTTTGAATAAGACCAATAGAAATTATACTGTTAATTATTTATATAACTCGGGAGAGTGTATAATTTTAACAGATCCTTTAGAAGAACATTGTTTTACATAGATCACTGCAAGTAGATTCTTAATAGAGATATTGAAATTGAACTGTAGTTGATATATATTGTAATATCCAGAAAATTCATAAATTTATTCATGATTTGTTAAAAGAATTTTAAATGAGTTTTAAGTTATTTTATTTTATTTAATCAAGATTTAATACTTATTCTTAATTAAATGATTTCATGTGTTGTGTTAAATGATTTTTAAGTTATTTTATTTTATTATTTATGATTTAAAAGAGTAATATTGATTAAATGATTTTATATTCTTAAATTGTTTTAAATTATTAGTATGCATATGATTTCATGAATTGTGTCTATATTATTTTAACGATTTCGATTGAGTTGATGGTTTCAGGTCGAGTTTGATTTTGGACTCACGGGACGAGGCTAACCTACTCACGAAGTGTTAGAAAATAATTCTACGAGTATTTTTAGTATAATATTGGTATAATTTTATTTTATTCATCGGGAGAAGAAAATTTTATTAGTCTGAATTGGGATGTGCTGGACAAACTACGTTTTATGTAGTCAACACACGCGTCATATTAACTCCCCCTCTTTCACATTTATCTACTCCTCTACCCCATCTTTAATTTCAATTCCCCACTCCTTTAATGTGTTGTCTCCTCTCCCTCATTGCTTCATTCCTCCTTGCACGTCACTTTTCCCCTTCCTTTCCACTCCTTTGGTTCTTCATTTTGTTCATCTATTCTTTCATCCGAGGTAAGTCCAAGATTCCGAATTCCGGTTGTGCTAAGTTTAACTCGTTTCCAAGACTCCGGATCAACTCCATCTTCGGTTAAGACAAGTATTTTAAAGGTTTTGAAACCACCATTCAAGATATAATTATTTTGATATGAAAAGATGTATGTTGAGATATGTATGCATGATTTTCAAGAATTTCAAGAGCATGAAGTTTTGATTTTAAGGGTTTGAAGAGCATATTATGTGATAGTATGAAATCGTAAAGTGTACGTCGTTCTTGTCATGTTCTTGAATTTGATTCAAGAGATACATGTTTCTTTTAAGTTTTTATGTGTTCTTGAAGTTTCAAGGGATATTTTATTTAAATTATATAGTTAGAGTAGTAGAAAATACCATATTTTGAAGTATTGAGTTAGTTTGAGTTAAAGCTTTGAAATGTTGCATGTGCTGGATTGTCACGGATTACCGACATTCATTACGATTTTAAAGATCAAAATTAGTGTACTGATTCAAATGATATGATGCCAATTTTATCGGAAATCTACCTTATTTATCTACAACTTTCATGTTTTGAGTTTTGTTAAAATCATTTTGAAAAATTGGCCAAAATTGCCCCGAAGTGTGTCTAGTGTTTTGAATTTCCGATAGTGACACATATCGGTAGAATAGGCATAACGTTTTAATGAAAACTTAAATTGAGGTGAGGTTTTCGGCTATAGAAATCCAAGATCAAGGGCTACAACTTTTATGTTTACCGCTTTTCCAAATTCCGAATGTACAATAGAGTTTCAGAGTGAGCAAGAAGACCCATTTGCGCAGGTCATGCGCGCCCACGCCTAGAAGTGGAGCGGCCGCGCCTTGCCTTCGAAATTCATGATTTGTGTATGTTATTTTAGGGTCCTAAATTCATGGTTATGATCTTTTAAGGCTTTTAAAATATATTTAAGAGTTTCTATGCAAAAAGTTTCAAGTTTTAAGTCAAGAACGAAAATAACGACTTACGTGGATCGATTACATTATGTGATGCATGTACATGTCTAAGTTTCATTCATGAAACCTATGTTCAATATGAAAGTATGATTTTTATCATCTATGACAAGCATGAAGTTATTGAGTAAAGTTTTATGTTCATGAAACGAAAGTTTATGAAGGAAATTACGATGATATGATGATGCTTCATAATGAAATGATATATTATGATGATACGATGATATGATGATGAAATGAAAGATGATGAGGCATGAATGAATGATGTTAAGATGAAGCATGATATGACATGTTAATGTATGAAAACGCTTTTGATGTCTTATGTGTCTTTGTGGTGGCAAACACGGGATTGGTGCTCTGATTTGGGCTCCGGAATGGGCCTTTCCAAACATGGCTCATGAGACAGATAAGTACACGGGACTGGTGCTCCGGGATGAGCTCCGGAGAGGGCTTTTCCAAAGAACAAATGTTATGAAGCTTAGTGTCATATGTTTGTTGGTCAACAGAAACTACGAATGTGCCCATTATGACGGTTGCCACAATTTCACATAATTCATCACCCCAAAATGATAAGTTTTTATGTTATGTTCATGGTTTATGTCCACGATTTGATGTTGTCCAAGTTGCATGATTTTAATTAGATGTTAGTGCAAATGTTTATTTAAGAATAAAATGGTAAAGTTTTGAAGAAATACATGAAGTCTATTTTCAAGATTTAAAGTTAAGTAATTTGATGTTTATGTTTAAGTTTCTTGCATCTTTTAAGAGTTTTGAAGTTCATGTTTAAGATTTTAAGTTTAAAGTTCCATGATGTTTACGTTAAAGTACCTCAAGTTCAAGGTATCATGTTATGTATGTTCAAGTTATTTTAAGTTTAAAGTATTTTGAAGCTATAATGATATTGATATGAATATTTTAATCTTGCTGAGTTCTTTATACTCACTATACTTGAATGGTACAGATGGTTTAGCAGTTTTGATTTAAAAAGCTTTGGTAGCACGGCTGAAGAGTCCAAGAGGCGAAGACACTGCATGACACGATAGTTCTGAAGCTCTGATGTATTTAAAAAGAAAATATTTACATATGTTTATTTATGTTATGTTGTTACAATATTTTATGTACGATGTTTAAAAGTAATGATTTTATTATTTTCATTGTCAGTCTTTTAAAGATGAGTTTTGAGGATTTCAAGTGTTTTGTCTTTTAAATGTTTATTTTAGTTTGATATTTGTTATGGAAGTTCCTCGATTATTTTAAATGTATTTGATGTAGTAGTTTGTTTATACTTTATAGTAACTCACATTCCCTTATCCCATTTAAATTTTAGTAGTAGGTTTTGACGTGTCGTATTTTAGAAGGTATTTGTTGTAGGGTTGCATCGTTATTTCTTTGACTTCATGAACATTCAGTTACGAGTTTTATTGTTATAAATTTATATTTTAAACTTATTTGGAGTTAGTGTGATGCACTCCCTGTATTATTTTAAGTAAAGAAAAATTTTTCACTCTTTTTCCGCAACTCTTTTATTAAATGTTTTAAAATACGGGACGTCACATATATTATTCGGCACTCGGAAGAGGGAATAATACACTTAAGTGTTCTTGGTTATTAATTGAAAGGAATTCATGAAAATAAATTATGTAGGAGTGATTGTTGTCGAAACCAAATGAAATCTAAACCTCTAGACCATTTTTCCTCCGATTGATTAATCTCTGAACTTTGTGTGCGTGATATAAAATCCTTTGCTTATTTAATTTCTCTGCAAACCTCTCAAATTTTGATTTTCAAAATAAAATTAAAACTATTATAATTACAAGCATGGAATATTTTCACTTTAATCCTAGTGGGATCGACACTTTGTTTATCACTATATTAAAACTTCACATCGTGCACTTGCGGGCACAAATATCGCAACAAGTTTTTGGCACCGTTGCCGGGGAGTAAATTTTGATTTTGTTTAGTCTTGATACCAATTAGTTTAAGTTTTAATTTAGAGTTTTTTTTATTTTATTTTTAATTGTTAATTGAGTTCTTTTTGTTCTATATTGCAGTTCATGCGAAGATCTAAAAGTGTAAATTCACTAATTTTTTATCTGGAGATCGAGCGAACTGCACGTGCTTTGAGAAGATCAAGAAGAGAAGAAGTTGATAGAATGGCTGAAGAGAATCAAGCTCCCCTGGTGCCAATCAGAGATCACTTCCGGCCGACAAACCCGGCTCACTATTCTGGAATCGCGTGAGAGACTATTAACGCCAACAATTTTGAACTGAAGCCGACATTAATCAACATGGTTCAGCAAAACCAATTCAATGGAAGCGCCACAGCTGATCCTCATCTATACCTGCGGACTTTCTTGGAGATAACCGATACGGTAAAGATGAATGGTGTTTCTGAGGATATTATATGTTTACGCTTGTTTCCTTTTTCTCTCAGGGATCAGGCAAGAAGTTGGTTGCAGTCGTTGCCGCTAGGAAGCATCACTACTTGGGAAGACATTGCGGTCAAGTTTCTTGCAAAATATTTTCCACCTGCCAAATCCACCCAATTGAAAATCGAAATCAACACCTTCAAGCAGATGGACTCTGAACAGCTCTACGAGGCGTGGGAAAGGTATAAAGATTTACTTAGATGTTGTCCTAACCATAAATTTGCAGACTGGGAGCAAATCGAGTTGTTCTATAATGGGCTGAATGCGCCTACTGGATTTTCGGTGGACTCTGCTACTGGAGGCACCATTTTTGCTAAGGACCCTGTACAGGCCTATGATGTTGGAGCAAATGATGATCAATATCTTTCAATGATCATCTGAGCGTATGGGAGTCAAGAAGCCTGTTGGAATGTATAGCGTTGTTCCTCTCACATCTATCACCGCACAATTGTCTGCACTGACAACGCAAGTAGCTGCTTTGAATAAGGTGAATGTTGCAGATTCAGCTGGAGTTTCAGTCGCTATTGAAGGATCCCATCCCCCAGAAGAAGTGAATTATATCAATCCTAATGGCTACCGAGGATATGGAGGCTATAGAGGTAATACTGTTCCCAATACTTATCACCCTAGTTTGCGAAATCATGAATTTTTTTTTACGCTAACAATAAAAATGTGTTGAATCCTCCTCCGGGATTCAATACAAATAAGGGTGAAGGTAAGCTTTCTTTGAAGGATGTAGTTAGTAATTTTGTGCAGGAATCGAGCAAGAGGATGTCGAGTACTGAGTCTCGCCTGGACAGCTTAGAGACACATGTGGCCAATATGGGCGCTTTTTTGCAATCCATGGAGACTAGCATTGGGCAGCTGGCGAATGCCTTAAAAGATAACAATCGAGGCCAATTTCCGAGCAATACAGAGATAAATCCAAAGGAGCAATGCAATGCTATCACTTTAAGGAATGGGAAACAAGTGGATGATGAAGAAGGCAACCGTGAGAGCAAGACATCTGAAAATACTAAAAAAGCTACTGTTGAAGAGAAGAAAGTAGAAGAGAAGGAGATGGAACCTGAGAAGAAATCGATGTACAAGCCTCCACTTCCATATCCCCAAAGGTTCAAGAAGAATACCTTGGATGAGCAGTTCTCCAAGTTCCAAAGCATCAGCAAAGGGGATGTTGATATGAATCTTCTTGAAAATCTCCAAGTTCTTGGAGATTTTCAAGAAGATTCATATCAACATCCCCTTTGCTGATGCTTTGGAACAAATGCCGAACTATGCAAAGTTCATCAAGGAGGTGATGTCCAAGAAAAAGAGGCTGCATGAGAATGAAGTGGTCAATCTAACTGAAGAATGTAGTGTCGTGCTACAAAAGAAGATGCCACAAAAGCTTAAGGATCCAGGGAGTTTTACTATTCCTTGTTCAATTGGTGGATCTCATATTACTACTGCATTATGTGATTTAGGGGCCAATATTAATTTAATTCAATTTTCTGTTTATAGGGCATTGGATCCTTGAGAGATGAAGGCGACATCGATCACTCTGCAGTTGGCAGATAGAAGCATCAAGTATCCACGAGGTGTCGTAGAAGATGTACTCATCAAGGTGGATAAATTCATCTTTTCAGCGGATTTTGTGATTCTGTATATAGAAAAAGAGCACGTCTCGCCATTGATTTTTGGGAGACCATTCTTGGCCACTGCGGATGCAAAAATTGAAGTGAAGGGTGAATTGTCGATGGGTATGGAAGGCGAACGAGTAATTTTTAATCTATTCATGAAGGCACCTAATCCACCCATCGAGGAATTATGTATGATTAAGCCGGTTGTGAAGTTGGAGGGCTGTCAAAGAGCTGATATTGCGGTTGATTCATCCAAGAAGAGAGAGTCAAGTTCACCAAAGAAGAAGGCCACGAAAAATAAAGAAAAATTTAAAAGGCGATTCGTGAAATATATTTGGTGTGTGAAAGAGAAGGGGAAGATCGCCTAAGACCGGTGAAAGTCGGGCTGATGACTATAAATCAAGCGCTACTTAGGAGGCAACCCAAGATTTTTCCTTTATTTTATTTACTTTTGTTTTCATTTTATTTAATTTTTGTTATTTAATTATTTTCAATACATTATTGTCAATTTTTTAAGCCTAATTATTGTCCATTTTCAAAATTTTTCAGGCTCTGGTACTTGTAATTTGAACCTGCTGCACACCCGCCCCTTCTCCTATGCGCGCCCGCGCTATGGCTGCTTCAGAAATTTTGAAAGTCGAACCTGATGCGCGCCCGCACAATGTTTGGAAGAAATTAAATCAGTTTTGCGAACAAGACACGCGCCCGCCCTAGTTTCCTGGCTCGCCCGCGCGATATCTGTAACAAATTTAATCTGGAATGCAAAACTGCATGCACCCGCCCCTTCCACCTAGTGCGCCCGCGCAACGAGTTTAAAGGCTTGAAAACAGATCGACACTTTACATATTTTCATTATCATTTTCTCCTAATTCTCTAAAATCCCTAATCTTCCACTCTCACGCCTCACGTTCTTCGTCTGATTCTCCTTCAAGATTCTCCCATCCCATATTATCTCTCCCATACATATCTTCTCTTCTTCCTTATACCATAATTTTCAAGACAGGTTGGTTTCACAGGTTCAACAGGGGCGCTCTTCATTTTTATTGGTTCAAAGGTTGGAATATTGCTTGGTCCAAATTCACAATCTGGAGTAAGTTTTTTCTTTGTGGTGGTGATTTCTACTCCAAGTTTTGTAGTGATTGAAAGGAGGTTGAAATTATTGAAGTTGAGTTTGTGTTGGCGGTGTGTTTTTTTATTGCAAATTGTGGAGTGGTGCTTGTAGTTAGAGTTTGTGGATTATTGTTTTGATTGAATTTGAAGTTTGCGGAGTTAGTGTGGAGTTTACATTGCCAGAATTTCTCTATTGGTGTTTTGCTTGCAAAGTGTTTGATCAATGGCCCCAAAGAGAAAGCAAAAATATGGGGCATCTTCTTCATCCGCTCCGGCCTATGACGATCATCGTTTTGGGATGAGAAAGCGGCCGAACACTATCAAAAACTCTTGTCTAAGAGTATGCTAGCCGAGAGAGGATTTGATATGACGTTGGGTTTTGATCCTGACCATCCTGTGTGTGCGGTTGGGAGAACGGTATTTACTAGACATTGGGCTAATTTTGTCAAACCACCTATGGATGTTGTGATGTCTCTAGTTAGAGAATTTTACGCTAATCTAAAAGTGAGAAATGATGGTATGCGGGTATTAGCGAGAGGTAAATTAGTACCTTTCGATGCACACACCATAAACACTATTTATGAGATTTCTCCGTTAATGCATGATGAATATGTTGAGTTTAAGGGTGAGAAAGTTGATCATGATGCTGTTCTAAGGCGGTTATGTGTACCGGGAGCTGAGTGGCGCTTGGGTCAAGAGAATATGCCACACATTTTGAAGAAAATTGATTTGGTGGAAGATGCAAAACTGTGGTACACCTTTGTTTGTGAGATATTGAATTCCATTGATCATAACCATGAAGTTACACACGAGAGAGCACTGCTGGTCTATTGTATTCTCGTGGGCAAGACCATCGATTTTGGCCACATTTGTCAAAATATGATTTCTAAGGTGGTGGCCGGGTGAACCACCAGTGGTCTTGCTTTACCGTCTCTGATCACTGATTTATGTGTTGCTGCGAGGGTGCAATGACCTGATCATGAGGAGTTATTGAAATGTCGTAATCCGATTCCTTGCGTACCTTCGAGGAGATTTGTGCTAGAGCCTGAGAGGTGTGCCCGTGCTGAAAGAAGGGAGTTTAATGCTCGAGCAACTACTCGACAAGAAGCAGCACCCCATCCTGCTGCCCCTTCTACTTTGACTGATCGAGTTACTTATCTAGAGGAGGCGATACGTCAGCAACAGCAGTCTTTGTAGACATTTCAGCAGGAGTCCAATGTATTTATGCATTACATGATGGATTTTACATCAGCACTGGCTCATCAGTTTCCGGGTGATGCGAGTTCTTCATATCCATTCCCTCCACCACCATAGTGGGAGCCAACACATGGTCCTATTGAGCAGCCCCCTCCTTTTGATGATGAGGATGGTGGCGACCACTGACGGTCGTCGTCTAAGGTACATGTCCTTTGGTCTTTCTTTGCACATCATACAATGCTGGTACCTAAGTTTGGGGGTGTCAAAATTTGGTGAAATGTTTCTGTTTTTGCTTATTTTTGCTTGTTTTTTGTTTAGTTTGCTTTTGGTTTTTTAGGATTTTTTTGTGTTTCTGAAGGTGATATGTGTTGTGGTTGGCTTCCATTTATGTGAAAGTGAAAGTTGTGTGAATGTGAACTGAGTGTGTTTGCTAAGATTCAAGAAAATCAATAAGGAACTTAAAAAAAATGGCCAATGATGGTAATTTTTTTTTTGTTAAAACTGAAATCCATGATGTCCACTTGTCTGACAAATTTTTGAGCTAGTGAAACCAATTAGATGAATGGATTCCTATATACTCTGTGATGAATGTTTGAGCCTAAGCTAAAAACTTGCAGACATAAAGGTGATTGAGACATTGTTTGAATATTGGGCCTGATTTTCATTGAAAAAAAATTATCCCTAGTTGCACTTTGAGTTGTCATGAATTATATGAGTACTTGAGGTACAATCTGAAATTTGTTGAAAATCATCGTTTACTGTTGATGATTATTTATTCTGCACTAATTGAAATTCGTATGATTTAATTGTGGATTGAGGCTAGTCTAGAACTAGTTCGGACACCCCTAGAGGCGAATTACGGGCATAACTGTGATTAGAAATGATTTAGGCAATTTTTTTGAAAAGTCTTTTGTGCCTTTCAAGCTATATATTGATGCATGTTGTCCCTAGTACCTTGTTTGAACCTTATTGAAAATCGAATGGTATGTGTGCAAACGTGTGATAAACCCCCATTCAGCATCATTTCAAGGTCCTACATTTATTACCTATGAATAGTCTAAACACTATTTCCTACCTTTGAGGGAGTAATTTGAATGTTAGAATTTTGTATGCTCCTAATTTATATTTGTGCATATGTAATGGTGTGGTGAAAGAATTGAAAAGAAAAAGGGTAGTAATAAAAAGAAGAAAAAAAAAGATGAAAGGGAGATTGAAAAAGTTGTGAAAAGAAAAAAAATATTGGTGAAAAAAGAAAATATGAAAAATCAATGGGGTGAAGAAAAAGTGAAAGTGTGAATGAAAAGGAGTGGAAACCAGAAATAGAGCATATTTTACTTCCTCTTTTGAATTCTTATTCATTTGTTTGTAGCCATGAGTCTGGCCTAACATTACAAGCTTATTATGTCCTATTGACCGAGTCACAGTCGTCCAATATGCTAGTACAGAAGGGTTGCGAGAATTTAGCCTATGGACTATTGATTGATGCATTTAATGAGTATGAATTTTTGAGCAAAACAGACACACACTGTTATTCTTTGCAGGAAACTGTTATGAAATTTTTGATTCAATTTCAAGTTTGAACCTGTGATGCCTTGAAAAGTCCTCATGATCTATGAATGTTTGAATTGAATATGGGCAAGAGTATTTTGAAACGTGAGATTAAAAACTTGTTTTCAAAATGTTGGTAGGTGTGTCATGATTGGATTTGAATTTTTGAAATCAACGCTGAGGCCATTGATCCATAGTACTTCTTGATGATTCTTGTTGCTTGCATAAGTGTTTTGGAGTTTGTTTTGGTTAGTTTTGTTCGGGACGAACAAAAGTTAAAGTTTGGGTGTATTTGATAAGTGCATTTTGTGCACTTAATTTGTATATGAGTTTACTTGACTTTTGTGGTTTATTGGAAGATATTGCATGAATTTGTTGTTGCTTTTGTGTTTGCAGGAAATAATGGAGTTGATGAGTTCAAGTGAAAATAAGCCAAAAGATTGGAGAAAAAGTGGAAATCAAGACTTGAACGAATGGGTAAAAATGCTCAAATTCGATCTAGAGGGTGCGACGGAAAATCTGAAGTCGAGAATTTTATTATACAAGAAAACTCGGGTATTTTCGTGGGCTTTTTTTTGGACGATTTGGAGGCCATATAAAAGGGATTTTTCTGATAGAAACAGGGATCATCAGCCGCCACACACATCAGACATAATTTGGAGAGCTTGAACGTGATTTTGGAGAGAAGAACATCAATAAACAAAGATGGACGTCGATCAACTGGACACAGAAAACCGACTACAGATTTGTTTTCTTCCTTTGAATTATATATTTATTGATTTGATGTTGGGATTTATAAACATGTTTTGTGTTTATTTAAATATTATTATGAACTAAATTTTTAGAGTCTAGAGGTCGGATGGAACCTAGTGTAGACACTTTCATGAATTTTTTATTTTATTTAATTGAGTTTCTCTAGATTAATTGTGTTTCTAGAATTGAATGTCTTTTCAATTACTTGATCACTAATTGAATTGTAATATTTATTTGAAATCTGACGCTCGACAGAGGGAATTTTGAATAGGACCAATAGAAATTACACTGTTAATTATTTATATAACTTGGGAGAGTGTATAATTTTAACAGAGCCTTTATAAGAACATTATTTTACATAGATCACTGCAGATAGATTCTTAATAGGGATATTGGAATTGAACTGTAGTTGATATATATATTATTCGGCACTCGGGAGAGGAAATAATACACTTACGTATTCTTGGTTATTAATTGAAAGAAATTCATGAAAATAAATTATGTAGGAGTGATTGTTGTCGAAACCAGGTGAAATATAAACCTCTAGACCATTTTTCCTCTGATTGATTAATCTCTGAATTTTGTGTGCGTCATATAAAATCCTTTGCTTATTTAATTTCTCTGCAAACCTCTCAAATTTTGATTTTTTAAATAAAATTAAGACTATTATAATTACAAGCATTGAATGTTTTCACTTTACTCCTCGTGAGATCGACACTTTATTTATCATTATATTAAAACTTCATACCGTGCACTTGCGGGCACAAATATCGCAACAGGGACAAGATTGGAAGCTATCTACAAGTCAGTCACCTGAAAGTGAGGAAGACAAGATGAAGATGACTTGTATTACATACAGTGTTCTAAAAGGCGCCGCCTAGGCGCTAAGTTTTTGCTCACCGCCTCGCTTTTTTTTCTAGGCTATGTCTCTAGGCGCTGTCCGCCTAATCTCTCGCCAGCCGCCTAGGCTGACAAAACGCCGCCTAGGCTGACAAAAACCCACCTAGACGGTTACTATTTTTTGCAAAAAAAATAATAAAAAAAACTAAAAGAGAGAGTAGCGACGCGATAAACAAACACAGATAGAAAGAAGAAGCGCAAAAAATTAAATCTCATATTACATATGAATACTTGATATCTATTAATATCTATGTAATTGTTGTTGTTGTTATTATTATTATTAATAAAATTTTATAATAATTTCGTACAAAAACTGAAAAACATAAGACATAAAATTTATATTTTATAGTAAAACTCATGAATATTTCAAATTATTTATTATTTAGGTTTTAAATAAAAATCGCCTAGGCCCCACCTAGGCGGCTAGGCGCTAGGCGGTGGGCCGCCGCCCACCTACCTCCTAGCATTTTTAAGAACATTGATTACATATTCTAGTGGAGTTGGGAGTCTTATATATGAAATGGTGTGTAGCAGACCTGATTTGGTATATGCAATCAGTGTTGTGTCAAGGTTTATGGCTAATCCAGGTACATATCAATGGGAAGCTTTTAAATGGATTCTCAAATAACTCATAAACACTACTGGGTTTGGGCTAAAGTTTGAGAAACAACAAGATGGAATTGATCTGGTGGTTGGATATAGGGATGGAAATGGGTCGGGTTTAAACCGACCTCGCATCAAACCCGCCCCGGCGGGGCGGGTCTACAAGCTGGTCTAGGGCGAGTCTCGGGTTTGGCCAAACCCGTCGCGCCATAATATATAAGTATATGAATTTAAAATATACATTTATATATATAAATATAAAATATATATAAGTAATATTAATAATATGTAATTATATTTTTATACTAAATAATTAATATTTTATCCATAATTTGAGTGTATAATATTATTGGATTGAAATGAATTTTATTTATTATGATATATTTAGTATAAAAATATATAATTATAATATTTTTTGGCTAATAATTATTAATTAATTACAAGTTGATAAATTTTAACTTGTGAGAATATTTTTTTTGTCTTAAATATTATCAATATATATTTGAAATTAAATTTAATGATTTTTGTTAATTTTTTAAAAATTTTAAATTAATAAATTTAAAAATATTTAATTTGTGGCGGGTCCAACGGGTCTAACCTGGATTGGACCCGTCGAGTTCGCGGGACGGGGCGGGGCGGGTCCAAAAGAAGGTTGGGTGGGTCCCGGGTTTAGCCAAACCATCCCCAGACCCACCCCGTTTTCATCCCTAGTTGGATATGTGGATTCAGATTTTGCTGGGAACTTAGACACAAGAAAGTCATTGACAGGATATGTGTTCATATTTTATGACACAACGATCACTTGAAAGTCTAATCTACAGTCAGTGGTTGCCCTTTCTACCACTGAAGAAGAATTCATAGTTGTCACCGAGGCCATAAAAGAAGGATTGTGGTTAAAAGGGATGATAGCGGAGCTTGGTGTGAAGAAAGATCAAGTTGTAGTACACTGTGACAACCAAAGTGCGATACACTTGAGAAAACACCATGTCTATCATGAACGATCAAACACATAGATGTGAAGATGCATTTCGTCAGAGATGTAATTGAAAAGGAGATGTGATCCTTGAGAAGATAGCATCAAAAAAAAAATCCTGCAGATGTTATGACGAAGTCAACTGCCGTATGCTAAGTTCAAGAAATTTTTGGACTTAATTAATACGGTGATTGAAAACTAGCCTATGAAGGATATATTGGAGAGCAACAGTCAATATGAAAGAATCAAGATGGAGATTGTTGAAGTGTGCTTCTATCAGCTTGAATGGGAAAGATCGGATCAAAAAATAAAAATCAGATGAGCTTAGTGATCAGAGGAGTTCATGGTCAGATCAAATACTGGGATCAAATCGAAGTCTGTGGGCAGATAAGTTCTTAGGATGAGTTCAAACAGATCGATTGCTCGAGTACTGGAAATTGATTAGAAGTCAGATGAATTGTCCGTAAAGCTGGAGTGAAGCTTGAAGGCAGATCATTGTATGAGAGCAGATCAGACTGATGTGGGAGGACTTATTGAGTTGGAACATGTTGACTTTAAGATTGGGCCATAGTAAGTTGTTGACCTAAAGCCCAAAAAGAAAGTCGGTGTATTTTTTCATATAAACAGATTAAATCCAGTCGTGATGGAATAACGAACATAACAAATTTTTTAATCTCCAGAAAATATTCGAGAGAGAAGAGAAGAGAGAATTCAGAGAGAGAGAGAACATGGGTGTAGATTGTGACGTGAAGATTCTAGGATTTAAAGCTTGAATTGAGTTTGTATCTAGCGTTAGAATTTTTTGGTCTGGATTGTAATAAGCTCTGGTTTGAGCTTGGTTTTTTCTCTTGTTTGTAATTAATTAAGGTGGTTGTGTTGCTCTCCCGTAGACGTAGCCAATTCCTTGTCAAATCACGTAAATACTTGTGTCATTTAATCGCTTTTGCGTGAGTTGGTATTTTTGATCTATGTTGTGTGGTTTTATCTGGGATTGTGTTCTTGAGTTGTTGTGTGTGTGTTTGTCTGGTAAATCTCTGGACAATATCGAATTTATTCTGATTGATTTCTAACATCATCAAATAAATTACCTTGAACCGGTAATCAACGAACCAAATTCTTCAATAAATCGAACCGAATGATCCCAAAATATTTTTGCGTATCAAAGAAAACATGTGAGATGGCTCGCTTGAAGGCGAAACTACTCCGACGCTCAAGTCAATATAGGATTCAATAGAAAAAGTATGAAAATTGCAAGAGATAGAAAATATGTAAAATACGTGTAAAAGACATAAATAAGATGTGTAAGAAAAAGTTTACCGTAATAAGGGTTAGAGACCCTTATTTATAGCAAGAAAGTCTCAGTCCATGTAGAATTTTATTATATAATTCTACTAGAATTATGGATATATATGCAATATTCTGATATATCTCTTAAATATAAATAAAGATATGATAGGATTTTTATCATATCATCAATACGACCTCTCGGAGAGAAGTGACGACGAGTGAAACGAGGAGGAAATTTGAAGTGGTTGAATTTATATTTTAGAGCATAAAGACAACATTCCGGTTGTTTGCAATTTTCTTTGAGCGTTCGTGATGGAGTGAACTTATATGGTGCCGAGATGGTCGGGCTTGTGATTTTTGCCAAGTTAATGGACTTATAGTGCCGAGCGGGTCGGGCTTTCTGAGCTGACTACGAATTCATGAGATGTGCCGAACTTGGTTGGGCCTTCTGAGCTGACCATGAATTGCGTGGTATGTGCCGAGCTTGGTCGGACTTTTGAGTTTGACCACAAATTGTGTGGTATGTGCCAGCTTGGTCGGGCTTTTGAATTGACTACGAATTGCGTGGAATGTGATGAGCTTGTTCGGTCTTTTAAATTGACCGCAAAGTGCGTGGTAAGTACGAGCTTGGTCGGGCTTTTGATTTTGACCACGAATTGCGTGGTATGTGCCGAGCTTGGTCGGGATTTTAATGTGGAGACATCGGGTTGCTAATCTCATCTTAGGATAATTAACTGTTAATAAACAATTAATCATGTATATAAAATAATACTCAAACCAAATGATTTTTTTTTTTAACTTGGACCTCGCTCGATCGGTTAAATCCTACCGATCGAGCGAGCTGGGAATCTCATCTTTCGGGTCTGAGCATATTTTGGCCTCGCTCGATCGGTCAAATCTTACCGATCGAGCGAACACGAAAAACTAAGTTTCTGCTCAATAAAAACAGGCCTCGCTCGATCGGTGAAATTCAACCGATCGAGCGGCCTCTCTGCCCAGAAAAACAGCAGAAATTATTTTGCTGTCAAAACATGGATAAGGCATGAATCCTAAACAAACATGGATTCTAAACATGTTATAAAATCTGGAAATATGCATACATACTTGTAGTAAGTTCCTAGCATTCAACCATGCGACTATTACATCAAACAGATCATCTAAAAGATGTTAAACGAACAACCTTCAACCAAATTTCATAAGGATTTCATGTCTAAACTTCTCATCACAAGTTTGATGTATTCTACAACACAAATTCAGCTACAACCCGAGTCCTCACTTGCTAAACTCTCTCCCAAGCTGCCAATGTCGTCTTTGACCAGCTCCTGCCCCATCTGTTGTCATGCACACATACAAAATAAAGCAACAGCCGGATAAACTCCGGTGAGAAAAAATTTCCAGTATAATTGACATATATAAAGCGTTAAAGAAATAATATCAACTCTATTTATAATCGACTCAACAATAGAGTAAATAACGCACATATCGATCAAGAATTGATTCATATATCGTCGTTGCCATCAAGATCCGTAACCGATCTTGACATGGATATCCATCTATCGTAGTCGTCTCAGACTAGAAAATAAGATTGCCTCAGATCTTGGCATAGAATCAATTCAATATCATATCATATCATCATCATATCGACTCAAACTCAAAGATCCACTACCTGAGATGGATTGACAACATCAAAATCAAATCGAAAAGATAAACACATATGTGATTTTGGCGGGACAACTCAAGAAACGTCATTCTCGAGTTTCAAATCCCTGACTCGTGATGTCGTCATTATACCTTCGTATTTCTCAGTTCGGAATGCTTCAAATCTGAAACACAATATCAAAACACACATATCAAACTTTGTTCAAGTCTATCATTTCATAATCGATTCAAAATCATCAATAATCTTCAATCAAAACCACTTCAAACCTCGTCTTCTTCTTCTTTGGTTTAAAGTTGAGGTTCTCGAGTCAATAGTCTCCGATTAAACTCTGAAACTGAAAATAAAATTGCTACAACATCAATAAAATATCAAGTAACGTCTCAACTCAATCATCGGCTATCAAAACGGTCGCAAAACACAAATCGACGGCGTAGCGATTGAAAATCGGTAACCGACGAAATATCAAAACCATTTCCGACTTCGAATACAATTCATATGTATATCATATCAGCAATAACAACTCAAATAGCAAGATAACAGCAGCTGTAACCATCAAACACAAGCTGAAAATCGGGATTAAGTACAAGCAACATGAATTCTTCGAGCCGGTTTTGATATCGGAATGTAGAAACGTCGAAGAACATATACATAACATCAATATCTGATATCTACCAACTTTTGAGCTTCAAAACATGCCGAAATAAATCAAGACTTACATCAAATCGAAGCCTTCATCGCAAGGATTCCAGAACTATTTTTGGAATCGAAATCGGATGATCGGATCAAAAGTTACGGCGATTTGAAAATCAAAAAATCAAAAGAAAACGAAGGGGTCTCGACTTTCTGCTTCAAAGTTTCTGAATTCATATCCTATTTACACGTTTTCTTGCTAATAATAGAATTCATAATCGGATAACTTTAGGTACAATTGCAATTTAGCCCCTAAAACTTTAAAAATTTCAATTCAGTCCTCGGCCTTTATTTTAATTCAATTTCAATCCTAAATAATTCAAGAATATTAGAATTTAACTCAAAACTCTAAATATTCTCAAATTAAATATATTCGGATTAAAATTAAATAAATTTGGATTAAATTAAATAATCTCGGACCTTACATTTCTCCCCCACCAAGACATGACTTCGTCCTCGAATTCATCAGCAGTCAAGATAAGAAATCAATATACTCATAAGACTAAAGAATAACTAAAAACTGAATAAGAACTCACATCAATGGAATAGATAAGGAAATCTCTGCTTCATGTCTTCTTCAACTTCCCACGTTGCCTCTTCAACTCCGTGCCGACTCCATTGAATCTTCACCAATGAAATGGTTTTCGTTCGGAGTTGTTTTTATTTTCTATCAAGTATCTGAATCGGTTGTTCAAAGTATCTAAGAGTTTCATCCAATTCAGCTTCATCAGGTTGCAAGATATGAGATTCATCAGGTTGATACTTGCGAAGCATCGAGACATGAAATACATTGTGGATACCAGATAAAGATGGCGGCAAGGAAAGTCGATAAGCTAGATTGCCTATCTTCTCGAGTATCTCATACGGCCTATTAAATTGCGGAGATAACTTCCCTCGCTTTCCAAATCTGACTGTGCCCCTGAACGGTGAAATCTTCAAGAAAACTCTATCTCCCTGTTCAAAAGATAATGGCCGACGTCGAACATTTGCATATTTGGATTGTCTATGCTGCGCTGTTCTTATTCTCTTCTGAATCAACTTCACTTTCTCAGTCATCTGTCTGATCATATCCGATCCCAACTCAGGCACCTCTGATACATCATCCCAATACAATGGCGATCGACATTTCTTCCCATACAATGCTTCAAATGGAGCCATCTCAATACTCGTATGATAACTATTATTGTAAGAAAACTCCACAAGTGGTATAGAATCTTGCCATGTGGTACCAAAATCAAGTACTACAGCTCTAAGCATATCCTCAAGAGTCTGAATAGTTCGTTCAGATTGTCCGTCAGTTTGAGGATGATAAGCAGTACTCAAATGTAAGTGTGTACCTAGAGCTTCCTGTAGGCTATGCCAAAAGTGCGAAGTACATCTAGGATCTCGATCAGATACAATTGACTTTGGCACACCGTGCAGTCTTACCACTTCTCGAATATAGAGATCTGCCATTTGATCATGACGATAAGTCATTCGGTAGGGAATAAAACATGCAGATTTCATCAACCTGTCAATGATCACCCAAATAGCATCACATCCTCGGGATGATCGTGGTAACTTCGTCACAAAATCCATGGAAATGTGATCTCATTTCCATTCAGGAATAGATAAACTCTGCAATAGACCTCCAGGCTTCTTCCTTTCAGCCTTCACATGTTGGTAGTTCAAACATTTAGATACAAATTCAGTCGCATCAGACTTCATTTGTTTCCACCAGTACTGATTCTTCAAATCGTTGTACATTTTTCTGCCTCCATGGTGAATGCTGAATCTACTGCTATGAGCTTCTTTCAGTATTTGATGTTTCAAGTCAACCACATCTGGAACAACAATTCGGTTATTCACATACAATGCATCATCATCACTAACCTTATATTCAGACTGATGTCCTGATCTGATCATTTCAATCAACCTCTGAACATTCAAATCAGATTTTTGTGCTTCTTTAATTCGAATCAACAGTTCTGGTTCAGCACTAATAACATATACCCTCATCGGTCTTCTATCTATCTCAAATATATATCCAAAAATACAGCAATCTTCAATCAAATTAGATACACCTATAGTAGACAAGGATAAAACACATACCTTTCTACTTAGGGCATCTGCTGCTGCATTTGACTTCCCTGGATAATATTTGATTTCACAATCGAAATCTTTCAATAAATCGAGCCATCTTCTTTGTCTCATATTCAGTTCAGATTGTGAAAACAGATACTTCAAACTCTTGTGATTAGAAAAGATTTCGAATTTCTCACCATATAAATAATGTCGCCAAATCTTCAATGCAAAGACGATCGCTGCCAATTCAAGATCATGAATTGGATATCTAACTTCATGTGGTTTCATTTGTCGTGAGGCATACGCAACAACATGCCCTCTCTGCATCAAAACACATCCCAAACCTTGGTGAGAAGCATCGCAATAAACCACAAAATCACCAGTACCTGAAGGGATTGTCAAAACTGGTGTTGTAGTCAATATTTTCTTCAACTCTAGAAAACTAGATTCACATGCTTCAGACCACACAAACGGTTTTCTGTGTAAGCTATTTAATAGGCTTTGCAATAGATGAGAAGTCTCGGATAAATCGATGATAATATCCTGCCAAGCCCATAAAACTTCTGATTTCTGGCACAGATGTTGGTCTCTGCCAACTAATCACAGCTTCAACTTTGCTTGGATCAACTGAAATACCATCTCCTGAAATAATATGACCCAGAAATATCACCTGTTTCAACCAAAACTCACATTTGGATAGCTTAGCGTACAGTTTCTCTTCTCTCAATGTCTTCAAAACTGTTCTCAAGTGGTCAGCATGATCACACAAATTTTTAGAGTATATCAAAATATCATCGATAAATATGATCACGAAGTCATCTAGATACTTTTGAAATACTCTATTCATCAATCCCATAAATACTGCTGGTGCATTCGTTAGACCAAAAGGCATGACTATAAATTTGTAATGGCCATACCTGGTTCTAAATGCAGTCTTAGGAATATCTTCCTCTCTTACTCTCAGTTGATGATAGCCAGATCGTAAATCAATCTTCGAGTATACTGACGAACCCTGCAATTGATCAAATAACTCATCGATACGAGGTAAAGGATATCGATTCTTTACCATTGCCTTGTTCAATTGCCGGTAGTCAATACATAATCTCATCGATCCGTTTTTCTTTCTAACAAACAGAACCGGAGCTCCCCAAGGAGAAACACTTGGTCTGATATAAACTTTGGCTAACAGATCTTCAAGCTGCTCTTTCAGTTCTTTCAATTCAATTGGTGTCATACGGTAAGGTGCTTTCGATATGGGTTGTGTACCTGTCATCAATTCTATGCTGAAGTCTACCTCTCGAAATGGAGGCAATCTCAGAATCTCGTCAGGGAAAATATCAGCGAATTCACTAACCACTGGAAAGTCAGCCAATTTCGGGCTAGTTTTCATCGTATCAACTGCATAAATCAGAAATCCTTCTGCTCCATTCTGCAACAAATCAGTCATAGCAAGAACAGATATCAAAGGAATTCTGGCTCGTGAACCCTTACCATAAAATTTCCACTCGTCAGCCATCTCTGGTCTGAACCTTACAATTTTCTGAAAACAATCAACTGTGGCTCTGTACTTGGTTAGCATATCGATATCGATGATACAATAAAAATCAGATAACCCAAGCACAATACAATCAATCTCAATCTCATGAACCTCAAACTGTAATGTACAATTTTGTACAGACTTCACTGATATAATACCTCTTCCCAAAGGAGATGAAATAGACACTACAGTAGCTAAGGGTTCCACAGGCAATTCATGTAATGCAACAAATTGCTCGGAAATAAACGTATGTGATGCACCAGTATCAAATAATACATAGGCAGGATAACTAGAAATGAAACAGTTACCTGCAATCACATCATCTGGTGCAACTTGTGCTTGCTCTTCAGAAAATGCAAACACTCTAGCCTGTTGTCTCTGTTGCTGGCTCCCAGCTTGACTTCCTCCAGCACGGCTCTGTGATGATGGCTGAGGTTGGAATGAATGCACTGAGAATGCTTGTCTCTTTGGCCGTGTCACTGATCGATATGATCCAGCACTTTGTGCACTTCCCGAACCTCGCTGTGGACATACTCTCGCAAAATGACCCGGTTTTTGACAAATGTGACAGGTGCCAAACAATCCTCTACACTGCTTATTGGTGTGATGTCCTCCACATTTAGTACAATAAACATAAGAAGTACCGGATTTCTGTCCACCTCTAAACTGTCGAGATCTACTTGAACTCGAAGAGCTACTACCTGATCGTTTAAACTGTTTTCTCTTTCCTTTAAGGAATTTTTCTTGCCACTGCTACTACCTCCTGCATCAAATCTAGGTGATGGTGGAATCTGTGGCTGCTCTTGTGTTTGTTTCATCGGCTGTGGCACAAACTATGCTTCTCGTTGCCTCAGTATACCTGCTTCATCTTCTTTTGCACGATTCAAAGCATCAGCAAAGGTATTCGGTCGTCCAGCATTCACTAGGGTAAATACATCGGGATTCAAGCCATTGATAAATTGATCGGCTTGAGCGTCATCACTTGCAGCAATATGCGGAGAAAACTTCAGTAAGCTGGTAAAATTTGCAACATATTCTTCAATATTCATCTGTCCCTGTTGCAAACTTGCAAACTCCACACCCTTGTCCTTCCGATAAGAAACAGGGAAAATCGTTGATAGAAAGCAGTTTTAAAGACATCCCAAGTAATAACAGTACCTCGATGTTCAAATGCTCTCTTCGTCGCTATACACCAACTTTTCGCAAGACCATGTAGTTGATGAATTACTAGTCTCACACGACGATCATCCGTATAGTCGAGAGACTCGAATAACTGCTCTATGTCCTCTAGCCAGTTCTCACAGTCAACAGAATTTTCAGTTCCTTGCAACGTTGGTGGTTTGAATAACTGGAATCGTTTTAGAAGTTTATCCATCGGATTAGCATCACCAAACACATCAGTAGAAGTACTACTCTGTCCAAGTTCAGGTACTGTCACTGGTATCTGTGCAGCATTAGTCTGTTTAGGCTGATTTACTGCCAATGTATGTCTAACTCTCGGTGCTGGTCGGGGAGGCATATCTGATAATCAAACAGATTAGTGTACAGTTCATTATCATAGCATAACACATTTCTGTTTCAGGCCCTCCTCTGATTAGCATTTTCATGCATCTTCAAGAGATCGAGTTCTGATTCATACTCATTCAATACATGCTGTTACTCAAATTCAGAAAATCAGATAGCATGTAATTCGAAAGACTGTACTACATACTCTTCTCATTTAATCACAGAATCATGTGATCATAAACATCGGAAGGTAATAAATCATATACCATACAAGTATTAAATCATTAAATAAAGCAATCAAACAGACTCGATCTATCCCGCTCATCTATTCTCAGTCCGAGAAACTTAAGCTCTGATACCACCTGTTGTGGGGACCTTGGGTTGCTAATCTCATCTTAGGGCAATTAAAGATTAATAAACAATTAATCATGTATATAAAATAATACTCAAACCAAATGAATTTTTTTTTTAAACTTGGACCTCGCTCGATCTGTTAAATCCTACCGATCGAGCAAGCTGGAAATCTCATCTTTCGGGTCTGGGAATATTTTGGCCTTGCTCGATCGGTCAAATCCTACCGATTGAGCGAGCACGAAAAACTAAGTTTCTGCTCAATAAAAACAGGCCTCGCTCGATCGGTGAAATTCAGCCGATCGAGCGGCCTCTCTGCCCAGAAAAACAGCAGAAATTATTTTGCTGTCAAAACATGGATCAAGGCATGAAGTCTCAACAAACATGGATTCTAAACATGTTATAAAATCTGGAAATATGCATACATACTTGTAGTAAGTTCCTAGCATTCAACCATGCGATTATTACATCAAACGGATCATCTAAAAGATGTTAAACGAACAACCTTCAACCAAATTTCATAAGGATTTCATGTCTAAACTTCTCATCACAAGTTTGATGTATTCTACAACACAACTTCAGCTACAACCCGAGTCCTCACTTGCTAAACTCTCTCCCAAGCTGTCAATGTCGTCTTTGACCAGCTCCTGCCCCCTCTATTGCCATGCACACATACAAAACAAAGCAACAACCGGATAAACTTCGGTGAGAAAATATTCCCAGTATAATCAACATATATAAAGCATTAAAGAAATCATATCAACTCTATTTATAATCGACTCAACAATAGAGTAAATAACGCATATATCGACCAAGAATTGATTCATATATCGTCGTTTCCATCAAGATCCGTAACCGATCTTGACATGAATATCCATCTATCGTAGTCGTCTCAGACTAGAAAATAAGATCGCCTCAGATCTTGGCATAGAATCAATTCAATATCATATCATATCATCGTCATATCAACTCAAACTCAAAGATCCACTACCTGAGATAGATCGACAACATCAAAATCAAATCGAAAAGATAAACACATATGTGATTTTGGCGGGACAACTCAAGAAACGTCATTCTCAAGTTTCAAATCTCTGACTCGTGATGTCGTCATTATACCTTCATATTTCTCAGTTCGGAATGCTTCAAATCTGAAACACAATAACAAAACATACATATCAAACTTCGTTCAAGTCTACCATTTCATAATCGATTCAAAATCATCAATAATCTTCAATCAAAACCACTTCAAACCTCGTCTTCTTCTTCTTTGGTTTAAGTTGAGGTTCTCGAGTCAATAGTCTCCGATTAAACTCTGAAACTGAAAATAAAATTGCTACAACATCAATAACATATCAAGTAATGTCTCAACTCAATCATCGGCTATCAAAACGGTCGCAAAACACAAATCGACGGCGTAGCGATTGAAAATCGGTAACCGACGAAATATCGAAACCATTTCCGACTTCGAATACAATTCATACGTATATCATATCAGCAATAACAACTCAAATAGCAAGATAAAAGAAGCTATAACCATCGAACACAAGCTGAAAATCAGGATTAAGTACAAGCAACATGAATTCTTCGAACCGGTTTCGATATCGGAATGTAGAAACGTCGAAGAACATATACATAACATCAATATTTGATATCTACCAAATTTCGAGCTTCAAAACATGCCAAAATAAATCAAGACTTACATCAAATCGAAGCCTTCGTTGCAAGGATTCCAGAACTATTTTCGGAATCAAAATCGAACGATCGGATCAAAAGTTACGGCGATTTGAAAATCGGAAAATCAAAAGAAAACGAAGGGGTCTCGACTTTCTGCTTCAAAGTTTCTGAATTCATATCCTATTTACATGTTTTCTTGCTAATAATAGAATTCATAATCGGATAACTTTAGGTACAATTGCAATTTAGCCCCTAAAACTTCAAAAATTGCAATTCAGTCCTCGGCCCTTATTTTAATTCAATTTCAATCCTAAATAATTTAAGAATATTAGAATTTAACTCAAAACTCAAAATATTCTCAAATTAAATATTGATAGTATTATTTTGTTTGCATTTTTAGTGTCATTTTGTTAAGTGTTTTGCATGCATTTTGTGTCATTGTTCATGTTTTATTCTAGTTTTATTTTATGTCATGCATTGAGTTTCTTAACTTAGTTTTGATTTATTTTGTAGGAATTACCATGTTTTGATTAAAAAAAATCGAAGTGCGTCCATGCGTCCAAAGAAAACAGCAAAGCAGATTTTTCATCATAGAAGCATGCGCTCGATCCTGGCATTTTCCCAGATCGAGTGCGGTCATGAGATTTTCAAGACAGTTGGCTGCCTCAACTCGCCCGCTTGATCACACATTCTTCCCGGATCGAGCTCGGCCAAGGAATTTTTAAGGCAGAAAGTTGGCCGGTATTGCGCGCTCGATCGGGTATATATCTAGGATCGAGCGTGCGGGTCTGTTGCGGGAAGAAATTTGTAAATTTGGAAACTCTTTTAATTAATGCACTAGATTTTTATTAGACTTTTAATTCCGTTTTGGAGACATTGTCAGTAGATTCTAGACGCGGAGAACGTGAAGAACTCTTTCTGGATGGCTAGGTTTCATCTATCTTTTCTTAATTTTAATTTCTTTCATGAATTTTTGTAGAGAATTCATGAGTATTGTTGGCTAAACTTTTAATACTTGGTAGAGGGAGACGAAACCTTGATATATTTTATTCATGAGAGTTGATTCGTAGTGGTTAATCTTTATTAAGTATCAATTTTTGATCTGTTTTATTTCATGTTTGTATGCGAGATTTTAGGATTGGTCATCTTAGGATTTTGTTTTGCAAGCGATAGCTAAATTAGAATTCAAATCCGTAATTGTTCGAATAATCTAATTTGCGAAGCAACTACGTTTGATATTTTCTGCTGCTGAATTTATTAAATCGTAGGATCAATTATTGACTAGGCTAAATACAACCGTTGATGTTTGTGTTGTCTAGGTTCGTCAGTTTTACTAGTTTGAATGCTACCGTGGATTTAAATCTGATAGCTGGTATTGAGTTAATTTATGGGGTAAGGGCTAATTTAGAATGCTGTTTTCTAATTAACTAAAATTAAGGTGAAACAGGAATTTGATTTTCAATGACGAATATTTAATAGGATTAATTATTTTTAGAGAATCGATGATTGAATGAATGAATATCAAGGGTGTAGTCGACCGATACCAAGTCTCGTCTCTTATTGAATTTTTCCAGTTTATTATTCAATCTTGCATGTTAGTGAATTTTCATTGCTTAAAGTTTTTAGTAGTTAACCTCAAACTTCAAAACCCCCTTTATTTATTGAGAACACATTAAATTTGCCTTTTCTCGTGGGAACGATCCCTACTCACACTACTGCATTATTTGTTTATCTGATTGAGTCGGATAATTTGGGCGTGACACGATTAAGAGCTACCAAATTTTGGCGCCGTTGCCGGGGAAATCGGTGTTGATTTATTGTTTTCTTTGTTTATTTTATTTTTTTTTATTATTTCTCGTAGTGCTACTCTGGTTTGTTCATGCTTTCAGGTGAATCTTCGGGAGAAGAAGAATTTTCATACGACCCAGAGATAGAAAGAACCTTGCTTAAGCGACGGAGAGAAGCTCGTAGGAGGCAAGAAGAGGAAGATTTTAAGACTGAAATTTCTGAGGAAGATATGGCGGCGAATGCGAACTTGACTTTGAGACAACTTGGCACTCCTAATCTCGCTCAACAGCCTTTACGCATTACTTTTCCTACTCTAGAAAATAATGCTAATTTTGAATTAAAATCTGGACTGATACATCTATTGCCTGCTTTTCATGGTCTTACAGGTGAGGATCCGCACAAGCACTTGATGGAATTCCATGTCGTATGCACCAGCATGAAACCACATGGAGTGACAGAGGAGCAGATCCAACTCAGAGCCTTTCCTTTCTCTTTGAAGAGTGCTGCAAAGGATTGGCTATACTACCTACCTTCTGGATCCATCACCACTTGGACAGAACTGAAGAGGATTTTCTTAGAGAAATATTTTCCAGCTTCAAGAGCGGCAAACATCAGAAAGAAAATTTATGGCATCAAGCAGCAGATGGGAGAGTCACTGCATGAGTATTGAGAGCGTTTCAAGAAACTATGCGCCAGCTGCCCGCAGCACCAGATAAGTGAAAATTTATTAATTCAATACTGCTATGAAGGGTTGTTGTCTCATGACAGGAGCATGGTGGATGCGGCCAGTGGTGGAGTTTTCGTCGATAAAACTCCAGTACAAGCAAGGAATCTAATCGAGAGTATGGCTGCCAATTCTCAGCAATTTGGCACCAACAAAAGTGATCCTGCGCCAAGAAAGAGTAGTGAGGTAAACGTTTCTTCCCTTGAACAACAACTGAGCGAACTGACGTCTCTTGTGCGTCATATGGATGTAGGGAATGGACAGATTGCAAGGGTATGTGGAATTTGCACTCAAGTGGGACATGAAACCAACATGTGTCCCACTCTTCAAGAGGGATCTGCGGAACAAGTCAATGCCGCATGAGGATTTCCAGGGCCACCTCAGCAGAAGTATGATCCTTACTCTAACACATACAATCCAGGTTGGAGGGATCATCCAAACCTCAGATATGGCAATCCTCCAGCGAATCAATCTGGACCTCAAGCACAATCGCACAATCAAGCTTATAGGCCACCGTATCATCCTCCACCACAGCACCCACAAATTCCAACACCGGGTGAGTTTTTTGAAAATATAGTTAAGGATCTTGCAACTAACACCATGAGTTTTCAACAGAAAACGAGAGCAAGTATCCAACACTTGAACACTCAGGTGGGACAGTTGGCAACTGCAATCAACAGATTGGAAGCACAACAGTCTAGCAGTCTGCCATCACAGACAGTAGTGAATCCAAAGGAAAACGTGAGTGCTATTACGTCGAGGAGTGGACGGGAGCTGCATATTCGTGAAGGATTGATCCAAGAACCGGTAGGGACTAAAAATGATAAGGAGTCAAAGGTGGAGGAGAGTGAACCTATTCCAAAAGATACACCAAGAGGTAAGTTCCCTCCTCTATCTGAATATAAGCCTGTTGCCCCTTTTCCCATGGCACTAAAGGATTCTAGGAAAGATGAGGGGATTAAGGAGCTCTATGAAACTTTTCGTAGATGCGAGGTAAATATTCCACTGTTAGATGCTATTAATCAAGTACCTCGCTATGCTAAATTTTTGAAAGAATTATGTACTGCGAAAAGAAAACAAAAGTTGAAGGGATGTAAGATAGTTGAATTGGGAGAACAGGTCTCTGCCGTCATTCAAAGAAAGGTACCTACAAAATGCAAGGACCCAGGTATGTTCTCGATTCCATGTAAAATAGGAGATAGTCAGCTTGATACGGCCATGCTAGATTTAGGAGCATCTATTAATGTCATGTCATACTCTGTTTATGCTTCCTTAAAACTAGGGCCTTTGAATGAAACTGCCATTTTTATCCAGATGGCTGATAAATCTACTATTTTTCCAAAAGGATTGTTAGAGGATGTTCTTGTACAAGTTGGTGAATTGGTCTTTCCTGCTGATTTTTATGTTCTTGACATGAAAAACAATGAGTTGAATAGTCCTATTTTGTTAGGAAGACAATTTTTGAAAACTTCAAAATCCATTATAGATGTTGATAACGGCACTCTCACTATGAAATTCGATGGGGAAATTGCGAAGTTTAATATTTTTGATACCCTTTAGGAAGCTTGTACTTGAAGATAAGTTGAAAGAGACTATTGCAATGCCTGCTGAAATTTTTCTTTCTAATATGCAGGTCCTATAACTGAGACAAAACATCCTCCTGATCGAGCGAAAAGAATCCCCAAGAAGTCGAAGCAGAAAAAGCATGGGACATTGACTGGAAAAATTCTGAAGTGGGTGAAGGTGGACAAAGGAACCAAATTTAAACCACCATGAGGATCTGCAGCATTCAGTCGAGCCAACGATCGTAAACAAAGGCGCTGACTGGGAGGCAACCCAGTATTTCTATTCTTTTTTAGTTTTTGTTTTTTGTGTTTTGTTGAATTTTGTTTTTAATTGATTTTCGGTTTTTTTTTGAAAAATTAAAAAAAGTAATTTCTGAAGTATCGCCCGCTCGATCCTGGCATTTCACTGGATCGAGCTCGCAGAAAATCCCGAGCCCCCACTGCCCCAAGTTTTTAAGAGGCGCGCTCGATCCTGGAATTTCACCGGCTCGAGCGCGCAATTTTCCCAAAGTCACTGTCCGTTTTTTTAAAGAGGCGCGCTCGATCGGGTATATTTCTAGGATCGAGCGTGCCCCTCTCACACCCTATTTCTGAGCCGTTTTCTGCTCTTCTTCCCCACTCCCCTTCAAAAATTTCCCTCGGCCTTTAGAACCCTTTTTTCCCCAAAATTTCAAAATTGCATAATTGTTCAAAATTTGTTATCAATCTATTACAGGATCATTCAAGGGCTTGGAATCTTCATTTCTTCCCTCCTCTCTACTTCTCCACAACCATATTTTGCTAGAAAGCCGGAATTGTTGGTATCCACAAGGTGTTCGAAGAATTGATTCATTCACCAATTCTTGAAAATTTTTGGGTGCTCATGGGTCCAAAACGCACTACAGCGAGAGGCGAATCTTCTCGCCAAGGTACAGGAGCTACAACCGCAACCTTAAACTTAGCCGGTCGTTTTGTCAATCATGCGGCCCGAGATCGCTACGACCACGCCAAGAACCATCGCTCCCCTATTACTGAGAGGGGTTTTGATCTAGATGTGAATGTAAATGAAGTGGCGGTTCAAGTCTTGGCACGTGGGTGGGGAACGTTCTGTAAGAAACCCGCTCCAACCATCGTCCCTCTTGTTCGGGAGTTCTACGCCAATGCTGCGGAGAGGACGGATGGCAAAGCCTTTGTCCGGGGCACTTTGGTTTCCTACGCAGCTTCTGAGCTGAATGCCATGCTAGAGACACCAGATGTCGATGACAGCATATTCCAAAGCGCTACCCTTTACCCGGATGTCCACGAGATCCTTAATCAGTTGTGCTTTATCGGGGCTGCTTGGTTGGATCCGGTTACTTACAAGTGCTTCAAAGAGAAATATCTTTTTGTGAGTCCGGCCACCTGGTACGCATTCCTATGCCGCCGTCTAATGCCAATCTCACACAAGAGTGAAGTTCATGTCGACCGTGCTGTGTTGCTATACGCTCTCGATGTCGGATTCCCGGTCAATGTGGGTCGAGTTGTTCATGATCAGATATGGAAGTCGGTCACTTCTAGGACATCTGGTCTTTTCTTTCCCATGATCATTACATAGTTATGCATGCGAGCTGGTGTGCAAGCTAGAGCAGACGAGGAATGGTTGCAGCCGATGCGACCCATTGACCAAGCAGCTGTTGATGCAAAAAGGGCTTATAGGCGGAGCCTATTTGTGGTGGATGACCAGTTTGTGGCGGTACACAATCCGGTGCGTCCTATTCCATCTCCACGCCGCCCTACTGCAGTTACTGTTCAAGAGATGACCACTTTCACTCAGCATCAGAACACGTTCAATGCGGCCACAGCTACAAATTTTCAGGTGTTAGACTACATATCTCGTGGCATCTCCGAGAGACTAGGGATTGATCCCACCACGCTCCCACCAGCGGTTCCTTTCCCGCCACCTTTTGAGTTTCCATGGGTCAACCCAGTGCCACCGCCAGAGCATGACGAGGATGGGGCGAACGCCAATCCATAGATCTGGGGAGTTTTCTTTTTACTTTTTGCATTGCATCGTTTTGTTTTTTTTGTTTTGTTTTTATTGCTACTTGTTTTGTTGTGTGCTTTTGTTTAGTTTAGTTCTCAATCATTGAGGACAATGTTTCATTTAAGTGTGGGGGGGGGGGGGGGGGCATTCATGCATTGCATTTCATTTGCATTGTTGTTTTTGTTGCGTTGTTGCATTTATTTCATTTTAGGATTTTAGCATTCTGTTGCATTTTGTATTGAGTTGAGAAAGAAACGGGTAGCCTGGCCGATGATGAAGCTTTGTTTGTGAATTCCATGCCTATCTGACAAGTTTTTGCACTGATGGAACTCAGTAGACAAGTGAACTCCTACATACTCTGTGAATTATACTCAAATCTGAATTTTGAAACATACAAACGTGGATAGGATTGAGGCATTGTTTGGATTATTTGGGCCTAAATTTTCTTGAATCTTTTGTCCTTAGATGCCCTTTGAGCTTTCACATACATATGAGCACATGAGGTGCATATTTCTGAATTTTGTGCAAAATCATCGTTTACTGTTGATGATTTCTCTTTTCTGCACTGATTAATATTTGTATGAGTTGATTGTGAATTGAGACATGTCTAGAACTTGTTCAAACATCCCTCGAGGTGCAATACGGGTACACTGTGACTTAGGAGTGATGTAGGCAATTTTTCTGAATTCGTTTGAGCTTTTCAAGCCACCCACTTTATTAATTATCCCTAGTTACTTGTTTGAGCCTGATTGAAAAATGAATGGCATGCGTGCAAACGTGTGGTAAACCCCCATTCGGCATTATTTCAAGGTTTTACAACTACTACCCATAGCCTAAACACTGTTTCCTACCTTTAGGGGAGTGAGTTGAATGTTAAAATTGTTTTATGCTCCTGCGTTGAATGGTTAATATGGAATGGTGTGATGATAGCTTGAAAGGAAAGAAAAAATAGTAGTGAAAAGGGGATAGAGAAAAAAAAATGATGAAAAAAAGTGGTGAAAAATAAGGACAATTTAATGGTGAAAAGCATTAGAAAAGAAAAAATGGAGATCAATGAAGTGAAAAGCGATGTGAAAACTGAATGAAAAGGAGTGAACTCCAAAGATAGACATAATTTACTCCCTCTTTGAATTCTTTTTCTTTATTGTAGCTATAAGCCAAGCCTACATTATAAGCCAATTAAGACCTATTGACCGAGTCACAGTCGCCCAATATACTAGTGGAGAGGGGTTGCGAGAATTTTGCCTATGGACAGTCGATTGACACTATTGATTGTGAGTGTGTTGATTTGATTTCTATTCATTATAATCCTGTGAAACCATGAAAAGTCCTCATGATCTATGAATGTGTGAATTGGATTTGGAGGCGAGTGTTTTGAACTTGAGTTGCGGGGTTTATAAGTTTGTGAGGTGAAATCCGTCTGGTTTTAAAATTTTCAAAACAATGTGAGTTGGATGGATGGATGTGAAAATTTTGAAAGATGAACTGAGGCCAGTGCTCTGTAGTATTTCTTGATTCTTGTTTGCATATTTTGTTTTGCATAACTTGCTCGAGGGCGAGCAAGGTTCAAGTGTGGGGGTATTTGATAGTATTATTTTGTTTGCATTTTTAGTGTCATTTTGTTAAGTGTTTTGCATGCATTTTGTGTCATTGTTCATGTTTTATTCTAGTTTTATTTTATGTCATGCATTGAACTTCTTAACTTAGTTTTGATTTATTGTGTAGGAATTACCATGTTTTGATTAAAGAAATCGAAGTGCGTCCATGCGTCCAAAGAAACAGCAAAGCAGATTTTTCATCATAGAAGCATGCGCTTGATCCTGGCATTTTCCCAGATCGAGCGCGGTCATGAGATTTTCAAGACAGTAGGCTGCCTCAACTCGCCCGCTCGATCGCACATTCTTCCCGGATCGAGATCGGCCAAGGAATTTTTAAGACAGAAAGTTGGCCGGTATTGCGCGCTCGATCGGGTATATATCTAGGATCGAGCGCGCGGGTCTGTTGCGGGAAGAAATTTGTAATTTTGGAAACTCTTTTAATTAATGCCCTAGACTTTTATTAGACTTTTAACTCCGTTTTGGAGACATTATCAGTAGATTCTAGATGCGGAGAACGTGAAAAACTCTTTCTGGACGGCTAGGTTTCATCTATCTTTTCTTAATTTTAATTTCTTTCATGAATTTTTGTAGAGAATTCATGAGTATTGTTGGATAAACTTTTAATACTTGGTTGAGGGAGACGAAACCTTGATATATTTTATTCATGAGATTTGATTCGTAGTGGTTAATCTTTATTAAGTATCAATTTTTGATCTGTTTTATTTCATGTTTGTATGCGAGATTTTAGGATTGGCCATCTTAGGATTTTGTTTTGCAAGCGATAGCTAAATTAGAATTCAAATCCGTAATTATTTGAATAATCTAATTTGCGAAGCAACTACGTTTGATATTTTCTGCTGTTGAATTTATTAAATCGTAGGATCAATTATTGACTAGGCTAAATACAACCACTGATGTTTGTGTTGTCTAGGTTCGTCAGTTTTACTAGTTTGAATGCTACCGTGGATTTAAATCTGATCGCTGGTATTGGGTTAATTTATGGGGTAAGGGTTAATTTAGAATGTTGTTTTCTAATTAACTAAAATTAAGGTGAAACAAGAATTTGATTTTCAATGACGAATATTTAATAGGATTAATTATTTTTAGAGAATCGATGATTGAATGAATGAATATCAAGGGTGTAGTCGACCGATACCAAGTCTCGTCTCTTATTGAATTTTTCTAGTTTATTATTCAATCTTGCATGTTAGTGAATTTTCATTGCTTAAAGTTTTTAGTAGTTAACCTCAAACCTCAAAACCCCCTTTATTTATTGAGAACGCGTTAAATTTGTCTTTCCTCGTGGGAACGATCCCTACTCACACTACTGCATTATTTGTTTATCTGATTGAGTCGGGTAATTTGGGCGTGACACGATTAAGCGCTACCAAATATACTCGGATTAAAATTAAATAAATTCGAATTAAATTAAATAATCTCGGGCCTTACATTTGAATTGACCACAAATTGCGTGGGATGTGCCGAGATCGGTTGGGCTTTTGAATTGACCACGAAGTGCGTGGTAAGTTCCGAGCTTGGTCGGGCTTTTGATTTTGACCACGAAGTGTGTGGTATGTGCCGAGCTTGGTTAGGCTTTTGTTTTGACCACAAAGTGTGGTATGTGCCGAGCTTGGTCGGGGTTTTAAGATAACCACGAATTGCGTGAAATATGTCGAGCTTGGTCGAACTTTTGAGTTTCAAGTCGTATATTGGGCCTTACTGCTATATTGCATGTCCGATATCGTAAAATAGGGCCTTATAGCGATATTGCATGCCCATGGATGTAAAATAGAGCCTTACTGCAAGATTGCAAGCCCAATAGATGTAAAATAGGGTCTTACAGTGAGATTGCATGCCCGATATAGTAGAATAGAGTCTTACTACGAGATTGCATGCCCAATATAGTAGAATAGGGTCTTACAGCAAGATCGCATGCCCAATAGATGTAAAATAGGGTCTTACAGTGAGATTGCATTCCCATGGATGTACAATAGGTCCTTACAGCAAGATTACATGCCCGATATGATATAATTAGGCTTTACTGCGAGATTGCATGTCCGATGTGGCAGAATATGGTCTTACTGCGAGATTGCATTCCCAATGACGTAAAATAGGGTCTTATAGTAAGATTGTATGTCCGAATCTGTAAAAAAACCAAAATAAAAGTACAAGGCAATAGAAGTTCAATATAATATTGGGTTAATTAAATTTGTGACTTCACATAAAAAATTTATTATGAGATATCTGAAAATGTGTCAGTGTCACAACAAGAATAATTTGTTAAAAATAAAAACACTAGAAGACTTATCTTATTTCTCGTGGCGCCGAGTAGGCTTGACTAGGTAGGTTGTCACAGTATGTCAAGATAATCCGGGAACGGATGGGCCATGCAAAGCATACTCCAATACCCTTTGGGACGATCATAAAATTGATGTAATAAATCTGAAGAGGTACCGAAGCCACCTAGTTATCTTGTTCACAAGGTTACACATATAAGCGAGTGCCTACAAAATAAAAGTAGAAATCCCAAATATTATTAAGAAATTAGGATATGTACTCACATTTTATTGTTGTAAACAAAGAAATTAGGTATTCTTTTGTTGATCATGTAATGCATAGAAGTGCAAGCTCCGGAGGAGCCAATTCAATAGTAAGCCATGGAGAAAATGCCTAGAGCATCATGCAGGAACACAATTGTAGTAAACATTCCAACCTACGAAACTATTTTTGAGTCATTGCACAATATTTCCAATCCCGAATTAATATTCGGGCAAGGTCCACCCATGATACCCTTTATGCTTTCCATAATCATGAACATATAATTCCAGGAGCTATGCATAAAATAACCCCCAAGTTGTGTCATTATTGACTTAGAAAATAAAATAATGGCAAAGATAACATATTAATTTGATGGAATAAAATTTTCGTAACTAAGAAACACGACCAAAGAAAGAGTAAGATAAAGATTAAAATTATATCACCATGTTTCTTGAGATGATGTCGGTGATGCGCGCCGATTCGATGGATTCATGTAATGTAACCAAAGTAAATCTTTTGTGCTCACTAAAAACGTTGATAGACTCAAAATTTTTACACTTTTTGTGTTTCGAGTTCCATATGACGAAGATAACAATAATAAATCCAGCATATTAATCCCCTCTTGAATTAAATCGAGGAGTCAAAGGTAAGAAACTTCCCTGCCTAGTAGAATGCGAAATATCTAAGCTTGTGAACGAACCAATTATGCCCTCGGGAGGAACAAAACTGACATGGTTCTATGAACCTTCAACTGCAAGGTGATCGAGCCAAGAAAAAAGATGAACGAGCCCAGGTGAAGGAATTCCCGAAGGCAAAGAGTCCGCTCAGCCTCTCCAATTTTTCCATTAATAGCCGAGTTCTATTTGTGGCAATGGTGGTGTGCTCCGCGGCGGCAATGGTGGTGTGCTCCACGGGGTAGCCCTTGGTGAGGAACACATTCAATGGATGATGGCCCAAAGAGCAGCGATCTACAGCTTTCACTGAGGCAGGGAACTTGCGATTGAGCGAACCTGAAGCGGGCTCTAATTAGGGATTCTTTTTTTGTTTTTTTATTGATGGCTTGATTGGGCTACACTTAAGTATTGGAGTCATATGAATCTCCAGAAGAAATTAAAATCTAGATGGGTCTGTGTAAGTATTAGGGAACAAGGATGATTAAGGCTTTGAAATCCCAAAATTTGGGATGAAGATGAAACAAGATTTTTAAGGTGAGGGGATCACAACTTCACAAGGCTTTGTATTCCCCTTGTATTGTAATAGACTGTAGATCAACGAAACTCAGAAATAGATCGGAAAATACGAGCTCATCCGTCAAAATATTTTTCTCACATCTTAAACTCAACATGTGGTATCAAATCATGGGATTAAATTTCGTTCCCACAGACGACGCCAATTGATGCGTTCAAAAATTTCACATAAAATAAATTACCTCGAACCAAATTCTTCAATAAACCGAGCCAAATGATCCCAAAATATTTTTGTATATCAAAGAAAACATGTGAGATGGCTCGTCCGAAGGTGAAGCCACTCCGACGCTCAAGTCAATATAGGATTCAATAGAAAAAGTATGAGAATTTCAAGGGATAGAACATATGTAAAAGGCGTGTAAAAGACATAAATAAGATGTGTAAAAAAAAGGTTACCGTAATAAGGGTTAAATACCTTTATTTATAACAAGAAAATCTCTGTCCATGTAGAATTTTATTATATAATTCTACTAAAATTATGGATATCTATGCAATATTTTGATATATCTCTAAAATATAAATAAAGATATGATATGATTTTTTTTATCATATCATCACAAATACTGTGTAATGCATGTATGCAAGTGAACGGGTCCCAAGGATCAGAACTAATCAACTCTGCTCAGTCTGTAAGTGTCGTGGTATGTAGCATTATGTGTCGTCGCACCAAGAGCAGGGGCAGTCCAAAGGAAAATGAGACCCGAGGCGAAGATTAAAATAAGAGTTTTTTAATTACATTAATTTTAAAAAAGAGTTGATATTTACCCTCCATTTTTTGTTATTTGTACTTCATATTTGCACTTCATTTTACACATCAAAGTGGAGTGTAGGTAATATAAAATGGAGTGTAAATATCAACTCTCATTTAAAAATCAAATATACTCGAGCAATACGAAATTATCTCATATTTTGTGAATATAATTATGAAATTATCCAAAAAAATCACATTGAATCATCAAAACTAAAAATTTAAGTGTTAATTTAATTTAGTCATTCAAAGATAAATTAAATAAAATTCCCAATTTTCAAAATTAAGTTTCGAAATTCGTAACTTCAATTCATAAATTTTCAACCACGACATGAAATTAACCATAAATATTAAAATCTAACATTAAATCAAAATTAAATTGAACGAGTCATAAGTCAAATTTTAACGCACACAGATGCCGAGAAGAAATTGGTCGAACATCAAGCTATAAAGCTCAAGGCTAAGAACGTTGATGATCAAGGAGAGGCGATGGAAAGTGATCCTCGACGACAAACGACACCAAACTGAGAGGTGATGAATGAAGCGAAGATTAAACATATCAGTTTTGATGATAACTTTGTTGTTGACGATGCCTAAGTATTCTTTGATTTTTTAATAACTATTATAAAATAATAATAATAATTAATTAAACAACATTAAATACATAATATTTAATATTTATAATATATATGTAATTATGTATAATAAATTTTTTTAACAAATTTTGGGCCCCACCAATGGTGAGCCCTGGGCATGGTACTTGCCCGCCCTAGGACAGGGCTGCCCCAGACCAGGAGGTGTCTCCCACACCAAAATATTTGGTTATCGATGACCTGTCTGTTGGAAAACGGTGTTCAGCTCAATCAGAATTGATACCCGGTGCAGCGAAAGTTTTAAAATTTTATATGAAACGATTCCATATCATGGGTATCAAAACTTTACGATTAAATTGTGCGTGTAAAAATTAAATAATAATTAAATTTTTACCTTGAATCTCGAAACGAGATTATGGACACCAACAGATAACTCTGCTCTTGTTGTATATACCAAGAACTGATGGACGAACAATTCTTCAATCAGGTCCACGAACAGAATTCGAATCCCTCTGATAGATTGCACTAGAAAATCTATCAGAAGTTTCTACGAAGAGAATTAACGAATTTGATCCGTTAAACCAGACTGCAAATTCGAAATTCACAGACTGGATTTCAGAGAGAAAAACACAGAGAGGGGGGCGGCCACTCTAGGTCTCAAAACCCTAGTGTTCGAAAATTATGAGACTTGTGTCTAATTTCTGCACTGCAATAACTTATTTATAATGTGGGCTGCTAACAGCTTAGGGCCCATTAGTCATAAGTTAAAGCCTGACAAGCAAAGCCTGCATATTCAGAAATTAATATAAAATTCATCGTGACTCAGATTGATAAACCAATTTCACCAATGTGCATAGAAACCATTTCTGCATCTTTTAAAGTCAAGATAAATTTTCTGAATCCGAATTCAGTGATTTCCAAAAATGCCCATCCCTATGTCATTTTAGGAAATCTTACTTTTCTACTCTGATATAAGAAGTCCTACTTCTTTGTTCATTAAATTTAACTCTTTAAATTTAACTATCTCAACGGGAATTAGAAATCCATTACTTGTGTGACCCTCAATGGTTCAGGGATACAGCTAGCCGTGGGCTCACAACTCCTTGTGACTCGGAACAACAATTTCCGACTTGCCCATCGAATCATAGTAAGAGCGCCTAGCAACATCGCCCCATGATTCCCTAGGTATCACTGATAGTGCCTGCAAGAACCAATAGATTTTGGTTAGCGTACAGTACGGTCCCTTCATCCATATATCCCGATCGAATCAACAACTATTGATAAATTGAGAGTCGTTCGAGATTCGATAACTATGCAATGCATCTTGAAGATCAAATAGTGACATCGCATGTGCTACTAAGAAACCATTTCTTAAAACACATCATGTACTCTGGCCAGAGATTCGTCACACTAATATCTCTTCAGATTGCATAGGATATCTACACTCGCAAGTATGTGGTGAATCCTTGACAACAAAGCATCGACTCCTATATGTGTCGTAACTGTACCCAATCCCGACACCTGATGACCCCAATAGAGTCGGTAAACGAGTCAAAATACAGTACTAGCATATAGAGTCTCAATGCTGTTTCAAATAGTAAGGACTAATGGTGTACAACCAAAACCGCGGACTTTATCCACTCGATAAGTGATAACCACTTGGAAAGTTCGGATAAGGTAGTTCGATCATTCATCGTATGAATATCCATTTTCATGCTTTGAACATCTCTATGTTTCATACCAATGAAACGTGGTACTCGTCATCGCAAATGCTAGTCTCAATCTCGAGCGATCCTTATCCTTATTAACGGACGGCTCAATCGACTAGGAACTGTTTAGAATATACAGTGACTATAAGATGTGTTTCATGATAACCATCCCCATGTGCCACCACATCTTACATACACTATAGTATATTCAAGGTCTTCATCTAAACATCTTATAGTATGTCACAACATAATAATATGAAGAAAGATAAAGTCATTGCCATTAATAAAATGTAAATTATATTAAACAAAGATTGTTTACACAAAGAGTCATAAAAGCCCTTAGCCACAAGTTGGCTCACCGGGCACCCACTCTTTCAATCTCCCACTTGCCCTAAAGCCAACTAGTCATACTACGTAGTCCCATTGCTTCGCGATGTTTGTCAAATAATGGTCCTGGCAAGGGCTTAGTAAGTGGATCAGCGATATTGTCTGCAGAGGCCACTCTCTCGACAGTGATGTCTCCTCTTTCCACGATCTCCCGGATGATGTGGTATTTCCTCAGTACGTGTTTGGATCTTTGATGAGACCTTGGTTCCTTTGCCTGAGCAACGGCACCCGTGTTGTCACAGTACACCGGGACTGGACCAACAGCTTCAGGAATAACGCCCAACTCTTGGACGAAATTTCTCATCCAAACGGCCTCTTTAGCAGCAGCTGATGCCGCAATGTATTCTGCCTCAGTGGTGGAATCCGCTGTGGTGTCCTTCTTGGAACTCTTCCAAGAGACAGCACCGCCATTGAGCATGAACACAAATCCAGAGGTTGACTTCGAGTCATCCACGTCACTTTGGAAGCTAGAGTCGGTATAGCATTCCAATTTCAGTTCTCTTCCTCCATAAACCATGAATACATTCTTAGTTCTTCTCAAGTACTTAAGAATATCCTTCACGGCTTTCCAATGCATTTGACCGGGATTGGCTTGATATCTGCTCGTGACACTCAGAGCAAATGCCACATCCGGTCTGGTGGATATCATCCCATACATGATACTCCCTATGGCTGACGCATATGGTATGTGTGTCATTTTCTCTATCTCTTCGTCAGTCTTGGGATACATAGACTTGGATAGAGAGACTCCATGACACATAGGTAGATGTCCTCTCTTGGACTCATCCATTGAAAACCTTTTCAATATAGTGTCGATTTAGGTAGCTTGAGTAAGTCCTATCATTCTCTTAGATCTATCTCTATAGATCTGTATCCCTAGAATATAGGACGCCTCACCCAAATCCTTCATCAAGAATCTACCTGATAACCATATCTTTGTTGACTGCAACATCCCTACATCATTCCCAATGAGTAAGATGTCATCAACATAAAGTACTAAGAATGTCACAGCATCCTTAACTAATTTCTTGTACACGCACGGTTCCTTCGGGTTCTTGATGAAACCAAAATCCTTTATTGTTTCATCAAATTTCTGGTTCCAACTTCTTGATGCTTGTTTAAGACCATAGATCGATCTCTGAAGCTTGCATACCTTATGCTCGCTTCCCATGGAGGTGAATCCTTCAGGCTGCATCATATAGATTTCTTCCTTAATGTTTCCATTAAGAAATGCCGTCTTCACATCCATTTGCCATATCTCATAGTCATACCATGCTGCTATGGCAATTAGGATTCTTATGGACTTGAACATTGCGACTGGTGAAAAATTTTCATCATAGTCAACTCCTTGTCTTTGAGTATAACCTTTTGCAACCAATCGTGCCTTATAGGTCAACTCCTTGCCATCAGGCCCAAGTTTTCTTTTGTAAATCCATTTACATCCTATTGGAACAATTCCATCAGGAGGATCTACTAAAGACCAAACTTGGTTTGAATGCATCGAATCTATTTCCGACTGCATAGCTTCAAGCCATAAATTCGAATCTGCATCAGAAATTGCTTCCTTGAAGTTTCTTGGATCACATCCAATGTCGGGTTCACTTTGATCCCCTTCAAGAAGAAAACCATATCTAATAGGAGGCCTAGAAGTCCTCTCGGATCTTCTAGTAATAGGCGTGTCAATCAATGGTTCCTGAGGTGTAGGATCATTATTTTGTATCTTGGGTTCTTCTCGAATTTCTTCGAGTTCCATCATCTTGCCTTTCTTATCCAATAAGAACTCCTTCTCCAAGAAGGTGACATTCCTTGAAACAAACACTTTTGTTTCAGTAGGATGATAGAAATAATATCCGATTGAATTCTTCGGATACCCTACAAAATAACATAAGGTGGATCGACTATCCAACTTATCTCCCACTGTCTGCTTCACGTAAGCAGGACATCCCCAAATCCTCAAGTACGAATACTTAGGAGCTTTGCCATTCCATAACTCGTATGGTGTTTTGTTCACTGCTTTAGTGTGAATGTTGTTCAACAACAATACTGCCGTTTCAAGAGCATAGCCCCAAAACGAAGGTGGGAGCTCAGTGAAGCTCATCATGGATCGAACCATGTCCAACAAAGTTCGATTGCGACGCTCCGAAACACCATTAAGCTGAGGTGTCATAGGAGGGGTCCACTGAGAGAGAATCCCATTCTCTTTTAGATAGCTCAAAAACTCGGTACTCAAGTATTCTCCACCTCGATCCGATCGAAGTGCTTTAATCCTCTTACCTAGTTTGTTTTCTACTTCAGCCTTGAATTCTTTGAACTTTTCAAATGATTCAGACTTATATTTCATCAAATATAAGTACCCATACCTAGAATAATCATCAGTAAAGGTAATGAAGTAGGTGTGACCAAATTTTGTACCAATACTAAATGGTCCGCAAACATCCGTATGGATCAAATCCAATAGATTTTGACTACGCTCAGGTTTTCCTTTGAAAGGAGATTTAGTCATTTTTCCTTTCAGGCAGGACTCACAAGTAGGTAGAGAGTTAATATCAGACATATCAAACATGCCCTCTCCCACTAGCTTGTTCATCCTCCTTGAGGAAATATGACCTAGCCTAGCATGCCAAAGGTTTGCCGGGTTTTGACTATCGATTTTTCTTTTGTTCGTTGTTACCGGTTTATCAACATAATTTATTGGAACGTCTTTTAATTTTAAATTATATAGATCGTTTTCAAGTTGTCCATTTCCAATCAAACATTCATTCTTGTAAATATTGCAAATCTCATTCACAAAATTGCAAGAAAAATCATCTCTATCAAGCATAGAAACAGAAATAATGTTTTTAATCAAGTCTGGAACAAATAAAACATCTCTCAAAAGTAACTTAAAATCGTTCTGCAAAATTAAATAAACGTCTCCCACAGCTTTGGCTTCAACTCTAGAACCATTTCCGAGCCTCAGCTGGGTCTCACCCATTCTAAGCTTGCGACTTCTTGTCATCACCTGCAAATCATTGCAAATGTGAGATCCACATCCGGTATCCAATACTCAAGAAGTAGTATTAAGTGAAACATTTATTTCAATATAAAACATACCCTTCGCAGTTCGCAACTGCTCTAGATATTCCTTGCAGTTACGTTTCCAATGACCGGGTTTCTTGCAGTGATGACAAACATCCTTCGAATTTTCCATGTTTGAAGCCTTTGTCTTGTTCTTCTTCTCGGGTCCGGTTTTCTTGGATGGGGCAGAACGTTTCTTACCCTTTGTACTTGGCCCCTTCTTAGTAGAAGAAGAGGAGCCCACCAAGAGAACCGGTTTATCCTTCTTTAAAGTGGCTTCATAAGTTACAAGCATATTGACCATCTCTTCAAGGGAGGCCTCTATCTTGTCATATTGAAATTCACCACAAAACCGTCAAACGATGAAGGAAGAGAGAGAAGTAATAAGTCCACATTGAGTTCATGCTCCAATACCAAATCAAGCGTTACCAACTTCTGAATGAGCCAAATCACGCGTACCCCATGATCACGGACCGAAGTCCCTTCACGCATGTGACACGTCATTAACTCTTTTACAGTAGCGAACCTTTCAGCTCTCGATTGAGCCCCAAAAAGTTCCTTGAGTTGTACGTGAATGTCAGCAGCATTCACGGTATCCTCAAATCGCCTCTGGAGTTCATCAGACATCGAAGCTTGCATATAGCATTTGGCCTTGATATCATGGTCCCACCATTTATCAAGTTTGGCCAACTCTTCCGGACTTATATCAGCTGGTGCTTCCTTCGGAGGAGATTTTTCTAACACGTAGAACATCTTCTCCGAGGTCAAGACAATCTTCAACTTACGGAACCATTCCGTATAGTTTGCGCCAGTCAATTTATTTTGTTCGAGAATAGAGAATAGTGGATTGCGCGAATTCATCTTAATGAAATACTGAAAAGAAACAGACAATAATCAGTGATTGTTTAATTAATTTACTAAGACATAAAATAGGCAAAATTTATTTTATGAATCTCACTCCCACTATTTTAACGATTTCACTACCCTCTAGTGAAAATGAGAAACATTTTCTTTAGTGGGAACATGGAGTTCAATTGACAAACTATAGTCCCGAATAATATCAGCCAACCATAATTTTCAAAAGGTAGAGCTCAATTGCTTCCAAAGCAACCTCCACGTTTTTACCTCATGTCCAATAAGGGCCCAATAATATGACGCCATTTATTGTGACACGTCAAGATGGACCATCAATATTAAGTTGTGATGGACGGTCGCCATGTGGATCCCCAATAATATGAGCAAATCCCATGGGAGTTCCACCCAACTTACAACATGTGTCGATCTAATGTACAGCTTTCCGACGAACGGGCCCCCCCAATAATATGAGCCGGACCGTATCCGCGGGTAGCATCTCATACATTGATCGTTGATGGAAGGTAGGAACATTTAAACAATATTTAAATTCCCTTTTAATCTTGATATCAATTTTAAATCATATTTAAAATGAGGGATTTTAATTTTGAAAATTTGTCTCATCTTTCATTTTATGTATGCTTGCGGGATTCATACAATTTAGTCTAAAACATGCATACATCAATAATATCATATATTATTTAGGATGATCGATTCCATTTCTAATCGAAAAGGCAGCCCTTAGCCCCTCTCCCCCCTAGCCGCCGATCCGGGTTGGTTGGTCCGGAAAGTCATGGGAGAGGCAGGCAAGTCTTCTTCCCACGTACTTTCCATCCCTGGAATGGAGTTCTGGAAGCGGACCTTTGATTTCCTTGGACCACGCAAGAATTCGTCGTCCGATTGAATCCGCACGAGTCTAAGTCCAATCCTAGGTAATATGCAAGTATGCAATGCAATCCTATTACATTGAGCTTCCAATTTACATTTCTTCAGTCTTTATTGTCTGCTGGGCCCACCTTCGTCTTCAAATATTCATCTCCCACTAAGTATAATGTATTTACAATAAATAACTATGACAAGTAGGGGATACATTTTAAGGGGTGGAAACGGGCCATAAACCAGGCCCACTTTTATTACATATGACAATTCATATTGGGCCATAAACCAGGCCCATTAATAAATCCAACAACAATAAAAACAAATGTAAATTCCCTAACATACACCTACAAAATTGGTCATGGTAATCGATCATCCTTATCCAATAATATTTAATTCAAAATTAATTTATTGGATAACATGCAATGACAATTAAATTAAAAAGGATAAAATCATATTCCATATATAAAATCTTATTTTACATACAAAATCATATTTTACCTTTTTATCAAATAAAATCATATTTTACATATAAAATCCAATTTTATACATAAAATCATATTTTACTCAATATTTCCATAAGATCATATCTTATCATCAATTGTACCAAAAATAATTAATTTCATAAAATCTGATTTAACGGATAAAATCTATAAATTTTCCAAAAATTCAAATTTATCCAAAAATCAATTTTAAAATTTTCGGACTCGAACAATTCGATCCGACGCCTCGTGGACCAATCAAAAACAATTTTCGATCGGACCAAAAATAGAATTTTAACATATTAAAATTTTAATTAAAAATAAAAATTAATTTTCCCGGGCCGCCCGGGACGATCCCGGGCAGCCCGCGCCCCAAAAGGGGATCGGGCCGGGCAGCGCCGTGCTCTGCCCATGGGCAGCGATGGACTCGCTGCCCTTGGGCAGCGATCCAATCGCTACCCTTGGGCAGCGACGTTCGCTGCCCCGGGTTTGCCCATTAATTTTAAATTTTTAAAATCCTTTTGTTTCAAAAAACCAAGGCTTAAAAATTTTGTACAATCGATTAATTTAATCGCTTGATCTGAGCAACCTGGCTCTGATACCACTGTTGGAAAACGGTGTTCAGATCAATCAGAATTGATACCCGGTGCAGCGGAAGTTTTAAAATTTTATATGGAACTATTCCATATCATGGGTATCAAAACTTTACGATTAAATTGTGCGTGTAAAAATTAAATAACAATTAAATTTTTACCTTGAATCTCAAAACGAGATTATGGACACCAACAGATAACTCTGCTCTTGTTGTATATCCCAGGAACTGATGGACGAACAATTCTTCAATCAGGTCCACGAACAGAATTCGAATCCCTCTGATAGATTGCACTAGAAAATCTATCAGAAGTTTCTACGAAGAAAATTAACGAATTTGATCCGTTAAACCAGACTGCAAATTCGAAATTCACAGACTGGATTTCAGAGAGAAAAACACAGAGAGGGGGGCGGCCACTCTAGGTCTCAAAACCCTAGTGTTTGAAAATTATGAGACTTGTGTCTAATTTCTGCACTGCAATAACTTATTTATAATGTGGGCTGCTAACAGCTTAGGGCCCATTAGTCATAAGTTAAAGTCTGACAAGCAAAGCCTGCATATTTAGAAATTAATATAAAATTCATCGTGACTCAGATTGATAAACCAATTTCACCAATGTGCATAAAAACCATTTCTGCATCTTTTAAAGTCAAGATAAATTTTCTGAATCCGAATTCAGTGATTTCCAAAAATGCTCATCCCTATGTCATTTTAGGAAATCTTACTCTTCTACTCTGATATAAGAATTCCTACTTCTTTGTTCATTAAATTTAACTCTTTAAATTTAACTATCTCAACGGGAATTAGAAATCCATTACTTGTGTGACCCTCAATGGTTCAGGGATACAACTAGCCGTGGGCTCACAACTCCTTGTGACTCGGAACAACAATTTCCGACTTGCCCATCGAATCATGGTAAGAGCGCCTAGCAACATCGCCCCATGATTCCCTAGGTATCACTGATAGTGCCTGCAAGAACCAATAGATTTTGGTTAGCGTACAGTACGGTCCCTTCATCCATATATCCCGATCGAATCAACAACTATTGGTAAATCGAGAGTCGTTCGAGATTCGATAACTATGCAATGCATCTTGAAGATCAAATAGTGACATCGCATGTGCTACTAAGAAACCATTTCTTAAAACACATCATGTACTCTGGCCAGAGATTCGTCACACTAATATCTCCTCAGATTGCATAGGATATCCACACTCGCAAGTATGTGGTGAATCCTTGACAACAAAGCATCGACTCCTATATGTGTCGTAACTGTACCCAATCCCGACACCTGATGACCCCAATAGAGTCGGTAAACGAGTCAAAATACAGTACTAGCATATAGAGTCTCAATGATGTTTCAAGTAGTAAGGACTAATGGTGTACAACCAAAACCGCGGACTTTATCCACTCGATAAGTGATAACCACTTGGAAAGTCCGGATAGGAAGTTCGATCATTCATCGTATGAATATCCATTTGCATGCTTTGAGCATCTCTATGTTCCATACCAATGAAACATGGTACTCGGCATCGCAAATGCTAGTCTCAATCTCGAGCGATCCTTATCCTTATTAACGGACGGCTCAATCGACTAGGAACTGTTTAGAATATACAGTGACTATAAGATGTGTTTCATGATAACCATCCCCATGTGCCACCACATCTTACATACACTATAGTATATTCAAGGTCTTCATCTAAACATCTTATAGTATGTCACAACATAATAATATGAAGAAAGATAAAGTCATTGCCATTAATAAAATGTAAATTATATTAAACAAAGATTATTTACACAAAGAGTCATAAAAGCCCTTAGCCACAAGTTGGCTCACCGGGCACCCACTCTTTCAATGTCCACATAATAACGAGTCCAACCAACCATTCAGAGAAAGTAGGGCTGAGCTACCCTCACTAACAGGTTGTCTCAAGAATATAAGCTCGATATGTGATGCATGCAACATAATAATTGTAACATAAGATATGCACATATAAATATATCATATAAAATGCAACACAAAAAAATGCATACTCAACTAGGATATTTCAGAGAGTACTTTCGTACCTCTAACAAGCAACCTAGATGCACTAGGTCGAGGATCCAAGCCTATAATCAAATGAATATCACATATTCATATCATTTATAATAATTTATCAAAAGTATTAACTAGACTAATATATAGTTACTCTCAAAAGCTAATAAGAGTCTAAACTTATACAAGGGTCTGTCGTCAGCTTGTTTTCGAAGGCCTTGCAACTTAAGCACAACTCTATTATGTCTCCGAAAGCGCATTACTATCGTCCGACCCTTGATAAAATGGCAAAAAACACTACATAATTTATTAATTACGAGAGGGAGAAATTGGAAATAACCAATAAATGAATCTCATATGGCCTATTTATAGGCGACGATCGAAAGCTCCAATCCCTACATCGAAAGGTCCGACTTGCATGCTGTAACACCAGGGGCCGAACCACCCTTGGGCTAGGGTGGGCTCCAGCCCCACCCATTTTAAAAAAAAATTAGTAGTTTAAAATTTTTTGAAAAAATGTTCAGCCTCATGTAAAAAAAATTAAAAATAGAACGCTCTATACATTTTTTTTGATTGATTTACTGTCGTAGGTTTTAAAATTATGCGATTTGAGATTAATTCAACAACTCTAAAATTTTGTCGAATATTTAGTTGCGATAATATTGATTTAGGATACATATGAATTTTGAAGTTTGGACTTTTACACTAAATACTATTGTTGCGATATTTAGGAAAAATAATAAATTGGTTAAAAATTTAAGTATTTGAAAATTATTAACTTTATAATTATTACTGAGCTTATATTGTGATTTTTCTCGTTAGAATAACTGAAAATTCAATAATTATGAGATTTGAAAAATGACCGTTTGTTGTCACTTTTTGGGATGATTGAAATTTTCTAGTTGTTATTTTAGAAAATGAAGAAAATAAAATCTTAAAAGTTAATTTTAAACTGAAAGAGCATATATATAAACATATTAGGGGCATACATCAATTGCATGGTCTAGGGTAAGCAAAAAATATCAAGTTCAATCGAAATAACTTACCAAGTTGAATTCATCTGAATAATCGGTTCAGTTTATTCAAAAGTTCGGTTTTAGATTTTAAAAATAATGGTTAGGTCGCTTTGGTTTCGGATTTTAATTAATATGATAGTTTTGTTAATGAACATACCTAATATTTATAAAAAAAAAAATTTGAACACTGTTAAATTTTCTTATAAAATTTTATTGGACAATAGAACAAGACTTGAAAATATAGTTTTTAATAAATAATTTAAATTTATATAATTCACTCTTTAACTAAAATTTTTGAGGTAGAACTTGATTTTTTTTAAAAAAATTCTAAAAGATCGAAAATATCGTTTAATTTGTTACTGATCAAGATAATAGATTCTTTTTTATTTGATTTTTTTGGTCTTCATAGTAAAGTTCGATCTGTTTGTTTTATTGAAAAAAAATTAATCCGATTTTAGAAAGTTTGGTTTGATTTTAAGTGACTTTTCATACATATATATATTGTCTAACACGGGGCGGAGCCAGCCCCAGGTACTTTTCAATCTTGGCTCCGCCCCTGTGTGACACACTTCCGACGGCAGACTTCGGAAGCTCCGATCAACACTTCGGATGTTCCGACCGCATGCATGCAGTGACGTGTCATCTGCGTCTTGGCACCTAAATGGACAGCTGTCTTCGGAGGCTCCGATCCCAGCTTCGAAAGCTCCAATTTTCCACATGTCATGTGCACCTTTGCCATTTCATTTGTGCACAAGGTCTAACTCACTTCGGAAGGTCCGATCTCAGTTCGGACGTTCTGAACTCACTATCTGCTTTGGAACTACACACTAATCAATTCGGTGCTTTCGAACTATACTTCGGATCTTCCGAAATCTTCGGTGATTTCGAAGTCTGTACTCTTAGTTCTAAACTTGATTTGCTTAAATAATGACCTTTTAATCACGTTTAATATTTAATTAACTTAAAATGATACTCGGGTCACACTACACGACTCAAAAAAAAAACCTCATATTTTTTATGGTTTAATTAAATTTTTTCTACCAATACCATGACCTTGTACGAGGACAATTTCGTCACTTTTTACCACACTACAACATTGAAGTATTCTTCGAGTCAACGAGAAAATTTTCATATTTAAAACATTAAATTTTTTTTACCTAAAAACTAAAAAATAATTCCATCACCAAAAGACCAGAAGGCAGAAACAAATTATTTTCTCAAAAGACTCGATCTTAAATAGATGAAAACATGTCTTGTAAAAAGCTATGAAACTGCAGGGGCTAATAATTGACGTACGTTTAGTTACAAATGTGAGAGGAATGGAGGATACAAGAGTAGGGTGCATGTATTGTGCCAAATAAATAATTGGATGGTACAATGTAGAAAAATGTCCCAATTATAGAATTCTTTTTTTAAAAAATGTTGTTTTTTAATTTAAAAAAAATTAGATTGCATTTGAAAATCCTTCCCCAATCGATGTTTTGTTTCTGACTTTTGATGGAACATATTTTAAAGTTTACTCCATGTCCCCAACCAATCATTTCCATTAAAATACATATGAGAATTCTAATCCTGTTATTCCTGCCCCTAACAAACATTTATGCTAAAATATAAAATAAATTAACTCAAAAGACACGTTCAACCACTAAAATATACATGAACCATCGATCCTTCTATTATATTCTCATAAAACTCTAATAATTTTACAAAAATAAGATCCTCATATCATTTTCATAGAAACATTCTCATTATAAAACTTTAAATATTGCTACAAAAATAGAATCATCATCCGATCATCTTCGTAAAACGAATACAAAATAGTTCACACAGAAACTGATTATGCAGTCGTGGACCTGAGCTTGAGACATGACATCTCGCCTACTTACATAATTTTTATAACTTCATCGAATTGGTTCTTACTTCTTTGTATTACAATCAATCCTTGAAATGCAAAGTGTTAAAACTCTTATATTATATTTGAACGAGAGGATTTGATTTAGAAAAACGGATTTGAATTCAAACAATTCATGGATGTAATATGACACGTAATTAATTATCGTTTCACATCTTTCCATAGAAAAATGCATTGAGAAAATAATAAGAAATTTGAAATCCTTATTAGTGTTTTTTTTTTAATTTTAATCTAAACGTAAATGATGGTTCAGATTAGTTGTTTGAAATCTAAGGATATGCGCGTCTTTTTCTTTTTTTTAAAAATAATAATAAATCAAGCAAGCACAATTACGAAAAATATACGATTCGAGAATTCAAGGGGAATGATCGGAGATTTTTTGAAATCGGATTCAGTTAAAATTTACAGATAAATTTGAGATAACGGGATAAACTATGGAAGTGCAGGATAGCAAAATCTCGTGAGGATATATCATATATATTCCAAAATCTCCAATCTTGATGTATGTTTGTATGGTCTCAAAACAATTCAAAATTTAAACATTTATATGAGAACCATAATTGACATGTTAGAATATTTATTTACACCGTAACAGTAAATTAAAACTTAAATTCACATTTATTATTGAAAGATACTTTTGACATAAAAAGTAATATGATTTTATTGGTGACCCAAATCATTCGTCTCACAAAATTGATCCGTCTCATATGAGTTTTTGTCATCATGAAAGTCAGACCTAAGTTTTAAATTGCACAAGTTCGACAAATCTTTGACCTGTTCCACGTTTTTTAAAGATCTTACGATATAATTAATTAAATTTAATTAAAAATCTATACCCTATACAAGTTTTTTTAAAAAAGATCTTAGTATGTAATTAATTAAATTTAATTAAAAATATATACACTGTATAAACCAATTTTCAATTAATTTGATGAACCTTAAATTAAAGTTACAATTATATTTTCATCCATACAATATTAATAATGTTAAAGAGTATAACATTAATTAACTTATTTATAATTTATCTATAATTATATATCTTATCTGTTTTTAAAATATTTTTGGAAATATTTTTTTATCTTAATTTAAAATTTTGAATATTTTATTATTAAAGCTGATATGAAAATTAATTAATATTAAAATTTATGTATTGAGAAAAAATTAATGTATACATATATACAATTATACATAGTGTACATGCGACGCTAATATCATCTATAATTTATTAAGTGAGAGAACTTTAGAAAAAATCAACTTGGTAAAATGGTGGAAATAACTAATATAAATATATAATTCATGATATTTTAAGTTTTAACTACTCTCATAGACTTATGACTAATATTTAACTTAAGAAACATTCATTTTTTGTTCTCATAAATTTATTAGATTTTTTCCCAAAATTAATTTTAATAAAAAAATAAAAATTTTCATCACAAACAACGGGTGTGCAGATACGCTAGTTACTATTATATATTATATACTTTATATTAAACAAGAACATCTTAGTTGGTCTCTTGGTATGCTCAACCTCAAATTGCAAAGAAAATCCCATAAAAGTGTCAAATAAAAAAATGCCTATCATATTAAAATCAAACATTTTAAAAATAAATGTTATATAATATACACACAACAAATAATATCTATATATTATTTTACACATGCAATGCGTGTGTGTTACTTCTTGTTAATAGAAAGAATGCGTTTAGTTGGAGAAATCAACGGACTAAAAAACAATTTTTTGATTATATTGTCTTGTTAAAAAAAATTAGAAAATTTTATTTTTAGAAATTATTATTTTTTTGTTTTTTCTTTCCATTTATAATATTCAATCCAGAGTTTTAATGACTTTCAGTGACTTTTTAAAATGATATACTTTTGTGGAATTTATGGATTTTTATTGACTTTTATAGAATCTCACGGATTTACAAACAGATTTCCGTGGATTCTTTGTAGACTTTTGCATGACTTTTATAGAGATTTGTAAACTTTTCATACAATTACATAAATTTGTATCTTTAATATATCTTATTTTTTTATTTTTTTTCTTTGAAATAATAATTATTTGACATAAATAATAAATTTATTTGAAATACTTTTTAAATTTATTGATGAAATGAATTTCATTTATTTTAAATGTATTATATATATTAATGTAACAAAATTATAAACTAAAAACTTTGCGATTGTGTAAAGTTATTTTTTTAAAAAAACATATGATAAACTATAAATTATTTTATCAATTATATCATAAAAATTTATTTGTCAATTTTTATTTTTTTATCATATTTGTTATCTGCTATTCAAATATTTGAATTAAATCATAATCGTAGACAAAAACAAAATCCTATCATAAAAAGCAAATGATTAATAATTAACTTTGCTTCTAAATACTTCTATAGGCGCTAGTTTAGATACAAATGACATTGATTTAAAAAAATATTTAAATAAGTTCAGCACTTTAAAGTGTTTTTATTTAAAAAAAAAAAACAGAAGTGGTTTTAATGTTTAGATAAATGTTTAAAAAATATTTTTTTAAAAAATAAAAACAGAAATAAAAGTCAAAAAACCAAAATTTATTGACTTTTAAAAAAACACTTATTTGCATTTAAATAAGTTTTTTTTTTAAAAAAAAATGCTTTTGTAAACAAACGCCTATGTAACCAAACAGACTCCTAGCTAGCTAGAAGAAATAATTACTTTATTTCTTTTCAAATTGCAAAAATATTAGTAATAAAGAGTAAACGAATAAACAAAATGGACAATTGGATATTCTAGATTGTTATTTTAATATTATCTTCCACGGCCAATTTATTTATGTATTTTTTTTTAGTCCCCAGAAAATTATATTTACCAGCTATTTTAAGATATTTTCGAAATAACAAAAGAAAAAAAATCAGAAGATATATTTTAAAAAATATAATATAATATTTCTGGTAAAATGGGGTATTTTCGGAAGCGGTTAGGCACAGAAACACACAGTACAACGTAGTACTGGTTCCATACAACATTTGCGCCTCCGAAGGAATTAAACGGCGAGAGCACACTCGTTAGCTATCAGAACTGTAAGTTAATCTTTCTTTCTGATCAAATTTGACAGTTTCATGCTACGGATTGATAAATATGAAATAAATCTGGGAAATTATGTTTTGTTTTCATAAAGGAGCAATCTTTTTGCTATTTTCGTGAATTCTTGAATCAGCTTTTGTTTTTGCTTAATTAGAATTTTTTACTTTAATGGATTTTTCCTGTTGATGGAAAACTTAGCACCTTTTTGGGATAAGAAATGTAGAAATAAAAATGGTTCTTTAGCTTGTTTTCCCAGGCCAGACCATGAATTTTGTTTCGTACGCTGATGTTTTATGTTTCATATCTTTTCTATTTTGTGTGTGTGTGTGTGTGTGTGTGTGTGGTGGTTCGTGTTTAGGAGTGGATAGGCTGTGCATCTTTATTTTGGCCTTTTGTGTTGAAATTGGATTCTTGATTTATTGCCGCCTCGTATGATGGGGAAATTGATTGGATTTTCCGGTGGAGTAGATGTATTCACTTCTTTTGTAGAATGGGTCAGCGGAGTGATTATGGAAAACGGTCTCAAATACTCTCTGATTACTCTGGAAATGAAGGAGGGAGAAGAATTTCTGGAAATGATGAAAAAGAAGCTAATTATATTGGGCCCGATGATACCGTTTACCGTTATTTGTGCCCGTTGAGAAAAATCGGGAGCATTATTGGAATTGGTGGGGATATTGCTAAACAACTGAGAGCCCAGACTCAGGCTCGGATTCGAATTAGTGAAACAATTCCAGGATGCGAGGAACGTGTAGTCACCATTTACAGTACTAGCATTGAAACCAATAGCTATGACAATGAGGCTGTTTCACCTGCGCAAGATGCTCTGTTTAGGGTGCATGAACGGGTGGTGTCTGAGGAGTTGCCGGTCAATGGCACATTCGATGAACCTCTCCAAGTTACAGTCCGCTTGCTTGTGCCGTCAGATCAGATCGGCTGTGTGATTGGGAAAGGGGGGCAAATAATCCAAAACATACGTAGCGACACTCATGCTCAGATTAGGATATTGGGCAGTGAGCATTTACCTCCTTGTGCTTTGAGTTCCGATGAGCTTATCCAGGTACTTTTACAACTTTGGTATTTCCATAAATAAATTTCCTAAACATGCGTGGACTGGTTCTTTTTGTTAGTTCTTTAACTCTGCATCCTACGAATTAAATTGAATGATATAGTTTATATTTTTACTAATGGTTTGTCGGAATTCGAACATTAGTCTCTCGGCGTTCTGCATTTCCAAAACTGAGTCGTACCTTCTAATTAGTATCTCATTACTCGTAATGGTTTGTTTGGTCATTGGTGGGTTTTTAATGAGAAATGTAATTTTTTGTTGATTGATGGAATATTGTCCATGCACGTCCATGTTATTGATTGTAATTTGAGCTGATATTTTCAGTTCAATGATGCTTTTAATGTTACATTCGCATTATTCCGATATACTTGAAGATGATTTGCTTGCATTCTAAATCTCAGATTACTGGGGAAGCCAGTGTTGTGATGAATGCTCTTTACCAAGTAGCATCAAGGCTTCATGATAATCCCTCGCGATCACAGCATTCACTATTGAGTTCACCTAGCATTTATAGATCTGGGATTTCATTTAATAACTCAAACACCAGTGCCCCAGTTGTGGGTGCGACCTCTTTAATGGGTCCTTATATGAATCACAAAATCGACGGCCCAGAATGGTCCTCTGCCCCGAAGGAATTTTCACTTCGTTTAGTTTGCCCAACTGAAAATCTTGGGGCTGTGATTGGGAAAGGTGGTGCTATTATTAAACAAATTAGACAGGAATCAGGAGCATTTGTAGTAGTCGATAGTGCTGGTGCTGATGGAGATGATTGCGTCGTATCCGTTTCTGCGAAGGAGGTAGGCATGCTTTATGTAATTTTACGTCTATTGTTAACCAAGGTATGATCAATGTGACCAATCCAGTTGTGAATTTGTGTAGATGTTTGAAGGACCATCTCGAACTATTGATGCGATAATGCGGTTACAACAGCGGTGCAGTGAGAAAATAGAAAAGGATTCGGGTGATCTCGTGATTACAACTCGTTTACTTGTACCAGCCTCTAAAATTGGATGTATTATTGGTAAAGGTGGGGCTATCATTAAAGAGATGAGAAATACCACCAGAGCAAACATTCGCATTTTTTCCAATGACAATGTTCCTAAAGTTGCATCCGAAGACGATGAGATGGTGCAGGTAAATGAATTTGTGCTTGTGTATATCGAGATTCGATTTTTCATTGTCCTGTATCTATGTACCAGCCTCTTTGAAAAAATTACTTTGCGTACATATAATATAAAAACAAAATTCAGCAATAATTTTTTTAAAAATGTACCACGTTAATCATATATTATAAATCTAAGCAGATAACAGGAGACCTGAATGCTGCTAGAAGTGCATTATATCAAGTGTTGCAACGATTGAGAGCTAACTTGTTTGAGAATGGGGGAAGTTCATCAATATTACCACGACCCGCTCTCCATCTTCCAGCATCAGTTGGGGAATTTGAAGGTGCGAATTATGATAATCGTGATAACAGAATGCGTAATCCAGGATATTCAAACTATGCTGGAGGGTACAACTCGAAAACCTTGCCTTCGGCTGACAGTTATGGGAACTATGATGATTCACAGGTAGTTTTTACTTTTAATTCAACAAATTTCAACGACATTACAAGCGGCAGCAAACTTTCTGATTACTGATATTTGCCAATTTGATACCTGATCGACTAGTATTTCCATCTTTGAACTGAAATTCTTGCGTAAAGTATTTATATTCTAGCATTTAAGGTTTTTTTTTTTTAAAGAAAGCCCCCTGTTGTGGCGGGGGGTTAGTTGTTTTACTATGCGACTTTTTCTTTCCTTTTCTAGCTGATCCAAGTTCTTCATCCAGGTTAGTGGAAGTGGTTATGGAGCGTACACCAATTACTCACCCGGTCACTCTGGTGGTGCCAGGTAAATTTTTAGCCCTTTGGAATTCGTAGCTCTTTCATTGCTTATGATTGTTTTACTTACTGGATACGCTTTTGATTCTTAATCTGTTTCTCTCTTTGACATCCTATCCAGTCAGTGCACCATTCCTTTCGGGTTTTTATGGTTTTAGGACTTACGTGCTTCTTGATATCACACATTTTTTGAAATGATGCGAGCCCCTATCAAACCAAACTAAACATCCATGCGAACTGCCAACTCGTTAGGAAAGATACTTCAACATGTTTTTTTTACCGAATCATGTGATCAAACCATACTCTGCAAAAGATTTCATGAACTTCCCGGTCCTTCTCACTGGCTTCATGGATCAGCGAATTCCATGTTCAGTGTGATATGGATTGCTTTATCTCATGTAAAAGGTTTCAGTCTTGAGTGGCATGTGGCACTTACATGTTTTGTTTCTGTTCTCTGCGACCGCTAAACAGCTATGGTGCATGATATTTGGAGCCATCGCATCACCACCCCTTTCGCCAAGTCAGTATTAAGATGAAACGACACCAGCAAACAAGCGAAAATGTGTTCCACTTGACCTTTCGAGGTTGCCGGTGTAGCCGTTGGATGAAACTGATTAGTTGGATATATGGTCTTTTGTTTATATGATTTAGATGAATCCGACACTGATTAATCTTTATTTCTAAACAGAAAATATTTGTTATTAACCATTTGCCTTGTCTATTCTTTTATTTTTTTTTGGTCATTTTCATCAAATTGCTGTGTTTCTTCTTCCCTTCTTTGCCTTTAGTGTCAAACATGTTGCTTGAAATATAAATCCATTAAACAGTTTTATTGTTTAGCAACTTTAATAAAGTGTTTTAATTCAAAAAAGAAAAGAAAAGAAAGGTGTTATATATATATATATATACATATTTGATACATAGTAATATATTACTGCTTTATACATGTGATATTGGTTAGCTCAGTGCATATATACATAAAAAAAAAAAAAATATTTTTTAATAAATCGAGTTGAGTTATAGACCCATCTCACAAAATAGATACGGTTTTATTGGAGTTTTTGTATGGGTAAAATGGAATAATACGCTATTTTAATGGCATAAGTTGTTTTTGGGCCTCGTAAGAATGGGATCGAGAGAAACAAGTATTTTGGGCTGGAGCTTCTACTAAACGATTCAATTTCGGCAGCCCCAAAAAATAATGGGATATTTATTTGCATCTTCGTGTTATGATTATCTTTATAATTGGATAAGTTTATACATTTTTTTATTTAGGGAAAAAATAATTTTATACTTAATAAAAATATTGGAATTTTTTTAATATAAATGCGTATTAATCGTTTTGTTAGAGGGAAATAAGGCACCAGATTAGTTGGTGTGACGCAATATTTGGGGTGATAGGTTGAAGACTCCGGAATTCTCTAACTACTTTGCAACAACTTAGAAAAAATATTTTTATTGGAAAAATCACAACAATTTCGATCTTATGTGTGTATGTTAGTTCAGTCATCTATATCTTGTAATTTTTTTTGGTAATATTATTAGTAATTTTTTGCGGGGTGTTAATCAACACAATGTTAGTGCCATGGAATATTTAAAATAGTGATGTTAAAATCAATAATTTCAAATGGATCGATCCATCCATCCACTACCTTATTGTAGCTAGTGTTTGGAAGAGTTTCTAAGAAATATTTCTCAACTTCTCTTTAACAAAATTTACATATATCGATGAAACTTTTTGGTTATTACTATATATACCTAGGAAATCTTATTTTGTGCCTACAGGTATCCACCAATTATATGTACATATGCCAACAAAATATATACACGTGCAAATGTCCCTCCCATTGGCTCCCAAAATGTTCAAGGGCCACAAGATGCATGGAGTCATCCAATCCCCCAATCCAACCAAAGCATAGATGGGGGAAAATTAATGAACAATGATTTACTTTAATTAGATGAAATAAACTTCTTTGTACATATATATATCTATATATATTATATAAGTATTGTTAAAATTTAAAATGTTATACGTATGTTAATTTTATTATATTGTGAATTTTATAGTTTGTTGGGAAAGGCAACACAAGCATGTTCAATTGGGAAGTTAGAAGATATCCAAAAGTGTGGTGGGAAAGGTGTAGCTAGCTAGCAAATTGCCTAGAAGTGATCACTTTCCAATCCCTTATCCATTAATATCCAAAACAAAATTCGTTCAATGGTGATAAGATGTCACCTTTGTAACAGCTCCAAACTTACAATATGTATATATATATCCCTTCATATTCTCTTCTAAATCTATGGACGGATTTGAAATATTCCTTATTCTGCACATCAAACACACAAAGAAAACCAATTTTATTTTTTTTTTTCAAAAGAATTTCAAATGGAAGAATCGAACCCTTGATTTTTCATGTTATGATATACTCATGTGCTTAATTTGGAATCACCATGGATCTTGCATGTGAATACGATGTTTTGGTTGTGCAGCCAAGGATGACTTGCCGGTGATATCTCTGAATCATGCTTTGTTTAATTCAAGGATTTTTCTTTTTTGTGTTACTGTTCGGCAAGTCGTCTTTGGCTACATTTCGATGTCATATTCAGATGTTAGATCGCTGTGTGACATAAATCAACCGCATGGCTTTCAATCTGCTTGCGAGGAACTTTGAGTATGTAGTAGGAAAAGTGATGGACAGGTACCAATTATTTCCCTTGTTTTTCAATGTTACCCTTAAATTCATATATGCTCAATTTGCATTGATTCTATATATATATATAGATATATATATTCGCGCGCGCACACACACATATATAATACGCTATGCAGTACTGATTGTGTGTGAGCACATCTGAGATGGGCGTGTATATGTATGTGTGTGTTTGTGTGCATACTAATTAACATATATAAATCATTTGCAATTAAGTGTGTGAGAAAAGGTTTTATTTATCAATTATTTCTTTTGAAATCATTTATTGCCGATAAAAAAAGTTTTGTTTAAAAAAAGAATTATGAATACAAAAATCATATTGGAAAACTTATTTGAGAGATGAGATTAATTATGTTATAAACCTTGCAAGTCTTTTCGACTTTGTTGCATGTAAATGTGCATGAGATATACAAGTAATGCTGTAGTTTTTCATTTACATCATTTGCAGAATTTTTTTTTTATATGAGTCTAAAGTTATAAGAATGGAAAACAATCACATTTTACGGCCATAAGATTTTTGAAATATTCATATTTATGAAATATAATAATCAAGAGGGTCTTGTTAGATTTTGTCCCAATTTGTAAATAGCAAACATATCATGCAATCAAAACATTAATCGAGGAAAAATATGAGGTCTATGATCGTGATTTTAGATGCCTATAATTTTGTTTTGATTGCATGATATGTGGAATAGTATTGAATTATTAATTAATGATCATAATATATTTTGTTTCATTGATTAAATTTGGATAAGATGCATAAATTATAATTTCTTCATTTTGAATAATCAACTGATGGGAATATAAATAAATAAAAGAAGCATGTGAAAGATATAATATGGTAACTTCTCAATCAATTTGAAATGTAATAAAAATTAATTATTTGATTGATGCGAGATTAAATAATCCATACATAAAATTGTAACCAAAAGTTGGATGAGTGGATGGATTATTAAGACATTTAATCCTCTCAACCCTTGACTAAACGTAAGTATATTACTATATTTCGCCATCACAAATACCAATATATTGTATCACTCATCATCCAAAAATAAGTATTAATTTCTTAATTTTAAATATATTGAGGGTTGAATTTAGAAGTTTAGCTCAAGAGAAGGTAGGAAAACATTTAAAATTGCCGTAAATACAATATTTAAGGGGCATTGGGCCTCATTTAAGGCTGAATTTTATCGAGTTCGAGTAAGAATTCTGGGTACAAAAGCAATTGATCATTTCATACTAGCATAAGTGTAGTATTTTTACGCTGAATCCAATAGTTCAAAATTGATTTGGATATGTGAGGTCTATAAAAATATGTGTTCTCATTTATTCAACGAAAACTGTACAATAATTCTTATAATAAAAAATCAATAAAAATATTTTATTTATCAAATCTCATGACATACTGATACCAAATCTCAGGATATAGTAGCAAAATCTCACGACATAATAGCAAAATTTCAGAATATAATTGTTGTAAATATCGTTGTACGATATATTGGATGTACCTTTATAATTATTCATTGTTATCAGTTTCTATATACATTAAGGCTGCGTTTACTTGAGGTGATTATCATGTGATAAGACTATTAATACTAATTCATCCCATGTTTACTTAAAAATTTACAAAAATTCATAAACTCAAGGGCCCGTTAATAATTAAATTTGAGCATGATTTTTAATCCTCAATTTCATTAATGATGAATAATCTATGACTTGTATAAATGGAAAGAAAATTAGAAAGCTCCTAATATACCCTTATTTCTAATCATTTTTATTATATTTAAAGGGCAAAATTGTGAATTTTTGTTTAATCACAATTTTAATCACAATCGTAATCAATCACAGTAAACAAATTATTATTTGTCTATAACACTCTATATCATATCTAATTAGTTTAATAATCACCTAATAAATTATATTTTCACAATCCTATCAACATAAGTAAACGCAGCCTAAGTATAAACGGTTTTATTATCCATATGTATGAATTATTAATAAATATATTCCTAAAATGTGTAGGCCTATATTTTTGTTTAAATGAATTCTAATGTATAACATGAGATTTATTTGCATGATATGAACCATGTACGTAGGAGATATTAAATATCAAACAAACAATTAAAGAGAAAATTGCAATTTGAGTCCTATATGTTAATCACTTTGCGATTTCGGTCCTCTATATTTTCATATTTCAGTTTTAGTCCTGCGTGTTTTGATTTTTGATAATTTTAGTCTTTTTTTCTTCAAAAATGCTTACGTGACACTATGCATGTCAGCTCCACATCAGCACTACATTGGTGCCACATCAGCGCCACATCGGAAAAATGACTAAAATTTCTAAGAAAACAAAGATAGCGGACTAAAACCGAAATATAAAATTATAGATTACTGAAATCGCAAAGTGACAAAATTACAGGACCAAAAAAGCTATTTTCTCAACAATTAATACTCCATGAGTTTAATGGGTTTCCGGTAGAAAAAAGGACTGAAAAAAAATCCAAGTTAATTACGTACTGGATAAAAACCAATAACAAGTAACAAGACTATATATTATTCTAAAATAGACCAACTTTAATTACTCATTAACTTACGAATCAAATGATATTCGAGTTGATTAATTAAAGAAAAACCCATTGGTTCAATCTATTGGCATAACTCGTACAGATCCTTGTTGCCCATAAATATTCTACCATTTCTTTAATTTTTTGTCCCAATTAATCCGCAACAAAACATGGAATTCCCCTTCTCAATAACTACAAATAAATAGTAGAGCAGGTAAGATATGAGTATAAAAAATTCGACAACATACTTTACTTAGAGGAAAATATTGACAATCATTACACAATATAATCTCATGACGGATGCAAAATACAAAAGAACAAGCCAGCAAAACCTAATATCCACTCTTCTAAACCCCCATTGGTAGATTACTTGGGAAGATCCAAACTTGCTTTGGCATGCAAATTTGTTCAGGTACTTGATCAAGCCCTTGTATAAATCCAACGTTTTTCTTGATCAAATCTTTAGAATATCAACTACCTGAAATCTTCTCACATTGCCACAAACAAAGGTGAAAATTTATAATAACAAAGAATGAAAGAAGAAGAGCCGATCGACGCCCGTGAGACGCCGAAGGAGAAGGGGGTGATAAGAGGGATTTCCATTCTTGATCTTGTTTTAAGAGTGGTTGCAATAGTCGGGACGTTAGGAAGCGCAGTGGCGATGGGAACGACAGACGAAACGCTCCCATTTTCGACACAGACCGTGTTATTCCAAGCACAGTATAACGATATATCGGCCTTTAGGTAATCTGTAGTAAAAATTTTGTTATGTTTTTTTTGTTATGTATATGAAATGATATTTATACATTGTTTTACATTTTCTAATCTCATGTTATGTGGCGAAAAAGGGTTTTTGTGATATTGAATGCAGTCGTATGTGGATACCTTGCTTTCTCTCTTCCAATGTCGATCTATCATGTTATAAGGATCAAAGCAGCAAAGAGTAGGGCATTGCTGATCTTCTTGGACTCGGTAATTTATGCTAATTTTGTTTAAACTTAGTATATAAGTAGATATACTATCACATACGATATATTATACATTACATTTCAAATTACAAAATTATCCTGAATGTAGTAATAAAAAGATCTATTCATTGAGATAATTTTGTAATTGTTATGTGTAATCGTGTATGTAGATATTCAGGGGCAGACCCATATAGGGTCCAGGGGGCACAGGCCCCCCCTCAATTTTTCATAAATTTTTTTTATTATATATTTGTATTATTTATTTAATAAAATAAAATATAACACATATCAATTTTAATTCATATTTGTGTTATATATTGAAAAATAAAATTATTTAGGAACTTATCAAATAATATAATAAATTATTACGTATTGATGACACTATTTTAAATTTTTTGTTTGCCATTTAATGATATAAATTATGCATTCATGATTTTTTTTATGAATTGTATCGTTTAACATAGTTAGATTTTTATTTTTTCCTGAGTTGCATTTTTTTGATATCTCAATTTTTTTTAATGTATTTAGCTTGTATCTTTTTATTTTTAAAATTGTTAACACACATATTGAAAAAATGAACTAAATTTAATGTATATAAAATAAAGAAAACAAAGTGGTCACCTAAGCTACCACCCGACGGAGCAACACGTGGCTTCGCTCTTAATTGCGCCTCCCTGAAAAAAATTTCTGGGTCCGCCCCTGTAGATATTGTTGGTGTACAATAATTGTTCCTGTTGGGTAAAACAATCGAAGTGCTAGAACTTGCATCATTATCATCAATTTTAGCTTTTGGTAAAGCGGCAAACAACAGTTAAAAAAATAACCTTGCTCAAATTAACTTTTATTTTTTTGATAACGAACCTTCTTTACTGTGTTTGAAACACTTCAAATACACTTGAGGAAGGTTAGTTTTCAAAAAAATTAGTTTTCAAATACACTTGAGGAATGTTAGTTTTCAAAAAACTTGTTTGACCAAAGTTATTTATTAAAATATTTCTCTAAAAAACTCAAATTTGGATATCATTTATTTTGGGAAAAGTGCTAAAATCATTGGTTTGTTATGGTAGATGAGACCCTAGCTAACAGCAGAGTAGTGATCTGACATTATATTCAATTATCTAATTTTAATTTGATTATACGAGGTCGTTTATATATTTTCATGGATCTCATATGTCCAAATCAATTGCTAACCATTGAATTCAACATTAGAGTACTATACCCTCATTCTAGCATGAACTCAACAGTCTGCTCTTTATTTTGATTTTTAATTAACTAGTCAAATTTTGGTTATTGTCCCATATGTTAACTTTTGTTTTTGTTTTTGACCTATTTCGTAGCACTTAACATCTCTAAATAAATATTCAGTATCCACAACATTCAAATTACGAAATATGACTATAATTTTAAAAAAAATAATAATAACAAGAATAATTAACAATAAATTATGGGATGGAAACCAAAATTGATCTGTCTATTTTCTCTAAATTTTCTAGAAAATTAACAGCCGCCCACACCAATTCAAAGGACATGCATGCACGAACGAAACTGGAAAGTAATATAAATTAATTCCAAAAAATAAACCATTAATTTCTTTAATTTAATGTACGTGCTGCAGATAATGCTTGGTGTGCTTGCTGCCGGAGCCTCAGCAGCAGCAGCTATAGTGTATTTAGCACATAAAGGCAATGCTTCTGCAAATTGGTCTGCAATTTGCCAACAGTACCAGAACTTCTGCCAGCGCATCACCGGATCTTTAATCGGATCTTTCGCCGCAGTTTTAATCTTCGTTTTGTTGATCACTTTGTCCGGTGCAACGCTATCCATGCGCTGCCGCTGATTTTAGACCGTAATCACGTATGCATCTGATCAAGTTTTATATGTTTTTCAATCACAAACTAGTATCTACCAACGCTATTTATTTTAAAGTTTTATTAACTTTAGATTTAAATGCAAATCAAATATATACTTTGTTAGATGATATGTATTCCAAATTCAGAACAAGTTAGCAACAACAGCAATGAACAAGTCGAGGCGGGAGATTCTTTCTATCCGCAAGACGAAATTGTCCGTTAACAGTGCTCAACGTTGGCGACAATCGTCTCTAAGATACAACGGCTTTGCGAACGAGATATATCAGCACAGAAAATATCTCGAACTTCAGCGAATTAAAATAAGCAAAACTTTCTTTGAGAGAGAGTGTGGAGAAATTCTTTGCAGAGAATCTAAAATCTGATGTTTCACGTTATCAGATTTCAAAGTCCTTATATCTGCGTTATAACAGTCATATATATATACTATGATTCCAAAAAACACGTTTTATGGCCTAAAGATGCAACTCATGCCAAAAAAAGCCCAAAAAAAGACGTACCTTTTCGGAACACAAACGTCGCGCTCGAGCGGTAAAATTTTACCGCTCGGGCGGGCAACTTTAGCCAACCTTTCTGTCTCGCAGATTGAGTGCAGCTCGTGTACAATAAAATAATATTAAATGTTTATCGTCCGTAATTTTGTTATATGGCATGATGAATTTAAAAAAATTCGTGCATACTTGAAATCCATCACAATTATTATTATTATTATTATTTGAATCACACAATTATTATTGAAAATAGTCTACATATATATTGAATTTGAAATTTCACTTTAATTTAGTCTATCCAAACGAGTTTATGAAGTTAAAAGTTTTGGTTCAACCTCGGCGATCTAAAAGAAGCTTTGAGCTTATATAATAATAAATAGTATCGAATTGCACGCAATAGTGCATTTGTTTTACGTGCACATGTTGCGTGATAGTACAATTAGTTTTTACGTACACATTACGTGTTTGTACAATTCGTTTTTTTAATAAATAATTGTAAATAAAACATAAAAATATTAAATAATTGTAAAAAAATTGAAAAAAACAAATTGCACGCGTTACGTGCTTATACATTGCATTTTTACGTACATACGTTGCGTGCTTGTACGTACAATCCGTTTTTTATTAAATAATTATAAAAAATATTAAATAATTTTTAAAAAAATTTAAAAGAACAAAGAGGCAACACCAACGTACCAATTTGGTGTGGTCTAACAATTTAATATAATAGGATATATATTGATATACCTCAATAATGTGATCTTCTTGGATGAGCTAACGAAACTCCTCCAATGAATGATGAGCTGCTGCTGGCCTGAAATCACGAACAAGAGTGTAAAGGGGGGGCCGGAAGGTGTTCCGGCGTATCCCCTCCGACGCTCAAGTCAGATGCTAGGATATCGAAATATAGAGAGTAGTGTGTGCACACGAGTGAAGAATTAAGATCAACAATGAAAATAAACCTGGTATTTATAGGAGAGGGCTTCGGACATTGCGCTTACCTTCCTAATCAAGAACCCGAGAATCCCGGGATCACGATCCCGAATATATAGGCGGAGATCTCGTTTGAATCTCATTCGATAAAGGAACTATTGATCTGTACATCTTATCCGAGCTGAACTGTAATCACTAGGACTTTATATTGCTGCTCTTCTTGGAGTCACTTTAAACACTGATCCTAACATCCTAGCTAGCTCGCCAAGGTTGCCGAACCAATCTACCAAGCTAACTCCCTACTAACATCAGGGCCGAGCTGAGCTCCCGACCCGAGCTGGTAATTATAGTGGGGGAGATTGGCCGAGCTCCCGAGGTCGAGCTCCCGACTCGAGCTGGTAATTATAGTGGAGGAGCTTGGCCGAGCTCCCGAGCTCCCGAGGCCGAACTCCCGACCCGAGCTGGTAATTATAGTGGGGGAGCTTGGCTGAGCTCCCGAGCTCCCGAGGCCGAACACCCGACCCGAGCTGGTAATTATAGAGGGGGAGCTTGGCCGAGCTCCCGAGGCTCCCGAGCTCCTGAACTGGTCCTAGTTGATTAGGGACGAGCTTTCATCTTAGGGTCATCGAGGAGTTGAGGTGATTTCTTCCTCCGGGTATCACAAGTCCCCCCCTCAAAAGTCAAACTGAGGTCAAAGACTCGAAGTTCGTTATTCTTATTCTGAGATGACCCCAAGCGAATGCCGAGCTGAAGTGCCCCGCCGAGCCCAGCTGTCATTCTGATAAGTACTATGTAATGGTAACTTTTTGAATTCCAAAGAATCTGAGCCGTCCACCTGTCCTAAAATCAACGGTCTAAATTGATTTGGGCTTTCTATAAATAGGCCTTGCTGTAAAAAAATTATTTTCACATCTGCTTTTGCTCCCTTTGCATATTTTCTCTTTCTAACTTTTACTTCCGAGCTTCCCTCAATCTCTTACCACCCTTTCCTCACCACCTTCCGAACTTCCTACGTAAGTAAATACCTTTCATGGCTACTTCTTCCCGAGCTCACTTTGGGAGCTCAGACGAAGTGTTCCGTGAGGTGGATCAATTTGATTCCCTCACTCTTACTCCCGCAGGAGAGCCCCTAGGCCAGGACCCTGCTCACCCCTCCATGTCATCTCAGGATGATGACTTGGGCAATTACCCTGATGTCCCCGTGGTGCCGTGGTTTGAGCTATACCCTTCTGAGCTAGATGCCTCGGACGAGGGTAAAATAAGGGCTCTTTCCCATGCTCCTGCGGACTACGAGTTCATTATCCCTGATCTCGATGATCGAGCTGATAATCCCCTAGAGGGATACTACACCTTTTATGTAGATCAGTTAGAAGCCGGCCTGAGGTTTCCCTTGCCCCTCCTCTTTCAACAGCTCAGCCGTTACTACGAGCTTCACTTAGGGCAGTTCACCCCCAACTCCTTCCGAACCTTGTGCAGTTTTGTAGTTCTCTTTAGAACACTAGGCTTCGAAGTAACTTATTTTACTATCTGTAATTTTTTGCTCCCCAAACATTCCGAAGAGGGCCTCTTTTATTTCTCCTGCCGTCCCAATTGTAAATTTTTCAAGGGTTCTCCTAGCTCAAACAAGAACTTGAAGAACTCCTTTTTCTTTGTTCATCCCTCTGATGACTGGGATATATGCTCGGTCTGGAGGGATGCTCTCCCCCTCTTACCTGTCCCCGCCCCGGGCTTTTGGCAGGGGGAACTGTTCACTGGAGCCCTAAGGGCTATCGGGGGAAGGTGCTTTGATACTGCTGCCCTGCTGGCGGAGGATCTGCTCTGCCACCATGGGCTCAGCTCGGCCGACGTTTCGGTTCGAGGAAACTTAGGTACGGCCCTTCCCCTGCCCTGGCTCCCTTTCTGTTATTATTGTTATTTTTACTGACCTTCCCTTTTCTTTATTCAGAAAGAAGGGTCATGGATGCTGCCATGAAGAGAATGATAGAGAAGAAGAAAACAACAGCTCAGCCAGGGAGAAAGGCTGAAGGAAGCTCTGCCAAACCCACAGCTGCCTCTTCTCGAGCTGCTGCTGATGTCTCCTAGCCTTCCAATTTTCTTTCCAAAGGCTCCAAGAGGCGTGCTACCTCCAGCCCCCACCCCGAAGTAGTAGAGCTGGATTTGGGAAAATCTACTATTCCCGAGGTAGCGCCTCTTCGACAGTTCAGGTCGGAGAAGCCCCAAACCCCCGTGGTCCGATGCGGCTCCAATTTCTTTGACATGTATCATGATGAACTTCGGATAGTGGGGGTAGGCCCTACCCCAACAGCAGGCTCAGTCCTTCGAGACATGCTTTCTCAAGCCGATGCTGACTATGTAAAGAACCTTGGTTGGGCTGAGCTCTTACAATGCTCCAATACTGCTTCTTTTGAGGTGACTTATACTTTATTCACTTTGTTTAGTACTTTATACTCAGCTCATAACATTTGCTCTTTTTCCTATGCCAGGCTGCCGCTTTGAATGCCGAAGTGTCCCTCCGAGCTTCTATTGCTCGGAAGCAACTTATCAAGGACACCAAAAGTTACGAGGCTCATGTTTCTGATCTGACCCAAAAACTGGAGGACACTAACCTCTCTTATGACAAGAAGGTGGCCAATCTCCAAGCTCAGCTGGAGGAGATGAGGATGGGTTTCCAGGCCGAGAGGCTGAAGTATCAGAGTGACCTCCGAGTCTCTGAAGTGCAGAAGGAAGTCCTCAAAGGGGAACTCAAAGGATCACAGGATCAGCTCGCCCAAGCCGTTCAAGAATTGGAAACGTCCCGGACTGAGCTGACCAAAGGAATTGAGGGTTTTAAGGAAATCTTCCTGAAGTCAGATGAGTATATGGACGAAGTGGCTGTCCAAGCCTACAGCTATCTGGCCAAAGGATTCCAGGGCTGCACCGACCAATTCAGGGCGGCTGACTATCCTTCTTAAGGGACCTCCTTAGACTTCCTCGACTTGGATGGGTTTGCCCTGGCTGTCACTTCCGGAGAGGCAGCAAAGGAGGATGAGGGCGAGGCTGAGAGGGGCGAGGGTGAGGGTGAAAATGAACATTAATTTTTTGTACTAGTGGATGTAAACACTTTTGATTTCCTTCTGCTATTATGAGTGCCCTTGTTTTATTATTACTATTATTTCTGAGCTGACCTCACCAAAGGGATTCTCAAAGTATTCCCAAATAATTGTCCTTGGAGACGAGCTTAGCTAAACTCCATGATACGAGACACCATAAACACTTAAAAATAAACCAACACCCGAAGGGGGCCCTAGCTGATCTCCCTAAGGAGAGCAAAATTAACTTTTCAAAATAATCTAATACACGAAGGTAAACTGAGCTGAGCTCCTTGAAGGGAGGCAAAATTAACATTTCAAAGATAAGCTAACACCCGAAGGTAAACTGAGCTGAGCTCCCTGAAGGGAGGCAAAATTAACATTTCAAAAATAAGCTAACAGCCGAAGGTGAGTTGAGTTGAGCTCCCTAAAGGGAGGTAAAATGTGTTGGAACACGTTTTCAGATCAGTCAGATCTGATACCCAGAGCAGCGGAAGTTTAAAAATTTTTATTTTTTGATCTGGAACGATTCCAGATCATGGGCATCAAATCCTTACGATTCAAATTAAACAAGTAAAATAATAATAACAATTTTAATTTTACCTCTTCAAGCTATGGCTTGATTATGGACTCCAACAGATTAAATCTGCTCTTGTTGTAAATCTCAGGAACTGATGACTCGCTCGATCAACTCCTGAATTAGGTCCACGAACAGAATTCTTAATCCCTCTGACAGAATGCACTAGAAATTCTATCAGAAATTTTCTACAAAGAGAATTAACAGATTTGATATGTAAAATCAGACTGCAATTTCGAAAATTGCAGACTGATATTTTTGAATTTTGGGAGACAAAATTTCGGCCAACCCTAGGAGAGTGCACTCTAGGTTTTCGAAATTATGAGCTGTTGTGTGTAATTTCTGTACTGCAATAACTTATTTATAACATGGGCTGCTAACAGCTTAGGGCCCATTAGTCATAAGTTCAAGCCTGACAAGCAAAGCCCGCATGTTCAGAAATTAATATAAAATTCATCGTGACTCAAATTGATAAACCAATTTCACCAATGTGTACAGAAACCTTTTCTGCATATTTTAAAGTCAAGATAAATTTTCTGAATCCGAATTCAGTGATTTCCAAAAATGGCATCCCTATGTCATTTTAGAAAATCTCACTCCCTCTACTCTTTAATAAGAAGTCCTACTTCTCATTTGCTAAATTTAACTTATTAAATTTAATTATCTCAACGGGGATTAGAAATATATTACTTGTGTAACCCTCAATGGTTCAGGGATACAGCTAGCCGTGGGCCCACAACTCCTTGTGACTCGGAACAACAATTTCCGACTTACCCATCGAATCATGGTCAGAGTGCCTAGCAACATCGCCCCATGATTCCCTAGGTATCACTGATAGTGCCTGCAAGAACCAGTAGGTTTTGGTTAGAATACAGTATGGTCCCTTCATCCATATATCCCGATCAAATCAACAGCCATTGGTACATCGAGAGTCGTTCGAGATTCGATAACTATGCAATACATCTTGAAGATCTAATAGTGACATCGCATGTGCTACTAGAAAACCAAGTAACCTAAAGCACATCATGTACTCTGGCCAGAGATTTTTCACACTAATATCTCCTCAGATCGCATAGGATATCCACACTCGCAAGCGTGTGGTGAATCCTTGACAACAAAGCATTGACTCCTATATGTGTCGTAACTGTACCCAATCTCGACACCTGATGACCCTCATAGAGTCGGTAAACGAGTCAAAATACAGTACTAGCATATAGAGTCTCCATGATGTTTCAAGTAGTAAGGACTAATGGTGTACAACCAAAACCGCGGACTTATCCACTCAATTAATGATAACCACTTGGAAAGTTCGAATAGGGTAGTTCGATCATCCATCATATGAATATCCATTTGCATGCTTCGAATATCTCTATGTTCCATACCAATGAAACGTGGTACTCATCATCGCAAATGGTAGTCTCAATCTCGAGCGATCCTTATCCTTATTTGCGGACGGCTCAATTGACTAGGAACTTTTTAGAATATACAGTGCTTATAAGATGTGTTTCATGATAGTCATCCAAGTATACTATCACATCTTACATGCACTCTAGTATATTCAAGGTCTTTCTCTAAACATCGTATAGTACGTCACAACATAATAATATGATAAAATATAAAGTAAATGCCAATATAAAAATGTAAATTATATTAAATAAAGATTGTTTATACATAGAGTCATAAAAGTCCTTAGCCACAAGTTGGCTAACAGGGCACCTACTCTTTCAAAATGAACATTTAAAAAATAAGCTAATACCCGAGGGTGAGCTGAGCTGAGCTGAGCTCCCTGAAGGGAGGTAAAATGAACATTTCAAAAATAAGCTAACACTCGAGGGTGAGCTGAGCTGAGCTCCCTGAAGGGAGGTAAAATGAAAATTTCAAAAATAAGCTAACTCCCGAAGGTGAGCTGAGCTCCTGCACCGAGCTGAACTCCCAAGCTGAGCTGAGCTCCCGAGCCGAACTGAGCTCCCGAGCCGAGCTGGCAAATATGCCAGGGAGTCTTGGCCGAGCTCCCGACCTGACTTGACTTATGTTACCCGAGAGCTTGAATGAACTCCTGACCTGACCTGGCTTATGTTGCCCGAAAGCTTGAATGAGCTCCTGACCTGACCTGGCTTATGTTGCACGAAAGCTTGAATGAGCTCCCGACCTGACCTGACTGATGTTGCCCGAGAGCTTGCATGAGCTCCCGACCTGACCTGACTGATGTTACCGAGAGCTTGAATGAACTTCCGACCCGACCTGGCTTATGTTGCCCGAAAGCTTGAATGAGCTCCCGACCTGACCTGGCTTATGTTACCCGAAAGCTTGAATGAGCTCCCGACCTGTACTGTCTGATGTTCCAAGTACTAGATGTGTTTCAGTTAAAAGGCGTGACTAAGGTGATGAGCTGAACCAAAGTCAGGGGCCTAAAAGGCGTGACTAAGGTGATGAGCTGAACCAAAGTCAGGGGCCTAAAAGGCGTGACTAAGGTGATGAGTTGAACCAAAGTCAGGGGCTTAAAAGGCGTGACTAAGGTGATGAGATGAACCAAAGTCAGGGGCCTAAAAGGCGTGACTAAGGTGATGAGCTGAACCAAAGTCAGGGGCCTAAGAGGCATGACTAAGGTGATGAGCTGAACCAAAGTCAGGGGCCTAAGAGGCGTGACTAAGGTGATGAGCTGAACCAAATTCTCTTTAGAATAATATTTGCGTAAATTGTAAGCACTCCAAGGTCTCTTTAGCATCTTCTCCTTTGAATCTTCTAAGTAGTAAGCATCCGAAATGAGCCTCATCACCACCTTGTATGGTCCTTCCCATTTAGGGTCAAGCTTCCCTACAGCCGCATCTTGAACTCTTCTGAGTACCAAATCTCCTACCTGAAATCCCTTCTTGTGCACCCGACGATTATAGGATCGAGCTATCCTGCTCTTGTATGCCTCCATTCTGATGGCAGCAACTTCTCTCTTTTCCTCCAGAAATTCTAAGTTTTCCATTCTCCTTTCTCTATTTTTCTCATCATAGAAAATGATCCGAGCTGACTCTTCTCCAATCTCTACTGGTAGGACTGCCTCATTTCCATACACCAGAGTAAATGGAGTCTCTCTAGTCCCAATTCTCGGTGTAGTACGATATGACCATAACACACTAGGGAGCTCTTCCACCCAATTTCCTTGGGCTTTTCCCAAGCGCGTCTTCAAGCTTTGCACCAAAGACCGGTTAGTCACCTCCACTTGACCATTGCTTTGAGGATAATGGACAGATGTGAAGTGCTGTTGAATTTTCATCTCTTTACACCAGGCTTGTACCCGAGCTCCCTGAAATTGTCTTCCATTGTCAGAAATGAGCTTTCAAGGTACTCCAAACCTGCACACGATATTTTTCCAAAGAAACTTCAGAACTTCTCCTTCAGTAATTCGCGCCAAGGCCTCCGTCTCTACCCACTTGGAGAAATAATCAATGGCAACCAATAAGAATTTTTTCTGAGCTGGAGGGAAAGGACCAACAATTTCAATTCCCCACTGATCAAAGTGACATGCTGCCACTATCCCCTTCATTAATGCCGCTGGCTGGTGCTGAAGTCTGCTATGTCACTGACAACTATCACAGGAAGTCACCAAGGATAGAGCCTCTTTTAGAATAGTAGGCCAAAAATATCCTGCTAAGAGCACTTTACGGGCTAGAGAATAAGAACCCAAGTGATTACCGCAACACCCCTCATGTATCTCTTTCAGGACATAATGAGCTTCCTTAGGGCTCAAACATTTGAGAAGAGGTCCAAAAAATGACCTCTTATAAAGAACTCCCTCCATCCTCACAAAGCGGAAACTCTTCTGATTCAACCGGTATGCCTTCTTTGGATCCTTTGGTAATTCACCCTTCTCCATGTATTCCAAGAGCTCTTTTCTCCAGTCACTCCCCTCATGAGCTAATGGTGTGAGCTCAGCAGAGGGTGTTAATTCCACTTGCACGACTACCTCTCTGTTTTTCCAGTTATGAAGTGAGCTAGCCATCTTGGCAAGAGAATCATCCTTTTCATTGCTTTCCCTCGGAATTTGTTCAAACATTACCTCATCAAAGAGACCCCGAACTTCCTCTATCATTCTCATGTATTCCTTCAACTTTTCATTTTTAACTTCGTACGTTCCATTCACCTGCTGAGCTACTAATTGTGAATCAGATTAGAGGTGCACCCTAGCTGCTCCAACTTGCTTAGCTGCTCGGAGGCCAATTAACACGACCTCATATTCTGCCTCATTATTAGAAGCTCGAAAATCCAACCTAACTGCTAACCTGATCTCATCTCCATGAGGGGATATCAGCAGCACCCCCACTCCACATCCTTCACTGTTAGAAGAACCATCAACATGCACCTTCCATAAGCCCTGTTCTTCCATGTGTTTTGTTTCAGCTAAGAAATCAGCCAATGCTTGAGCTTTAATCGCTGCTCTTGGTTCATATTGAATATCATATTTGCTGAGTTCAGTAGTCCACTTCACCAATTGTCCCAAAATGTCAGCATGAGTTAATATCCTTCCAATAGGACTATTAGTTAACACTACAATAGGATGTGATAGGAAATAAGGTCTGACCTTTCTGGCCGTCATAACAAGAGCAAGGGCCAAATTTTTGACCTCTGAATACCGGAGCTCAGCACCCTTAAGAGCGTGTGAGAAGAAGTAGATGGGGTACTGAACTGTACCCTCCTGTCTGATGAGGACTGAGCTGACAGCCCCTTCCAAAGCCGATAGGTAGATGTACAATGGTTCACCCGGAACTGCCTTAGCCAACACAGGAAGTTCGGCTAAATAATTTTTTAGCTCCTCAAACGCCTTCCCACATTCAGCATCCCACTCAAACTTCTTAGCTCTCCGAAGAACCCTGAAGAAAGGTAAACTTCTATGAGCTGATCTGGATATGAACCAAGATAGAGCCGCTATCCTCCCTGCCAACCTTTGAACTTCCTGCAGATTTCTAGGATGATACATGGATCGGATAGCTTGCACTTTCTCTGGGTTAGCCTCAATTCCCCTTTCAGTAACCATGTATCTCAAAAACTTGCCTCCTCTTACTCCAAACACACATTTCTCAGGATTGAGCTTTATTCCGTAAGACCTGAGCGTGGCAAAGGTTTCCCTCAAGTCAGTAATCAAACCCTCATCATCTTGAGACTTTACCAGGATATCATCCACATAGACTTCCACATTTCTCCTACCTAGGAAGCAAACACTCTGTCTATGAGTCTCTGATAAGTAGCCCCTGCATTCTTTAAACCAAAAGACATCACTCTGTAACAGAAATTTTCATGAGAGGTGGTGAAACTTACTTCATCTTGATCTTAATCTACCAAAGGAATTTGGTGGTACCCTTGATATGCATCCATGAAACACAAATATTGATGACCTGCCGTAGAGTCAACCAACTGATCAATTCGAGGAAGTGGATAACAATCTTTTGGGCACGCCTTATTTAAGTCTCGAAAATCAACACACATCCTCCACTTGCCTGAACTCTTAGGGAAAAGGACCACAATCGACAACCAAGTAGGGAACTGCACTTCCCTAATGTGACTTGCCCTAAGGAGCTCATCCACCTCTTTCTTAATAACTTTATCCTTTTCAGGTCCAAAGTGTCTCTTCTTCTCCTTTATCGGCCTTGCTCCTGCAATAATGTTGAGTCGATGAACCATAATGTCTGCCCTAACCCCTTGGAGCTCTGAAACAGACCAAGCAAAAACATATTTGTTCTTCTTCAAGCAATCGACCAAGCTTTGCTTCACTGAGGAGCTGAGATCTGCAGCTAACTTCACAATATGAGCTCCAGGACTTAACTCAACCTTCTCATGACCTTCTTCAGACACCAAAAACACTTTTTGACCAAACACTCTTGGTGCCCGGCCTATTGAAACCATTCCTACCTCCCTCCTACTTCTCTTTGCATCAACCTTCAACTTCTGGTGGTAAGTGGAAGCCACAGCTCAAAAATCGCTTAGGGAAGGGCGTCCCAAGATTCCATTGAAAGAGGATGGTGCATCCGTCACTGTGAAGCAAGCCATCTTGGTTACTCTCTGCTCTCCACTTCCAAGAGACAATGGGAGCACAATTTTTCCCAGGGGTTGCAAAGCATGGCCCGTGAATCCATACAATGCCGTGGTGATTGGGTCCAACTCAAATCCTTCCAATTTCATCTGGTCAAGGGTTTCTTTGAAGATAATGTTCACTGAGCTCCCAGTATCCACAAAGATGCGAGCCACATCATAATTAGCTATGGTCAATGTGACTAATAAAGGATCATTATGAGGTATCACCACATCCTTTAAACCTTCCCTTCCAAAACTGATGTTTGGATCAGCGGGACAGCCGAGCTAAGCACTTACCTCAAAATTTTCCAACCTGCGCCCATGGGCTTTGCGAGCCCTTCTTGAATCTCCATCCGTAGTGCCTCCTGAAATCAAATTGATCATGCCCCTATGAGGGTGATTTGAAATTTTCTCAACTCTATCTTCCTGACCATTTTGTGGAGCTCTTCTTTGAGGATCAGGTTGGTTTCCCCTTGCCTCATTTCCCTGGTTCCTCCATTGAGGAGCTCGGCCTTGACGAGGAGGGTTTGCTTCCGAGTCAGCTCAGCCCAGATTCGAGCATCTTCAGAAATAATTATTTGCACCTCCTCCCCTAGCCTCTGGCAGCCGCGGGCCTCTTTCAGCATTCCGGGGTCTCGCAAGCGCTTGTCTTTCCTCACATACCTGCATCTCTTTTTCCTAGCTCACTGAAAGAGGTACATAAGGATAAGGCCCTTTTCCTTTGCTTGATTCTTCCGCTGCCCTCTTTCTCCCAATTTCCACTCTACCTTCCGCCTTTACTCCTGATTTACTTCCAGACTTACTCCCAGACGTTCCTTTCTGCCTTCTTTGTCTCTGTGCATCCTCCAAATTCACATACTTCTCAGCTCGGCTAAGGAGCTCATCATAAGTCAAAGGAGGCTTCTTAACCAATGATTTAAAAAACTCCCCTCCCCTCAACCCTTGCGTGAAAGAATTCACCAAGGTGTCAGCAGTGGCAGCAGGTACTTCCAGAGCTGCTGTGTTAAAGCGCTGAACATACTCACGCAAGGGTTCCACCTCAGCTTGCTTTAGATTAAACAAACTGAGAGAAGTCTTCAAATATTTCTTGCTACTCGCATATTGGTGTAGAAAAGTTGAACTGAAGTCATTAAAACTCCGAATACTACCAGGTTGTAGGAGGTTGAACCACTGTTGAGCTGATCTTACCAGAGTAGTGAGAAAAACCCGACATTTAATTGCATCCGAATATCTATGTAACAGAGCTGCATTTTCAAATCTTCCCAAATGCTCCTCCGGATCTGAGCTCCCATCATACTCCCCTAAAGTAGGCTGCTTAAAATTTGCAGGGAGTTCTTCATCTAGAATAGCCCGAGCAAAAGGGCTTTCCCTCTGTATAGGACAAGGCCGACCTCCGACTTGACGACCCAGTCTCCTGATCTCTTCCCACACCGCATCCATTGGGTTTGGCTGACCTACGGGTGGAGGTGGTGGATTCTGACCCATGGCCGCTTGCACCGTTTGAGTGATGAATTGGCTGAGCTGATCTACAGTCATGTCCACCACATTCCTGAAAGAGTAGGTGCCCGGTTAGCCAACTTGTGGCTAAGGGCTTTTATGACTCTATGTAAAACAATCTTTTGTTTAATATAATTTACACTTTTATAATGGTATTGACTTTATCTTTCTTCATATTGTTATATTATGATATAATATTGTTGTTTTGATAAAGACCTTGAATATACTATAGTGTATGTACGATGTGGTAGCACATGGGGATGGCTATCATGAAACACATCTTATAGTCACTGTATATTCTAAATTGTTCCTAGTCAATTGAGCCGCTCGCAAATAAGGATAAGGATCGCTCGAGATTGAGACTAGCATTTACGATGCCGAGTACCACGTTTCATTGGTATGGAACATAGAGATGTTCAAAGCATGCAAATGGATATTCATATGATGAATGATCGAACTATCCTATTCGGACTTTCCAAGTGGTTATCACTTATCGAGTGGATAAAGTCCGCGGTTTTGGTTGTACACCATTAGTCCTTATTACTTGAAACATCATTGAGACTCTATATGCTAGTACTGTACTTTGACTCGTTTACCGACTCTATTGGGGTCATCAGATATCGGGATTGGGTACAGTTACGACACATATAGGAGTCGATGCTTTGTTGTCAAGGATTCACCACATACTTGCGAGTGTGGATATCCTATGCGATCTGAGGAGATATTAGTGTGACGAATCTCTGGCCAGAGTACATGATGTGTTTTAGGTTAATGGGTTTTCCTAGTAACACATGCGATGTCACTATTTGATCTCCAAGATGTTATGCATAGTTATCGAATCTCGAACGACTCTCGATATACCAATGGTTGTTGATTCGATCGGGATATATGGTTGAAGGGACCGTACTGTACGCTAACCAAAATCTACTGGTTCTTGCAGGCACTATCAGTAATACCTAGGGAATCATGGGGCGATGTTGCTAGGCGCTCTTACCATGATTCGATGGGTAAGTCGGAAATTGTTGTTCCGAGTCACAAGGAGTTGTGAGCCCACGGCTAGCTGTATTCCTGAACCATTGAGGGTTACACAAGTAATGGATTACTAAAACCCCGTAGAGATAGTTAAATTTAAAGAGTTAAATTTAATGAAAGAGAAGTTGGACTTCTTAACTAAAGGGAGTGAGATTTCCTAAAATGACATAGGGATGGGAATTTTTGGAAATCACTGAATTCGGATTCAGAAAAATTATCTTGACTCTAAAAGATGCAGAAATGGTTTCTGTGCACATTGGTGAAATCAGTTTATCAATCGGAGTCACGATGAATTTTATATTAATTTCTATAACAACGGGCTTGGCTTGTTGGGCTTAAGTTATGGATTGTGGGCTTTAAGGAGTTAGAGTCCTGATACAATTATAACTAGAAATTATCTATAAATACATGTAGTGGGTTCGAAAATTGGAGAGAATTCATTCATCAAATTTTCGAACACACACATATTATTTTCTAAGGGTTTTTCGAAAATCCTTGTCCCTTTCGGAGAAAATTCGATCTTGTGATTTTTGTGAAAAATTACAATCCGAATTAACAGATCATATCTGTTTATTCTCTACGCAAACTTCTGATTGATTTCTAGTGCAGTCAATCAGAGGGTTTTTGTTTTCTATTCGTGGACCTGATTGAAGAAACGTTCGTTCATCAGTTCCGGGGATATACAACAAGAGCAGATTAAATTTTGTTGGTGTCCATAATCTCGCTTCGAGATTTTAAGGTAAAATATTTAATTGTGATTATTTATTTTACTTACACAAATTTAATCGTGAAAGTTTTGATACCCAGATATGGAATCGTTCCATATTAATAAAATAAATTTTTTAAACTTCCGCTGCACCGGGTATCAATTCTAATTGATCTGAACACCGATTTCCAATAGTGGTATCAAAGCCAGGTTGCTCAGATCAAACGATTAAATTAATCGATTGTACAAAATTTTTAAGCCTCGGTTTTTGAAACAAAACAAATTTTTTAAGATTAAATTTTTGACGGGCAAAACACGGGCAGCGATTGGATCGCTGCCCAAGGGCAGCGATCGTCGCTGCCCAATGGGCAGCGATCGTCTGCCCAGCCCGAGCCCCGGTCGGGGCACGGGCTGCCCGGGATTGTCCCGGGCAGCCCGGAAAATTAAAATTTTAATTTTTTAAAAAATTTTGAATTTTTGAAATTCTTGTGTTTGATTCGATCAAAAATTATTTTTGATTAGATCACGAGGCATCGGATCGAATTGTTCGAATTCGAAATTTTTAAAATTGATTTTTGGATAAATTTGAATTTTTGGAAAATTTATAAATTTTATCCGTTAAATTAAATTTTATAAAATTAATTATTTTGGTACAATTGATGATAAGATATGATCTTATGGATGGATAAGATAAAATATGATTTTATCTTTTAAATTATGATGTCATTGCATGTTTATCCAATTATTTAATTATTGAATTAATTAATGGATAAAGGATGATCGATTGCCATGACCAATATTTTAGGTGTATGTTAGGTGATTTACATTTGTCTTATTGTTGTTGGTGTTTATTAATGGGCTTGGTTTATAGCCCAATATGATTGTCATATGTAATAAAAGTGGGTCTGGTTTATGGCCCGTTCCCACCCCTAAAAATGTATCTCATATTTGTCATCGAAATTTATTGTAAATTTATTAGACTTAGTGGGAGACAAATATTTGAAGAAATGGTGGGCCCAGCAGACAATGAAGACCGAAGAAATGTAAATTGGAAGCACAATGTAATAGGATTGCATTGCATACTTGCATATCACCTAGGATTGGACTTAGACTCGTGATTGGCAACCACGGGTCGAATAGTTAATGGGATCGATCATCCTTTAATAATATATGATATTATTGATGTATGCATGTTTAGACAAAATTGTATGAACCCGCAAGCATACATATATTTGCATGATGAGACAAATTTTCAAAAATAAAATCCCTCATTTTAAATATGATTTAAAATTGATATCAAGATAAACAAAAGGGAATTTAAATATTGTTTAAATATTCCTACCTTCCATCAACGATCAATGTATGTGATGCTACCCGCGGATACGGTCCGGCTCATATTATTGGGGGGCCCGTTCGTCGGAAAGCTGTACATTGGATCGACACATGTTGTAAGTTGGGTGGAACTCCCATGGGATTGGCTCATATTATTGGGGATCCACATGGCGACCGTCCATCACAACTTAATATTGATGGGTCATCTTGACATGTCACAATAAACGGCGTCATATTATTGGGACCTTATTGGACATGAGGTAAAAACATGGAGGTTGCTTTGGAAGCAATTGGGCTCTACCTTTTGAAAATTATGGTTGACTGATATTATTTGGGACCATAGTTTGTCAATTGGACTCCATGTTCCCACTAAAAAAAATGTTTCTCGTTTTCACTAGAGGGTAGTGAAATCGTCAAAATAGTGGGAGTGTAATTCATAAAATGAAATTCGCCATATTTTATGTCTTAGTAAATTAATTAAACAAATCACTGATTATTGTCTGTTTCCTTTTCAGTATTTCATTACTATGAATTCGCGTAATCCACTACTCTCAATTCTCGATCAAAACAAGTTGACTGGCGCTAACTATACGGAATGGTTCCGTAAGTTAACAATCATTTTAAATTCGGAGAAGGCTTTCTACGTGTTAGAGAAGCGTCCTCCGAAGGAAACCCCGGCTAACACTAGTCCGGAAGAGTTGAAAAAGCTTGACGATTGGTGGGACCATGATGTCAAGGCAAAGAGTTATATGCTAGCATCAATGTCTGATGAACTCCATAGGCGATTTGAGGATCCGATGAATGCTGCTGACATTCACAGCGCACTCAAGGAACTTTTTGGAGCTCAGTCAAGGGCCGAGAAATTTGCGACTGTCAAAGAGCTCATGACATGCCGCATGCAAGATGGGACTTCGGTCCGTGAGCATGGGGTACACATGATTGGGCTCATTGAAAAGTTGGTAAAACTCGAACTGACATTAGAGCATGAACTCAATGTGGACTTGTTGCTTCTTTCACTTCCTTCGTCGTTTGACGGCTTTGTGATGAACTTCAATATGAACAAGATAGAGGCTGTTGAAGAACGCGGCGATCAGATCAATTAGGATTGATACCCGGTGCAGCGGAAGTTTAAAATTTTTATATGGAACGATTCCATAATGGGTATCAACCTTACGATTAAATTGTGTGTGTAAAAATTAAATAACGATTATAAAATTTTTACCTTTAATCTCGAATCGAGATTTTGGACACCAACAAATTTCTCTGCTCTTGTTGTATATCTCTGGAACTGATGGACGTACTGTTCTTCAATCAGGCCCACGAACGGATAATTAATCCCTCTGATAGATTGCACTAGAAAATCTATCAGAAGTTTCTACGAAGAGATTAACGAATTTGATCCGTTAAACCAGACTGTAATTCAAAATCACAGGCTGGATTTTACCGAGTAGAGAGGGAGGGGGGGGGGGGGGGCGGCGGCCACTATTGATAGAAAATACTTAGGTTTTCGAAAATTGTGACCTGTTGTATGTAATTTCTGTACTGCAATAACTTATTTATAATGTAGGCCACTAACAGCTTAGGGCCCATTAGTCATAAGTTCAAGCCCGACAAGCAAAGCCCGCATGTTAAGAAATTAATATAAAATTCATCGTGACTCCGATTGATAAACCGATTTCACCAATGTGCACAGAAACCATTTCTGCACCTTTTAAAGTCAAGATAAATTTTTCTGAATCCGAATTCAGTGATTTCCAAAAATGTCCATCCCTATGTCATTTTAGGAAATCTTACTCCTCTACTCTTAATTAAGAAGTCCAACTTCTTTGTTCATTAAATTTAACTCTTTAAATTTAACTATCTCAACGGGGATTAAAAATCCATTACACTGTGTGACCCTCAATGGTTCAGGGATACAGCTAGCCGTGGGCTCACAACTCCTTGTGACTCGGAACAACAATTTCCGACTTGCCCATCGAATCATGGTAAGAGCGCCTAGAAACATCGCCCCATGATTCCCTAGGTATCACTGATAGTGCCTACAAGAACCAATAGATTTTGGTTAGCGTACAGTACGGTCCCTTCATCCATATATCCCGATCGAATCAACAACCATTGGTATATCGAGAGTCGCTCAAGATTCGATAACTATGCAATACATCTTGAAGATCAAATTAGTGACATCGCATGTGCTACTAAGAAACCATTTCTTAAATCACATCAAGTACTCTGGCCAGAGATTCGTCACACTAATATCTCCTCAGATCGCATAGGATATCCACACTCGCAAGTATGTGGTGAATCCTTGACAACAATGCATCGACTCCTATATGTGTTGTAACTGTACCCAATCCCGGCACCTGATGACCCCCATAGAGTCGGTAAACGAGTCAAAGCACAGTACTAGCATATAGAGTCTCCATGATGTTTCAAGTAGTAAGGACTAATGGTGTACAACCAAAACCGCGGACTTTATCCACTCGATAAGTGATAACCACTTGGAAAGTCTGGATAGGGTAGTTCGATTATTCATCCTATGAATATCCATTTGCATGCTTCGAACATCTCCATGTTCCCTACCAATGAAACGTGGTACTCCGCATCGCAAATGCTAGTCTCAAACTCGAGCGATCCTTATCCTTATTATCGGACGGCTCAATCGACTAGGAACAGTTTAGAATATACAGTGACTATAAGATGTATTTCATGATAGACATCCCCATGTTCTACCACATCTTACATACACTATAGTATATTCAAGGTCTTTATCAAAACAACAATAGTATATCACAATATAACAATATGAAGAAAGATAAAGTCATTGCCATTAATAAAAGTGTAAATAATATTAAACAAAAGATTGTTTATACAAAGAGTCATCAAAGCCCTTAGCCACAAGTTGGCTCACCGGGCACCCACTCTTTCAGAGGCCACCCTTGAAGAGATGGTCAATATGCTTGTGACTTATGAAGCCACACTAAAGAAGGATAAACCGGTACTCTTGGTTGGCTCATCTTCTAACTCTAAGAAATGACCAAGTGGAAATGGTAAGAAACGTTCTGCCCCGCCCAAGAAGATTGTACCAAATAAGAAGGGAAAGGCCAAGGCTTCAATTGAGATAAAAGATGAAAACGTTTGCCATTACTGCAAGAAACCCGGTCATTGGAAACGTAACTGCAAGGAATACCTCGAACAGTTGCGAACTGCAAAGGGTATGTTTTACATTGAAATAAATGTTTCGCTTAATACTTCTTCTTGGGTATTGGATACCGGATGTGGATCTCACATTTGCAATGATTTGCAGGTGATGACAAGAAGTCGTAAGCTAAGGATGGGTGAGACCCAGCTAAGGCTCGGGAATGGTTCTAGAGTCGAAGCCAAAGCTATAGGAGACATTTATTTAGTTTTGCAGAATAATTTTAAGTTATTTTTAAGAGATGTTTTATATGTTCCGGATTTGGTCAAAAGCATTATATCTATTTCTATGCTTGATAGAGATGGTTTTTCTTGCAATTTTGTGAATGTGATTTGCAATATTTACAAGAATGAATGTTTGATTGGAAATAGACAACTTGAAAATGATCTATATAGCTTAAAATTAAAAGACGTTCCAATTAATAATATTGATAAACCGATAACAACAATTAAAAGGAAGGACGATAGTCAAAACCAGGCAAACCTTTGGCATGCTAGGCTAGGTCATATTTCCTCAAGGAGGATGAACAAGCTAGTGGGAGAGGGCATGTTTGATATGTCTGATATTAACTCTCTACCTACTTGTGAGTCCTGCCTGAAGGGAAAAATGACTAAATCTCCTTTCAAAGGGAAACCTGAGCATAGTCAAAATCTGTTGGATTTGATCCATACAGATGTTTGCGGTCCATTTAGGATTGGTACTAAATGTGGCAACACCTACTTCATTACCTTTACTGATGATCATTCTAGGTATGGGTATTTATATTTAATGAAATATAAGTCTGAAGCATTTGAAAAGTTCAAAGAATTCAAGGCTGAAGTAGAAAACAAACTAGGTAAAAGTATTAAGGCACTTCGATCGGATCGAGGTGGAGAATACTTAAGTACCGAGTTTTTGGACTATCTAAAAGAGAATGGGATTCTCTCTCAGTGGACTCCTCCTATGACACCTCAGCTTAATGGTGTTTCGGAGCGTCGCAATCGAACTTTGTTGGACATGGTTTGATCCATGATGAGCTTCACTGAGCTCCCACCTTCGTTTTGGGGCTACGCGCTTGAAACGGTGGTATTGTTGTTAAACAACGTCCACACTAAAGAAGTAAATAAAACACCATATGAGTTATGGAATGGCAAAGCTCCTAAGTATTCGTACTTGAGGATTTGGGGATGTCCTGCTTACGTGAAGCAGACAGTGGGAGATAAATTGGATAGTCGATCCACTTTATGTTATTTTGTAGGGTATCCGAAGAATTCAATCGGATATTATTTCTATCATCCTGCTGAAACAAAAGTGTTTGTTTCAAGGAATGCCACCTTCTTGGAGAAGGAGTTCTTATTGGATAAGAAAGGCAAGATGATGGAACTCGAAGAAATTCGAGAAGAACCCGAGATACAAAATAGCGATCCTACACCTCAAGAATCATCACAAGACACGCCTATTACTAGGAGATCCGAGAGGACTTCTAGGCCTCCTATTATATATGGTCTTCTTCTTGAAGGGGATCAAAGTGAACCCGTCATTGGATGTGATCCAAGAAACTTCAAGGAAGCAATTTCTGATGCGGATTCGAATTTATGGCTTGAAGCTATGCAATCGAAAATAGACTCGATGCATTCTAACCAAGTTTGGTCTTTAGTAGATCCTCCCGATGGAATTGTTCCAATTGGGTGCAAATGGATCTACAAGAGAAAGCTTGGGCCTGATGGAAAGGTATTGACCTACAAGGCACGATTGGTGGCAAAAGGTTATACTCAAAGACAAGGAGTTGACTATGATGAAACCTTTTCACCAGTCGCAATGTTCAAGTCCATAAGAATCCTTATTGCCATAGCAGCATGGTATGACTATGAGATATGGCAAATGGATGTAAAGACTGCATTTCTTAATGGAAACATTAAGTAAGAGATTTATATGACGCAGCCTGAGGGATACACATCCATGGGAAGCGAGCATAAGGTATGCAAGCTTCAGAGATCAATCTATGGTCTCAAACAAGCATCAAGAAGTTGGAACCAGAAATTTGATGAAACAATAAAGGATTTTGGTTTCATCAAGAACCCGGAGGAACCATGCGTGTACAAGAAAGTAGTTAAGAATGCGATAACATTCTTAGTACTTTATGTTGATGACATCCTACTCATGGGGAATGATGTAGGGATGTTGCAGTCAACAAAGATATGGTTATCAGGTAGATTCTCGATGAAGGATTTAGGTGAGGCATCCTATATTCTAGGAATACAGATCTATAGAGATAGATCTAAGAGAATGATAGGATTTACTCAATCAACCTACATCGAAACCATATTGAAAAGGTTTTTAATGGATGGGTCCAAGAGAGGACATCTACCTATGTGTCATGGAGTTTCTTTATCCAAGTCTATGTGTCCCAAGACTGACGAAGAGATAGAGAAGATGACACACATACCATATGCGTCAGCCATTGGTAGTATCATGTATGGGATGATATCTACCAGACCGGATGTGGCCTATGCTCTGAGCGTCACGAGCAGATATCAAGCCAATCCCGGTCAAATGCATTGGAAAGCCGTGAAGGATATTCTTAAGTACTTGCGAAGGACTAAGAATGTGTTCATGGTTTATGGAGGAAGAGAATTGAAGTTGGAAGCCTATACCGACTCTAGCTTCCAATGTGACGTGGATGACTCGAAATCAACCTCTGGATTTGTATTCGTGCTCAATGGCGGTGCTGTCTCTTGGAAGAGTTCCAAGCAGGACACCACAGCGGATTCCACCACTGAGGCAGAATACATTGCAGCATCAGCTGCTGCTAAAGAGGCGGTTTGGATAAGGAAATTCATCCAAGAGTTGGGTGTAATTCCTGAAGCTGTTGGTCCAGTCCCGGTGTACTGTGACAACACGGGTGTCGTTGCTCAGGCAAAGGAACCAAGGTCTCATCAGAAGTCCAAACACGTACTGAGGAAATACCACATCATCCGGGAGATTGTGGAAAGAGGAGACATCAGTGTCGAGAGAGTGGCCTCTACAGACAATATCGCTGATCCGCTTACTAAGCCCTTGCCAGGACCATTGTTTGACAAACATCGCGAAGCAATGGGATTACGTAGTATGACTAGTTGGCTTTAGGGCAAGTGGGAGATTGAAAGAGTAGGTGCCCGGTTAGCCAACTTGTGGCTAAGGGCTTTTATGACTCTATGTAAAACAATCTTTTGTTTAATATAATTTACACTTTTATAATGGTATTGACTTTATCTTTCTTCATATTATTATATTATGATATAATATTGTTGTTTTGATAAAGACCTTGAATATACTATAGTGTATATACGATGTGGTAGCACATGGGGATGGCTATCATGAAACACATCTTATAGTCACTGTATATTCTAAACTGTTCCTAGTCAATTGAGCCGTCCGCAAATAAAGATAAGGATCGCTCGAGATTGAGACTAGCATTTGCGATGCCGAGTACCACGTTTCATTGGTATGGAACATAGAGATGTTCAAAGCATGCAAATAGATATTCATATGATGAATGATCGAACTACCCTATTCGGACTTTCCAAGTGGTTATCACTTATCGAGTGGATAAAGTCCGCGGTTTTGGTTGTACACCATTAGTCCTTATTACTTGAAACATCATTGAGACTCTATATGCTAGTACTGTACTTTGACTCATTTACCAACTCTATTGGGGTCATCAGGTGTCGGGATTGGGTACAGTTACGACACATATAGGAGTCGATGCTTTGTTGTCAAGGATTCACCACATACTTGCGAGTGTGGATATCCTATGCGATCTGAGGAGATATTAGTGTGACGAATCTTTGGCCAGAGTACATGATGTGTTTTAGGTTAATGGGTTTTCCTAGTAACACATGCGATGTCACTATTTGATCTCCAAGATGTTATGCATAGTTATCGAATCTCGAACGACTCTCGATATACCAATGGTTGTTGATTCGATCGGGATATATGGTTGAAGGGACCGTACTGTACGCTAACCAAAATCTACTGGTTCTTGCAGGCACTATCAGTAATACCTAGGGAATCATGGGGCGATGTTGCTAGGCGCTCTTACCATGATTCGATGGGTAAGTCGGAAATTGTTGTTCCGAGTCACAAGGAGTTGTGAGCCCACGGCTAGCTGTATTCCTGAACCATTGAGGGTTACACAAGTAATGGATTACTAAAACCCCGTAGAGATAGTTAAATTTAAAGAGTTAAATTTAATGAAAGAGAAGTTGGACTTCTTAACTAAAGGGAGTGGGATTTCCTAAAATGACATAGGGATGGGCATTTTTGGAAATCACTGAATTCGGATTCAGAAAAATTATCTTGACTCTAAAAGATGCAGAAATGGTTTCTGTGCACATTGGTGAAATCAGTTTATCAATCGGAGTCACGGTGAATTTTATATTAATTTCTATAACAACGGGCTTGGCTTGTTGGGCTTAAGTTATGGATTGTGGGCTTTAAGGAGTTAGAGTCTTGATACAATTATAACTAGAAATTATCTATAAATACATGTAGTGGGTTCGAAAATTGGAGAGAATTCATTCATCAAATTTTCGAACACACACATATTATTTTCTAAGGGTTTTTCGAAAATCCTTGTCCCTTTTGGAGAAAATTCGATCTTGTGATTTTTGTGAAAAATTACAATCCGGATTAACAGATCATATCTGTTTATTCTCTACGCAAACTTTTGATTGATTTCTAGTGCAGTCAATCAGAGGGTTTTTGTTTTCTATTCGTGGACCTGATTGAAGAAACGTTCGTTCATCAGTTCCGGGGATATAAAACAAGAGCAGATTAAATTATGTTGGTGTCCATAATCTCGCTTCGAGATTTTAAGGTAAAATATTTAATTGTGATTATTTATTTTACTTACACAAATTTAATCGTGAAAGTTTTGATACCCAGATATGGAATCGTTCCATATTAATAAAATAAATTTTTTAAACTTCCGCTGCACCGGGTATCAATTCTAATTGATCTGAACACCGATTTCAAACAATTCCCTCTTCCCCTTCCTCTTCCTGCCATATCTACGCCTTAACTCGAACTTCCCACAGACGGCGCCAATTGATATACCTCAATAATGTGATCTTCTTGGATGAGCTAACGAAACTCCTCCAATGAATGATGAGATTCTCCTGGCCTGAAATCACGAACAAGAGTGTAAAGGGGGGGCCGGAAGGTGTTCCGGCATATCCCCTCCGACGCTCAAGTCAGATGCTAGGATAGCGAAATATAGAGAGTAGTGTGTGCACACGAGTGAAGAATTAAGATCAACAATGAAAATAAACCTGATATTTATAGGAGAGGGCTCCGGACATTGCGCTTACCTTCCTAATCAAGAACCCGAGAATCCCGGGATCACGATCCCGAATATATAGGCGGAGATCTCGTCTGAATCTCATTCGATAAAGGAACTATTGATCTGTACATCTTATCCGAGTTGAACTGTAATCACTAGGACTTTATATTGCTGCTCTCCTTGGAGTCACTTTAAACACTGATCCTAACATCCTAGCTAGCTCGCCAAGGTTGCCGAACCAATCTACCAAGCTAACTCCCTACTGACATCAGGGCCGAGCTGAGCTCCCAAATTCCCGAGCTGAGCTCCCGACCCGAGCTGGTAATTATAGTGAAGGAGCTTGGCCGAGCTCCCGAGGTCGAGCTCCCGACCCGAGCTGGTAATTATAGTGGGGGAGCTTGGCCGAGCTCCCGAGGCTCCCGAGCTCCTGAGCTGGTCCTAGTTGATTAGGGACGAGCTTTCATCTTAGGGTCATCGAGGAGCTGAGGTGATTTCCTCCTTCGGGTATCATATATATATATATATATGTATATATATATATATATATATAATTTCTTTCAAGTGCCCACCTATCATGCCAACCACCATGCCCACCAATGATGTGACACTATTTTATTGGATGTGATAAATTTTAGGTCCAATAGAATAGTGCCACATGATATCTGAGATTTTTAATCTCTAAATTATATATCACATGATCCAAACATATATAATTAGCAGAGAAATGTTACAAAATTAAGATGATTTTAATATCATAATTATCTTCATACATATGATTATTACAGTATTATTAACACGTTGTCTACATTAGCTGGATCCGCCGTGAAAATAAAAGTCGTGACTTATGATTTTGACTTGGTCAACTTTAAATTTAAATACTTTGACCAACCAATCGTGTATTCTGTCGTAGTTAATAAGCTATTCACTAAACCGCCACGTTTTGGGGACCAATTCCCATCCTTTTATCCTTCGATCTCGAAAATTTTACGGTTTACAGATATCTTATCCGATACGATTTATAAAAATATATATTATTTTTTATTATTTATATATGTTGTTATAGATATTAAATGCTCATGTGATATCGTCTTACAATAGATTTAATAACACTTGACATGCAATGCACACATATTTATAAATTAATTTTATTTGTTATCATGTTAAAATAATAATTTGTATATAAAAAATTTATAGACTTGATGGGTATGAATGCATGATTGCCAATTATTGTTCTCTCTTCACATAAATAATATACTTTTGTTGACTTGCTCAAGCAGAATATCCTTTTTTAGGAATTCGTATCGATGCTAATCCAAGACAATTGCAGCCCATCCCCCAATTATAGGGTGAATTGGTATTCAGTCTCTAAACCAAAAATAAAATTAAAAATCAGTCCCTTGTCAGAAAAAAGTTGTTTGCACTCCTTGGGCCCACATTATTTTTTTGGGATAAAATTGAGTACAAAACATTGAAAATATGGTACAATTATATGATATTTGAGCACTAATTGTTCAAGATCGAGTACAAAAAAATAAGATTTTGAATATAAAATCTAAACATCTTTATTAATGTAAACTTGAAACATATGTTTGAGTACTCAAAAATCATATATTTGTACCAGATCTAACATATTGGGTACTCAAATATCATATATGTGTATCATATTTTTAATGTTTTGTACCGATTTCCGTCCAAATAAGATAAATGTTTTATTAATATCACTATTTTTTTAGTTCTCGAAAATCATATATTAGTACTAGATTTGAAACAGTCGATACTCAAATATCATGTACTTGTACCATGTTTTTCATGTTTTGTACCGAATTTTATCCGAAACAAAACATGTGGGTCAGGGAGTTTAAACAAAGTTTTTTTCTGACATGGACTGATCACTAATTTTTGTTTAAATTTGGGGACTGAATTATAATTAACCGCCAATTATATGTCTAATTATTATGTAAGAAATGGCTTTTTTTTAAAAAATAAAATAAAATAAAATAATAAAAAATAAATAAATAAATATGGCGGCGCAAGTTGGATTTCACTTAATAAGATTAATACTTAGCTTTAATAAAAAAATATTATTATATTTTATTGTGTTTGATTGGATCGATATGTTCAATAATCTAATCGAATCTAATCTAATCCAATCAAATATTTGGTTAATATTCATGTATTTGATTATTTATTTATCCAATATTAATCAAATTATTAAATATTTATCTATATCAATCTCATCATTGACAACATTGTAATTTATCATGGTATCTCAAATTTTATTAAACAAACCATATATATTAATTCAATACAAGTCTAAATCCTTCTTAAATATATTAATACTAGTGACTAGTCGCATCCAGCAATGCGTGTGTTTTTAAAAGTTAAAAACATAAATATTTATTATTATTTTTGTTGTTTTATATTTTTATTTTTTATTTTTTAAAATTAAAATTAAAATGGAGGCACAAAAAAAGGATAAAATTATGAACACATGAAATTTAAAATAAAGATAGAAATTTTTTTTTCTTTTTTCTTTTTGTTTTTAAAAATATTTTAAATATTTCGTCTTTGTCTTTCATCAAATTAATTCTAATTTAATTACTAAGTTGTGATATTCTTTAATAATATTATTATTATACCGTCAAAAAAATATTATTATTATAATATAATATAGTAAGATATCGATATTATGTATCTATACGTTCTCATCAACCTAACTAAACGAATATATATATATCATTACAATATTGAGTAGATATATTGTAAAAACGAATATATCATTATAATATTGAGTAGATCTATTGTAAGTGGTCTAACGATGTGAGACGGGTCGAGTACTTGATCCATATCTATAGTAAAAAGTATTATTTTTAACATAAAAATAACAATTTTCTATGAATTAGGTCGTATCGAATATTTGTTTCACAAAATTGATTCGTGAAATTATTTTTTATACGATTTTTGTGTACAACTTATTTTGGGTACTGGCTAATTATAATTACAAGTGCAACTTTAGTGTGAATTATCAGTGTTGTGGGACCGTGGTCATGATTACATCTATTCTATTTTATAATATTTGTGGGTATTATGGAAACTACTTTGGTCAAAGAACATACCAAAATATTTTTTCACAATTATCCTTCATGTTTTACATTGATTTTTCTTTTTTAACTCTAAATATTTAAAAAAATTCTATATTATTCTTCTCATCCCCAACTACTAATGAACCAAAAACACAGCTCCCACTCTGACCAATTCACTACTTCACGTCTCAGTTTGATAAATTAGTTCTTCAAATACTTATTGATTACAAAAATCAAATTTTACTTTATGATAATTAATTTTTTTTATAAAGTATTTTATTTCTCGTTTTTATAAGATGTTTAACTTTGATCACAATTATAATGTCAATCGAATTAATTAGTATAATATAACATCACTACATGCTTTGTATTGGGCACAAATTAATTAAAAGGACTTCGTCTTTATCATTTCAAAACAAGACAATATTAACCTTAATCAATTTACAAGCAATCCTTAATATATATATATATTTTTTAAACATGAAACTAATTTCTACAACCAAGCTATCTATCTAGTAAAACATTTCTGCCTTGACAAATTAAATATTACATTCAAATTCAACCCTTTTATTTCTCCCCCCCTTCAAATTTCACAGTTGCGGGCTTATCCTAATCAAATTCCCATCTCTTTTTCACTGGAATTCGTACACCGGGTTCAAAAAAATTGGCTGCTGATTCCCTTGATAAGTCATTGCACTACTTGTGTATGGATGTTGCACTTGTGTCGTCATTTGAGGCTTCACGTCGACCTCATGCGCGACATTCCCGGCGACGACGTTGTTGTTGCTAGTTGTTTCTTGAACATTGAAGGACAAATTGTACGAGTTTTCATGCATAAGTTCGGAGATTGAATTTATGTAATCGAAATCCCACAAGTGATCGGTTAGCGAAAAGTTTCTTGGAAACAATTTTTGAGGTATTTGAAGCTCATTATTGCTACTTTGAATTTGAGTGATCAATGTGTTCTCAACTCTTTGATCATCGTTTTTTCCCAAGTTCTTCTTCTTGTAGATCCTACATAGCACCCAATCATCCAGCTGAAACATTTAAAAAAAACAAAAGATCAAATTGCGTGTCAAGATCCGCTAGTATATATATTTAAAGTTTAAAACAACTCAGAAAGAAGTTGTTAGGTTACCCTCATAGATCCATTTTGCTTGTGGGGTAGCGATCTCGAGTCGCTTAATCGATACTCGTGCATGATCCAATCAGTCTTGATACCTTTGGGTGGCTTGCCCTTGTAGAACACAAGGGCTTTCTTGATCCCAACGTAATTTGATCCACTGTAGATGGCTTTATCTGTGCCTGTGGCTTTCCAGTACCCGGAAACCGCGGCTCGATTCGGGCGCACTCCGTTTGGATACTTCCTGTCTCGCGGGGTGAAGAAGTACCATTCGTTCTCTCCAACTTCGGCTTTCTCTACATATTATGGAAGGTGAAAATTAAATATATATGTTACTATCAACATAATTAACCATTTTATATACATGCACATATTTGAATTTCTAAATTTTATTTATTATAATTTTGGAACGTCCCCTCAAATGAACTCACAAGATTTGCTTGGTCTCAACGGCCCATTATCTGGTTAATATAAGTGACGCAATTCCCAAAATAGGAAAATATTTATTTTAACCAATAAAAAAATCCACATGATATGTATGGCCAAAATCATTAAATGCTTACACTATAAGGCAAATATAATATTCACAATAACTCTGGCTCAAAAAAAAAAAATATTACAATAACTAATGTTAACAAATATCTTTAAATACCTTAAGATTGAAGTTTTAGACTAAAGTACGATCGAGTTTTGAATATATATTACAAATTAATTAATACACACTAACCAGGTAATTCCCAAGGATCAAATTTGTAGATATCAACTTCGGGAATGATATTGGAAACAGGGCATGGCCTGGATGTAGCTTGGTTTCGGAGATAACACATAATTAATTCTTCATCAGTGGGATGAAATCTAAATCCAGGAGGAAGCTCGTTGCAATTTCTTCCTACCATTTTCTAATTTCTTTCTTTCTTTTGTGTGAAATGAGTTGGTAATAGAAAAAAAAAAAAAAAAACCCACAAAAAATGACAAAGTATAGAGTTTCAAAATATAATTTTTTGGGTTCTTTGGTTGGTTGGAGGGAAGTGGTGGGGTGGGATATTGGAGATAAGAATTAAGAAGAAGAAGAAGAATGCTAAGATGAGGAGGAGAAGGGGAGTGTTTGAAATGTTTACAAGGAGAGGGCTGGCTTTTTTATATTGGAGGGTTTTTTGTCTTATTATGTAAGCATTATTATTATGATTACATCATGGTTTTTACGATCATATATATCCTAGCTAGTATTATATATGTATGTTTACGTAATGGATGACCGGAGATACCTATGCATGCCATGTTTTCTTTGGTGGGATTGGGTCAAATTAATCAACTTGGAAATCAAAAGATTTTTGTTTTAGGGAATGGGCGATGGTTTGATATATGGTATGAAAATTAATACCCAATCAAACTTTAGACTACACTATATTAAAGGATGAGTCGTTACTATTATATTATAATTTCGTTAGAGAATGTGCTATGTGTGGATATGAATTATTAATAAGTTTATACTACATTAGAGAATGGACAAAAAATATAGTAATAATTTTGGTTATGTAATTTGCACCTTTAAAAAAAAAATAGTTATGTTGTTGACCAATTACAATTTTTGTACATTAATTAATCTGCACTTTTTTAGAATTTATAAGTTCTTACTAATTTAATTGGTGCACTGAACGTGAAATCAAAAACGCCAATTATATCATAATATTTTTTTGATAACATAGTTATTTTTTTTGGTGTCACATCGACATGCTATGATGTGATGAAAAGGACCAAAAAAAATGTGTGAATTATTCACGTAAGATTGTATGTTAACTAAAAATAAAGTAAAAAATGAAGGTCATATATATAAGTTATTTGCACAAAAATCTCATGTGAAATATCAAATAGCATATTTCACCCTATGAAAATTAAATAAACGTCTCAACTCTTGATTTTTTTTATTATAAAAACTGTATGATTTACCTTATATTTTTTGAACATGCGCTCATATTTCAGCTTTAAAAAAATTAAATAATATTACGTTGAATGTACAAAAATAGTTTTTTTATATAAATAGTTTTTTTTATATAATTTTTTCTAGATCCATATATATTAATACATCCATCGAAGATATAATTTTCCATATCAACACATAAAAGTTGAGCGAAAAACCATGAAATATTTTAACGTGAAACCATGGAATCTTTGAACATGATTTTACGGTTTCTTGTACAGGAAATCTCAACTCAATATTAGCTTCACAATGATTTCTTAGCCGCACAAGAGTATGTGTTCAAAAAATGCGTTAACAAAAATAAATCGTGTAATTTTTATAAAATATCAAGAATTTAAATGCTATTTAATTTTATAAAGTAAAATAAGCATTTTCGATATCGCACAGTACATTTGGTGTACATTTGGTGCAAATAACTTGTAGTTTATATGACCAAGTATTAATTTTATTAAATAATTATATATCTACATGAATATTGGTAGACAGATAGATATTCCTTTTATAAAAAAAAATAAAAAGGATAGCTAGATATTCCCTGGATGACTCGGATTGCTTTAATCTGAATTTTAAAAATAAATTATTTAATTTATTTATATATATAATTGATATGGCCAACCTAGTATGTTGACCCCACAGCAATTTGTTTGATGCATGCCATAATTCTTTGTCTTTTTTTTAGTTGTGGATAATATTAGAGTTAATATATATATATATAATATATTTTATATTATTGTATTTCTATGGTTCTTTAACAAACTTTCTTGCTAGGCTCTTCTAAATTCTTCTAGTCAAAAGATGAAAAGAACTTCTTATGGAAATACAATTTTGTCCCTTTGAATTTTGGTGTCTACCAGGCCTGTACGTATTTTAATTCAAGAGCAGCTAGCTATTAATTAACTAAAAGACAATTTTAATAAATAGGTTTGGCCTTTCATCGTTTCAGTTGTATATTGTTCTAAAAGATCATCTAACTATAAAAATTTATCAATATATCGAATCCATATTTTTCAATGAACTTCACATGTGAAAAATATAAACGTACATATTTAGATATATATTAAAGGTATTATCTTAAGAGCAGCATGAAATTTTTCGATAGTACATGTATATATTGTATTGCCACAATTTCAAGGCATATTTGACGCGGCAAGCTAAATACTATGAACCAAAATTTGTTGTCGATCATTCTGGAAAAGTTATAAATTTTTCAAAGAAAACTTTATATAGAATGATGACTCGTGTCCTTAATTTCATGAATGATACTGCACATTGGAAAATGATGGATCGGTTTCAATATTGTGGTTCTTATTTGGCCACTTCACCGCTTAGATTTCTATTAGTTGTACGTAATAGTAAATCTTTTATGAGACGATTTTATATATTTATATCTTTGAGATATATGACTCATTTTATATTTACAATAAAAATTAATTCTTTTGGCTAAAAAATTAATGTTTGTTCATGATCAATCAGTTTGAATAGAAGATCATTTTCACCAAATTGACTCATAAGAATATATTAGAGGAACTTTTGTGTAGTTTCAATCTAATATTATATATTTTGATATGAGTGTAAAAACATGCGTAGATCTTCTTGAATAATTTGGACCATCTGATCGACATGCCCTACAGATAGGATCGAATTTTTCATTGGTATTGGTCACCAACCGGGGATTCATTTCATTTCGATCTTTGAATGGAATCTTTGCACGCTATTAAATGTATAATAATCAAGATTTTCAAGTATATAATAGATTTTTTTTTTTTGAAAACAAGCATATAGTAGCTTAAATAGTAGGTTTTAATTATGATATTATGTAAGATTAATGATGATGCTTATAAAGGTTTAATTAAAGAAATATTTTGGGTATGATCTTATCAACACGTGGCGTGGTTGAATTGTGCTCTTAAGAAAAAACTTATGGGAGTCAAGATAAACGAAGTATAGCTTTTTAATATTATTGGCTGTTGTTTCCATAAATGTCTTTTAATTACATTATCTTTATGGTTGGCCATGCGTATTGGTTAGTGGGGGTTTGTCTTTATTGAGTCATTCATCGAATTTTTTCTTTCCATCAAATGAGGATTTCAATCGTTGGTTTCGTCTAATTGGTTTGTCTTTATACTTCCAAGTTCACTTAATTATAATATATATATATATCCTCTCTAATATATATATATATATATATATATATTTATATATATATATATATATAATATTATATAATATTATGCATGCTAATATAATAATTCGATACATACATATATATATATATGTTATATAATATTATGCATGCTATTTATATATATATATATATATATATATATATATATATATATATATATGATGCCCCTAAAAATATTAGGGTTTGATCCGACTGAACCCATTAGCCCATATCCGGGAGAGTTTTTCCAAATCTACCAAACCCCATTGCATTAAGGCCCAAGTCTGATGAAGGCCCAAATGGTACACTAATCCGAAAAGATAGATTTATGGCTGAGCCATGTGACTGGGAAGGGAAAAAGGCCGACCTGACCCAACAAGGGAAGCTTCGGTACATGAGAATATTGGAAATACTAATAGATCTCTAAAAGATAAAGGGAGATCCCGATAAACTCGGGATTGAAACTATATTATTAAGGCGGTTTAGAGTCCTAGCTGCCATGGTAACTGGTCCTGCTGACAATAGTCTCTGATGATATCGATTTTTTCCATCGGGCTCGGTCTGGTAGAGTGGATCTCCAAATCTTCAATAAATCGGGTCAGGTCGGGCACGACGGAGTTCTGCACAGACAGAAGCCAAGTTATCAGCTAGGTCTTGAGCCTTGATAGCAGTCCGGGGCTCGAACTTTATGTCATACTCACTTAACTATGTGATCCACTTGATCAATCTCCCCGATGTATCTGGGTTGACCGCGATTTTTCCCAAGGCACTATTGGTAAGAACAGTGATCGGGTGAGATAGGAAGTAAGGCCTCAGTTTTCTGGCTGTAATGACGAGAGCCAGAGCTAAATTTTCCTGAGTCATGTAATTGAGTTCTGCTCCCTTCAAGGCATGACTGACAAAATAGACAGGCAAATGAGTTCCATCCTTTCTAACCAAAACCGAGCTGGCAGCTCGAGGCGTGACGGCCAAATACACAAAGAGCTCTTCCCCCTGTACTGGTTTATTTAACACCGGTAACCCTTTCAAATATGTCTTCAATTCTTGGAAAGCTTGTTCACTTTGTTCGTCCCACTCAAAATTATTAGTTTTTTTGAGTGCTTTAAAGAAAAGAAAACTTTTATCTGCCGATCTCGAGATGAACCGAGCCAGGGCAGCAATCCTCCCTGACAACCTCTATACTTCTTGAATATTTTTAGGTGATGCCATAGAGATAATGGCTTGGACTTTTTCCGGGTTAGCTTCAATTCCACTCCTTGTGACCATGTAACCAAGGAATTTCCCTGTCTGAACTCCGAATGTACACTTGCTCGGGTTTAGCATTAATCGATAATCGCGTAATGTCTGAAATGTCTTAGTCAGGTCGGCAATGAATTGCTCAGAGGTTCGGGTCTTGACTAGAATATCATCCACGTACACTTCAATATTTTTGCCTATCTGTTGTCTGAATACTTTGTCCATTAATCTTTGATAAGTGGACCCAGCATTTTTGAGCCCAAACGGCATAACTGATAAGTGTAATTTATACACTTAATTTATATATGATGTTAATTGTTAAATGTTTGTTTCGAGAAGATTTATGCCTGTGTATTGTTGTTTTTGTGGTTGCAGAGAATTATTGAATTTATGTGTGAAAGAGAATAAAATAAAAATTTAAAAGGGAAATTAGTAGAAGAAAATAAAAAGGAGGAGAAAAGAAGAAGAAAAGAAACGATCAGACAAAGAAGAGAAGGAACAGAGATGGGCTTTTCTTATTTGGGCCAAAAGTTTAGCGCTATCTTTGGCGCTAAAGAAGAGATTGAGAAAGCGCTATCGCGCTAAGTTAGTGAAGGCTAGAAAGTAAATCCCAGAACCCTATGCGCGCCCGCCTGAATTGTGGAGCGCCCGCGCGTGGCTAGATTTAATTGTGAGAATTTTTTATCGGGAAGAAAAGTCTCTGTTTTCTTGGGCTTTATTCTTGGGCTTTTGAGAGAGATATAAAAAGGATTTTTTTTATCAAATTCGAGGAGAAAGCCGCCATACACACAATACGTATCAGAGAAATATTTGTGAATCGATCGGGAGATTTTGGAAGAATTCTGGGCTTATCTGAAGAACGAAGACGAAGATCGATAGTCCGGACACGGCGTCGACGACGGATTTGATTCTTATATTTTATTTATTTAATTCTGAATTTATGTCTCGATTTATGAATTATTGTTTTATTCAGAATTTCGTTATGAACTAATTTTTAGAGTCTAGAGGTCGGATGGAACCTGGTGTAGACGCTTTCATGAATTTTTGATTTTATTGAATTGAGTTTCTTCTAGATTAATTGTTTTTTTTAGAATTGATTGTCTTTTCAATTATCTGATCAATAATTGATTTGTAATATTTATTTGAAATATGGCACTCGAAAGAGGAGATTTTGAATAGGACCATTGGAAAATACACTATTAATTATTTATACAGCTCGGGAGAGTGTATAATTTTAACAGAGCTTTTAAAAAGAACATTGTTTTGTGATAGATCACTGCGATAAATTCTTAATAGGCATATTGAAATTGAATTGTAGTTGATAAAAATTATTTGTTGCTCGGGAGAGGGAAATAATAAACTTAAATATTCTTGGCTATTAATTGATTGGAATTCATGAAACTAAATTAATTAGGATTGACTGTTGTTGAAACCAGGTAAAATCTAAACCTCTAGACCATTTTTCTCTGATTGAGTTTTCTGAAAGTTGTGTGCGTGTTATTTTATTTTTTTGCAAATCTCTCAAAGTTTGATTTTCTAGATAAAGTTTGGACTATTTTAATTACAAGCACTGATTATTTTCAATTTACTCCATGTGGGATCGATATCTGATTTTATCACTATATTAAAACTTGACACTCGTACGCTTGCGAGTATTTTTCACAACAAGTTTTTGGCGCCGTTGCCGGAGAGTAAATTTTGATTATTTTTTATTCTTGTTACCAATTAGTCTAGATTTTAATTTAGAGTTTTTTTATTTTATTTTAATTTACTAATTAATTTCTTCTTATTTTTTATTGCAGTCTATGCGACGATCTCAAAGTGCGAATTTTCTAATTTTTGATCCAGAGATCGAACGAAATGCACGTGCTTTAAGAAGAGCTAGAAGAGAAGAAATTGAAAGAATGGCTGAACAAGAAGCACAACAAGCTCCCTTGGTGCCAATCAGAGATCACTTCAGACTGACGATCCAGGCTCACTATTCTGGAATCGCTCGAGGAACTATCAATGCCAACAATTTTGAACTGAAGCCGCCGTTGATCAACATGGTTCAACAGAACCAATTTAATGGGAGCACCACTGCTGATCCTCACCTACACCTACGCACCTTCTTAGAAATAACCGATACGGTAAAAATAAATGGTGTGTCTGAGGATATTATTTGCTTACGCTTGTTTCCGTTTTCTCTCAGGGATCAAGCCAAAAGTTGGTTGCAAACGCTGCCGCTAGGAAGCATCACTACTTGGGAGGGGATGGCAGAAAAATTTCTTGCGAAATATTTTTCACCTGCCAAATCCACCCAACTGAAGATAGAAATCAGCACATTTAGGCAGATGGATTCTGAACAGCTATACGAGGCATGGAAAAGGTACAAAGAATTAATTAGACGTTGTCCTAACCACAATTTTGCAGATTGGGAACAGATCGAGTGGTTTTACAACGGACTGAATGCGCCTACGAGGATAAATGTGGATTCTGCGGCTGGAGATACTATTTTTGCAAAGGACCATGTACAGGACTACGAGATGCTGGAACAGATGACGATCAACATTTTTCAATGGCCATCTGAGCGTATGGGAGTAAAGAATCCAGCTCGAGTGTATGCAGTGGATCCTCTCACATTCATCACTGCTCAATTATCTGCACTGACTACACAGGTAGCTGCATTGAATAAAGTGTGTGTTATAGAACCAGCAGACTATCATGAACAAGCCCAGTACATAAATCAGAGAGGTTATGGAGGCTATCGAGATAACCCTGTCCCAAATACTTATCATCCTAGCTTGCGTAATCATGAAAATTTTTCGTATGCTAACAATAGAAATGTGTTGAATCCTCCGGGGTTCAATGGAAACAAGGATGAGGGTAAGCAGTCTTTGGAGGATGTTGTTAGTACCTTTGTGCAGGAATCAGGTAAGAGGATGGCGAGAACTGAGTCTCGCCTTGACAGCTTGGAGATGCACATGGACAACATGGGTGCTGTACTTCAATCCATGGAAACTAGCATAGGGCAGTTGGCGAACGCACTGAGGGATAATAACAGAGGCCAGTTTCCGAGCAACACTGAGGTAAATTCCAAGGAGCAGTGCAATGCCATAGAGTTGAGGAGTGGAACAGAAGTTGGAGTCCAAGAACCTGCTATTGAAGAGGAGAAATTTGAGAAGAAAGTCGAAGAGAAGGAGCTTAAAACTGAGCCGAAACCGATGTACAAGCCTCCTCTTCCCTACCCACAGAGGTTCAAGAAGAAGGCGTTGGATGAGCAATTCTCCAAATTCTTGGAGATTTTCAAGAAAATTCACATCAACATCCCCTTTGCTGAAGCTTTGGAGCAAATGCCGAACTATGCGAAGTTCATCAAGGAGGTCATGTCCAAGAAGAGGAAGCTGCTAGAGAATGAAGTTGTCAATCTGACAGAAGAGTGCAGTGCGGTACTTCAAAAGAAGATGCCACAAAAGCTTAAGGATCCAGGGAGTTTTACTATTTCTTGTTCTATTGGCTCTTCTTATTTTAATAATGCACTTTGTGATTTAGGGGCCAATATTAATTTAATGCCATTATCTATTTACAGGGAATTGGAGTTGGGAGACATGAAATCGACTAATATTTCATTGCAATTGGCGGATCGAAGCATTACATATCCCCTAGGAATTGTTGAAGATGTTCTATTCAAGGTGGATAAATTTATCTTTCCATCGGATTTTGTGATCTTGGATATTGAAGCGGATCATGGTGCTCCGCTGATTTTTGGACGATCGTTTTTGGCTACAGCGGATGCAAAGATAGAGGTAAAGAAAGGTGAATTGTCGATGGGTGTGGAGTGCGAACGAGTAATTTTCAATCTATTCACGAAAACCATAGAAGAATTGTGTTTGATTGAGCCGGTTGTGAAGTTGGAGAGCTATCCAAGAGCCGATATTGAGGTTGAATCCAATAGTAAAGCGCCAAATTTATCGACAAAGAAAACCGCGAAGAAGAAGAAAGCAAAATTTAAAAGGCGGTTCTTGGAATTGATTTGGCGAGTTAAAGAGAAAGGGAAGATCTAACACCGGTGAAAGTCGGGCTGACGACTCTTAACCAAGCACTACTTGGGAGGCAACCCGAGCATTTTATTTTCTTTTATTTTATTTGCTTTTATTTTCAGTTTATTTAAATTTTTTTATTTAGATGTTTTTAAGTATTTTTATTTTCAATTTTTGAGCTTAATTTTTCTTAATTTTCAAAAATTTTCAGGCTCCAGAAATCTCAATTCGAGGAGACGGCGTGCCCGCCCCATTAATCTGAGCGCCCGCGCCATACCCTAAAGAAATTTGCGAGCAATAGGCGCGCCCGCGCTTCCCCTTTGCTTCACTGATACACGAACAGCGCTACACCTTGCGCTATCGTGCAATCCAAGAGCGCAGACTTAAGCACTATCGCGCATCACTACCTTGCGCTAACAAGCAACACCATTAGCGTGACTACCTAGCGCTATCGCGCTCCCAACCAACTCTCCATTGGCACGCCCTGATGCGCTAACGCGCATCCTTATAGCGCTACACATAGCGCTAACGCGCTAAAGAAGAGAGCAGCTTCATTGCGCTAACGCGCTTCTCCACCTTGCGCGAGTGCACTTCGAGCGGCTTGCGATCTTGCTTGCTATGATTTTACTTTTGTGTGTTATGGTGTGCATATATTATTTTTTCAGGATCATTTTGATGTTCATGTGGTGATTTTCAACCATCTTAACCGTGGTCTTGTGGCTGCCAAATTATGTTTCACCATGAATATGGAGATGATGATGATGACGCCGAGTCCTGATGCTCGGTGTCGAAGGTACGAGTCCCTTGTTTTTTTTATTGTTTTTTTAATCATTAGGGACAATGATTACATTAAGTTTGGGGGGGGGGGGGGGGTGAATTAGTTGGTTAGTTCATAGTTGAGTAGTTGAGTTTTACTGTGTGCTTCATAGATAAAAATTTTTTGTTGAGTTTATTTATTGTTTAAGTGAGTTGAGTTGAGTTTTGAAAAGAAGTCAAGAAATAAATGGATGCATGGCCAATGATGAAAAATATTTTTTGTGCTATAACTGAAATCCATGATTGTCTGCCTATCTGACAAATATTTTTGAAAAAAATGAAACCAAGTGAATGAATAATTTCCTATATACTCTGTGATTAATACTTGAATCTGATTTTTGAGACATATAGAAATAAATATGATTGAGGCATTGTTTGAATTTTTGGGCCTAATCTTTAGTTGCCCATTTGAGCTTACACATATATGAGTACATTGAGGTACATGATCTGAAATGTTTTGTGAAAATCATCGTTATGATTATCTTTTCGGCACTGGTTGAATTTTATAATTTAATTGTGGATTGAGACTTGTCTAGAACTAGTTCGGACACTCTTCGAGGCGAAATACGGGCAAAACTGAGATTAAGAATGATTTAGGCAATTTTTCTGAATTCGTTTGAGCCTTTCAAGCTACCCATTATTTATTTTATCCCTAGTACCTCGTTTGAGCTTTATTGAAAATCGAATGACATGCGTGTAAACGTGTGATTAAACCCTCATTCGTCATTATTTCAAGGTCCTACATTGACTACCTGAATAGCCTAAACACTAATTCCTACCTTTAAGGGAGTAATTTGAATGCTAAAATTTTATATGCTCCTAGTTTTATTTGTGAAAAATGGAATGGTGTGGTGGATGAATTGAAAAGATGAAAAGAGGTAGTAGAAAAAAGAAAAAAAGTTGTGTTGAAAAAGGTTGTGAAAGAAGTTGTGAGAATATGAAAAATCACTGATGTGAAAAAAAAAAAGAATAAAGTGTGATATTGTGATTGAAAAGGAGTTGAAGTTAGAATTGAGCATGAATATGAATTACTCCTTATTTTGAATTCTTATCCTTCATTTGTAGCCATAAGCCAGACCTTACATTATAAGCTAATTAAGTCCTATTGATCGAGTCTCAGTTGCCCAATATACTAGTGGAGAAGAGTTGCGAGAATTTAGCCTATGGACTGTTGATTGATACTTTTAATGATTATGAATTTTGATCGAAACACGCACACGCTATTATTCTTTGCATTTACCTATTTGTGAGTGTTTTTTATTAATATCCTTCTTGAATGTGATCCCTTGTTACCTTGAAAAGTCCTCATGATCTATGAATGTTTGAATTGAACTTGGAGAATGGTGTTTTGAACATGAGTTGCGGAGATTGTGAGTTTATGCGGTTATTTTGTTATTGGCTGAAATTTTCAAGTGTTAGTTGGGTGTTATATGATTGGATTTGAAAATTCTTTGAAATCATTGATGATGTCATTGCTCCATAATATTTTTTGAATATTCTTGTGAGTTGTTGATCAATTTAGTTTTTAGAAATTTTTTGGTTTTGAATTGTTTGCTCGGGACTAGCAAAAGTCTAAGTTTGGGGGTATTTGATAAGTGTAATTTATACACTTAATTTATATATGTTTTTAATTGTTAAATATTTGTTTCGAGCAGATTTATTCCTGTGTATTGCTGTTTTTGTGGTTGCAGAGAATTATTGAATTTATGTGTGGAAGAGAAGAAAATAAGAATTTAAAAGGGAAATTAGTAGAAGAAAATAAAAAGAAGGAGAAAAAAAGAAGAAAAAAAACGATCAGACAAAGAAGAGAAGGAACAGAGATGGACTTTTCTTATTTGGGCCAAAAGTTTAGCGCTATCTTTGGTGCTAAAGAAGAGATTGAGAAAGCGCTATTGCGCTAAGTTAGTGAAGGCTAGAAAGTAAATCCCAGAACCCTATGCGCGCCCGCCTGAATTGTGGAGCGCTTGTGCGTGGCTAGATTTAATTGTGGGAATTTTTTATCGGGAAGGAAAGTCTTTATTTTCTTTTCTTGGGCTTTATTCTTGGGCTTTTGAGAGAGATATAAAAAGGATTTTTTTATCAGATTAGAGAAGAAAGCCGCCACACACACAATACGTATCAGAGAAATATTTGTGAATTGATCGGGAGATTTTGGAAGAATTCTGGGCTTATCTGAAGAACGAAGACGGAGATCGATAGTCCGGACACGGCGTCAACGACGGATTTGATTCTTATCTTTTATTTATTTAATTCTGAATTTATGTCTCGATTTATGAATTATTGTTTTATTCAGAATTTCGTTATGAACTAATTTTTAGAATCTAGAGGTCGGATGGAACCTGGTGTAGACACTTTCATGAATTTTTGATTTTATTGAATTGAGTTTCTTCTAGATTAATTGTTTTTTCTAGAATTGATTGTCTTTTCAATTATCTGATCAATAATTGATTTGTAATATTTATTTGAAATCTGGCACTCGGGAGAGGAGATTTTGAATAGGACCATTGGAAAATACACTGTTAATTATTTATACAGCTCGGGAGAGTGTATAATTTTAACAGAGCTTTTAAAAAAAACATTTTTTTGTGATAGATCACTGCGATAAATTTTTAATAGGGATATTGGAATTGAATTGTAGTTGATAAAAATTATATGGTGCTCAGGAGAGGGAAATAATAAACTTAAGTGTTCTTGGCTATTAATTGATTGGAATTCATGAAACTAAATTAATTAGGATTGACTGTTGTTGAAACCAGGTGAAATTTAAACCTCTAGACCATTTTTCTCTGATTGAGTTTTCTGAAAGTTGTGTGTGTGCTTATAAAAACTTCATTGTTATTTTATTTTCCTTCAAATCTCTCAAAGTTTGATTTTTTAGATAAAGTTTGGACTATTTTAATTACAAGCACTGATTATTTTCAATTTATTCCATGTGGGATCGATATATGATTTTATCACTATATTAAAACTTGACACTCGTACGCTTGCGAGTATTTTTCATATGGATGTAAACGAGCCGAGCCGAGCCGAGCCGAGCCGAGCCGAGCTTTTGAATGTTCAAGCTCAGTTCATTTATAAACGAGCCGAGCCCGAGCTTATTTAACGAATATATTCATGGCTCATGAGCTTATTCGAGCTTTTATCGAGCCTAAACGAGCTTAATATATTTAAACTATAAATTTAAATATTCATTAAATTAATTAAAAACTAAATTATATATTTGAAAAAAATATAATATTATTATTAAAATTTGTAATTTTATTCTAATAAATTAATTTTTAAAAAATTTTCAATATTTTTCATAAGTAAAGTGTAAATTTATAAATTAAATATCAATACTATTATTTTTTCGTCTAAGAGATGACTTACGAGCTTGTTAACGAGCCTGTTAACGAGCATGTTCACGAGCTAACGAGCCGAATATTGTAAAGCTCGAGCTTGGTTCGTTTGCCTTAACGAGCCTCATTAAACGAGCTCGAACGAACTTTTAACGAGCCGAGATCCAAACAGTTCGCGAACTGTTCGTCTTATTTACATCCCTAATTTTTCACAACAATAACCACGCAACAATAAGTTCCCGTGGAGGTGACAAAACTCACTTTATCATGATCTTCTTTGCTAGGAGAATTTGATGGTACCCCTGATAGGCGTCCAGGAAACACAACAACTCATGCCCGGATGTAGAATCCACAAGCTGATCTATTCGGGCTAAGGGGTAGCAATCCTTTGGACACGCTTTATTCAGATCACAAAAATCCACACACATGCGCCACTTGCCTGAGGACTTTGGTACTAGTACTACATTTGATAACCAGGTCGGGAAATATACTTCTCGAATGTGTCCAGCCTTCAAGAGTTCCTCAACTTGTCCCTGAATTACCTCATCTTTTTCAGGCCCGAAGTGTCGTTTCTTCTGAATAACAGGACGATATTCCCGTGCCACGTTCAACTTGTGTTCCATTACTTCTCTTCGCACTCCTAAGAGATCGGATACGGGCCATGCAAAGATATCTTTATTCTCGTTCAGGAATTTTATCAGTTGTTCTTTAAGCGAAGCTTCTATTGTCCGTGCCACCTTGACTGACCCGGTCGAGGGCAAATCAAGACTTCTTCACATTCTTCTTGTTTAGTAATAGGGGTAGTTTCTTCCAACAAATTTACTTGTTCCCGGCTTCTAGGCCCGGGTCGGTCATCATGACCAACTTTGCATGATTTTTGTTCTATCCGTACCTCTTCTACATAGCACTTTTGAGAAATCTTTTGATCTCTTTGAACCTCGCCAACTTCATTACCCACAGGAAATTTGATCTTTTGATATAGTGCTGAAGCCACAGCCATGAAGATAGTCATGGCTGATCTTCCCAAGATAACGTTGTACGCTGACGGTGCATCCACGATAACAAAGCTAACAATCTGTGTTATGCTTGTACGGTCTTTACCCAAAGTGAGTGGCAAATTGATTAGTCCAGTGGGTCGGATGGCATGACCCGTGAATCCGAACAACGACGTCACTACCGGTTCTACCTTATATTCTCCCATATCCATCTGGTTTATGGTTTCTTGGAATAGTACATTGACCGAGATTTCAGAATCCACAAAATCCAAGCCACGTCGTAATTAGCGACCAAAGCTCGAATAACCAACGCATCATTATGAGTAGTATCTGACAAGCCTTTAAGATTACCCGGACCAAAGGAGAGGGTCGGGCCTGTCTGAATCACCTGGTCGGCGATCTCCATGTTGCTTAATTTGCGACTGCTCATTTTCCTTGCCTTATTGGAATCTCCATCTGTTGGTCCTCCAGAGATCAAATTAATAACTCCTCTCGCGGGTGGGGGTGGCCCTTGATTGTTACCAGGTTGGTTTGAGTTCGGGCGTTGAAAGTTGCCACGAGGTGGCTCGGGCTTTGGTCTTGGTCCTATATGCTCGGAACCATCCCGGCCCCTTTTGTTCGACTGATATCCTCCATTTTTCTTTGCAATGATGTCCTTTATCCCTGGATTCTGTTGGATTATCCTCTCAATTTCCTGTTCTAATTGTCGACAGTCGTTGGTGTTATGCCCATACTCATTATGAAAGTTACAGTACTTGTCTGATTTTGGCCTGCGAGGCTCATGCTCACTCCATGGGGGGCCTTTGTAAAAGTCGTTTTTCTTCGCATATCTGGAGGGCTCGAGTTTTGGTCATCCTTAGAGGGGTGAAAGAGGTGAATTGTCCAAGCATCTCGGGTCGAGGAACTGGTCCCGCCCTCCGAGACGTGTTAGGAGTTCTAATATTCTTTGGACTCGGGGGCTTGTCTGTCCACCCATTCGACCAGTAGTAGCAGTAGGCACTTCAAGGGCCAAAGCACTGAATCGTCGAATATATGTGCGCAAATCTTCTTGGCCTTGCTGTTTGATAGCAAAAAGACTAAGAGTAGTTGTAGGGTGTTTTTTGCTACTAGCAAAGTGGTGTAGAAAGGCCTTGCTGAAATCTTTGAACTCCTTGATATCCCTTGGCCGTAGTAGGTTAAACCATTTCTACGCTGGCCCAATCAGGGTATTCAGGAAGACTCGGCACTTGATCGGGTCAGAATATTTGTGCAGCAGTGCAGCATTCTCGAAACGGGACATGTAGTGACCCTGCATGGTATCACCTACTAACTGACAAATAATAGCATGCATTAATATTAATACAGCAAAATAACTTAACAGAGTAAGACATGCGGAAACAAAACCATAATATACATATCAGCTTAGTAACATAATCCAGACTTAAATCTGTAGTGATACAACCAAATCGAAATCTTAAACAGTAAATATTATACAGCTATATCGAATCCTGCTGTATAATAAAATCCTCAAGGCTCCTGCTCCCTAGTCCTGCCTTGAACTACCAGCTCCGTCCATCCTGCGACCTGCCCCATGGAATAAGGTGTCCAAGATAACAACTAGGACGTGAGCGCTACGCCCAGTACATAGACATGAGTAAACATATGTATATAATGCATGCAACATGATATCTGGTAAAAGATCATCTGAAAAGTCATGCTCAGAACCGGCGCCATATGAGTGCTGCCACCGCACGGATCAACCTCTGGGTGCAACCACACTCGTCTAGTACACCAGAGTAGACAGACATAAATGCCCCCGCCGTCGCGGTACTCTCAGTGACAGACTATCGAGTATAGAGATGAGCGGCTCTATAATCAGGTATAACAAAGAATAGGCTCAACGTGTATATGCACATGACATATGAGTATAGAAAACGATAAATCATACATCATGCCATATAATAATGTCAAATAAATGCAACATATAAACATGTATACTCGCTGGCAATCTCAATCAATGTGTACGTACCTCTAGGCTAGTTCAAGTATAATAGGATCCTAGGTTCCAAGCCTATATTCAAAAGTTCACCGTATCACTACATAAATTCTATAAGCCTTAACTAAGCTAATAAGTACTCCCAAAACTTAAATAGATTCCCGGACCATACCTTCGTCCGTAGTTAGCCCTTTGAAGATGCTAGTCCCGGATGACTATAACCACAACTTGGTTATTCCAGAACTTCGATTATAACCGATAGGGCCCTCAAGTGTATATCTCATACTATATAACTGAAGAAGGAAACTCGGAAATTCGTAATTGAAAATGAACTCTGAACGGCCCTATTTATAGCCAAATTTCTCGGCCAGGATCGGAACTTCCGATTTCGGAATCGGAGCTTCCGATCCAGCTCATTGCGTGCATGTCTGCCACGCCAGGATCGGAACTTCCGATCTACGATCGGAGCTTCCGATCTGCTCTATGATCGACACTTGTCAAAACTCGCGACTAAGTCATCGATCATTTCTGGCAGCTGGGGATCGGAACTTCCGTTCCAGGATCGGAGCTTCCGTTCCGATCGGAACTTACTATCCAGGATCGGAGCTTACTATCTGGGATCGGAGCTTACTATCTGGGATCGGAGCTTACTATCCGGCGCAAAATTAAAAAGCCCAAATTTTACTTCTAAAGTCCAATAACACTCCGAAATTGATTAAATACCAACTCTTAATCATGTTTAACATATTATTATTTTAAAATGGTATCTGGGTTACTACATTCTCCCCACCTTTATATATTTCGTCCGCGAAATAACATCTAAAGACAATAAAGATAACAATATGAAACATCAAACCATGTCTTATTACAACAACGGTAATTACATCTTACATGGTAATCAAAAATACAAAGCAAACAACTCAGGATATTCTGCTCGCATACGACTCTCAGTTTCCCAAGTTGCTTCTTCAACGCCTCGGCGCTGCCACTGTACCATCACAAGTGGTATAGTCTTGTTCCGAAGAACTTTCTCCTTCCTATCTAGGATACAGATTGGTCGTTCAACAAAAGACAGATCTGGCTCGAGCTGAATATCAGTAGACTGAATCACATGAGATTCATCAGCTATGTACTGTCGAAGCAACGACACATGAAAAACATTGTGTATACTGGAAAGAGATGGCGGTAAAGCCAAACGATAAGCAACATCTCCGATCTTCTCCAGTATCTGGAAAGACCCAATGTAACGAGGAGACAACTTGCCTTTCACACCGAATCTCATCACCTTCCTAAAAGGTGATACTCGCAGAAAAACATATTCACCAGGCTCAAACTGAAGTGGCCTGCGGCGAATATTCGCATAACTGGCTTGTCTATCTTGAGCAACTTTGATCCTATGCTTGATCAAATCTACCTTGTCTACAATCTGCTGCACCAATTCAGGACCCTCGACTTGCCGTTCCCCGACTTCATCCCAGAATAACGGAGTACGACACCGTCGACCATACAATGCCTCGAAAGGTGCCATATCAATACTACGATGATAACTGTTATTGTAGAAAAATTCAATCAAAGGTAACTGATCCTGCCAAGATAAACCAAAGTCCATGACAGAAGAACGTAGCATATCCTCCAGCGTACGAATAGTGCGCTCTGACTGCCCGTCAGTCTCCGGATGATACGCCGTGCTCAAACTCAGAGTGATACCCAACGCCTGCTGAAAACTACCCCAAAAACGTGAAGTAAATCGTGGATCTCTATCACTGACAATACTCACTGGAATCCCATGTAATCGCACAATCTCCTGGATATATAAGCGTGACATGCGATCATAAGAATACTCCCGGTTATAAGGAATGAAATGTGCTGATTTTGTCAAATGGTCAACGACAACCCAGATAGCATCACACTGACGTGAAGTCATAGGCAAGTGGGTAACAAAATCCATAGTCACGTGCTCCCACTTCCATTTAGGAATCTCAAGATTCTGCAGTAATCCACCTAGTCGTCGATGTTCAGCCTTGACCTGTTGACAAACCAAACATCTTGAAACAAATTGATACACACTTCGCTTCATCCCCTTCCACCAGAATCTAGTTCGCAAGTCCTTATACATTTTCATACTTCCAGGATGAACTGATAATCGACTCCTGTGAGCTTGAGATAGAATATCATTCCTGAGCTCCGCAACATTAGGTACAACCACTCTATTGGATAGGCACAATAAACCATCTGCCTGAAAATGGAATCCAAATGTATTAACTCCATTGGCTAGACGTGCCAATCGCTGAGTCTTAACATCAGATATCTGAGCATCTCTGATCCGAGAATACAATGCTGGCTCAGATAAAATAGTATACAAACGAATCCCATTCCTCCCTTTCTTGTGCTTGAGCGTAAAACTCAATGAACAGCACTCTTGAATCATATGAGATATTTCATTAGTCTGAAGTGCAGACAGTCTCACCTGCCGACTCAAGGCATCAGCAGTAAGATTAGCAGAACCTGGATGATATTTGATTTCACAATCATAATCCTTCAGGAGATCCATCCAGCGTCTCTGTCGCATATTCAACTCTTCCTGAGTGAATAAATACTTCAAACTCTTGTGATCCGTAAATATCTCAAATTTCTCGCCATAAAGATAATGTATCCAAATCTTGAGCGCAAATACAATGGCGGCTAACTCGAGATCATGCACTGGATAGTTATTCTCATGCATCTTCAACTGTCGAGAAGCATAGGCAATAACATGTCCATGCTGTGTCAACACACATCCCAACCCCTGACCAGAGGCATCAGTATAAACAACATAACCTCCTGATCCAGAAGGTAGTGCTAGCACAGGTGCAGTAGTAAGACGTCTACGCAGCTCGTGAAACGACTCCTCACAATCCGAGGACCAAATGAAGGTAACATCTTTCCGAGTAAGCTGAGTCAAAGGCCTTGCTAACTGTGCAAAATTCTCGATGAACCGACGGTAATATCCCGCGAGACCCAAGAAACTACGAATCTCAGCAACCGTTGTCGGACGAGACCAGTTCAGCACTGCCTCTATCTTACTAGGATCAACAGATATCCCTTCACTCGAAATCACATGACCGAGAAATACTACCCGATCAAGCCAGAATTCACACTTGCTCAATTTCGCATATAGCTGCTTATCTCGTAACGTCTGTAGAACAATCCTCAAATGCTGTGCATGCTCATCCTTGTCATGAGAATAGACAAGAATATAATCTATGAAGACGATGACAAATCTATCCAGATAATCTCGAAATACCTGATTCATCAGATTCATAAAGACTGCCGGTGCATTCATCAAACCGAATGGCATCACCAGAAACTCATAATGCCCGTATCTAGTCCTGAAAGCAGTTGTAGATATATCTGAGTCTTGTACCCACATCTGATGGTATCCAGATCTCAGATCTATCTTTGAATAAACAGAAGTACCCTGTAGTTGATCGAACAGATCATCAATCCACGGCAAAAGATACTTATTCTTGATGGTGACACGATTCAACTGCCTGTAATCAATACATAATCGCATCGATCCATCCTTTTTCTTGACAAACAAAATAGGTGCTCCCCATGGAGAAACACTCGGACGAATATATCCCTTATCAAGTAGATCTTGCAACTGCTGTTTCAATTCCCTCATCTCTGACGGTGCCAGACGATAAGGTGCTCGGGATATAGGCGTAGTTCCTGGTACTAGATCAATACCAAATTCAACCTCTCGAACCGGAGGAAAACCAGGAATCTCATCAGGGAATACGTCAGGAAACTCGCTGACAACCGGTAGCTGATCAATACCCGTACTACTCATGGACATATCAACTGCATAGATGAGGTAGCCCTCCCCACCTTACTCCAAGACATGACATGCCTTCAGAGCCGAAACAAGTGGCATCGGAGGTCGCGCACCCTCACCATAAAAGTACCAGCTATCACCCTCAACGGAATGAAACTGTACCAGATGCTGATAACAATCCACAGTAGCGTGATACAAAGTCAGCATATCTATTCCCAAAATACAATCAAAATCCGTCATCGCTAATATCATCAAATTAGCCGATAACACATTACCCTCAAATTCCAGAAGGCAACCCATCACTAGACGCTTAGTTACTACCTCCTGCTCCAACGGAGTAGATACAACTAAATCCATATCTAATGATACGTAAGGTAATCTATGTCTCTTAACGAAGCGACTAGAAATAAAGGAATGCGATGCTCCAGTATCAATTAATACAAGTGCAGGAATACCACATAACAAGAAGTTACCTGCCAACATGCGATCGCTTCCCTCAGTAGCCTGCTCCTGAGACAGAGCAAACACCTGCCCTTGAGTCTGGGGACGAAAACCAGAAGAACTCTGTGGTGCTGGCTGCTGATGTGGAAAAGTAGAAGCCTGAGATCCAACCTGGGATCCCGATCCACTAGCAGAACCCATACGCTGAGGACAATCTCTCCGCAGATGTCCCTGCTGACCACAAATATAACACGCCCCAGTAGCTCTCCGACATGAAGCTGCAGGATGCTTCCCACCACAGTGGCTACAAAAATCCTCCTTCTTCTTCTTCTTCCCAAAGCGGAATGTACCTCGTGAACCACGAGAACCAGACGAAGTAGTAGGAGTAGAAAAAGACGTAGGTACAGATGGCACAACAGATTGAGCTCGAGGCTCAAAAGATCCACTAGGCTGTGCTGGCATCATCAACTGTCCACGCCTGTTGCTGGTCTCCACAAGACGGCAACGGTTCACCAAAGTCTCATAAGACACCGGGTCATCACAGACGACAACCTGTGCGTAGATATCTTGGTTCAGGCCTTGCAGAAAGATATCATACTTCGACGCATCACTCGCATTGATATGGGGACTGAAAGGTAGCAGATCAAGAAATCGCTGCTGATACTGATCAATAGTCATTGATCCTTGCCTCAAAGTAAGCAACTCCATAGATCGTGCTTGGCGAAAAGCCGGAGGAAAATATAATTTCTGAAACTCCCGACAAAAATCCCCCCAAGTCACCTGTCCTCTCTCAGTACGTGCCTGAGCAACCTTGGCATCCCACCAAAAACGTGCTCTATCCTCTAGAACAAATTCTAGAACTTCCAGTTTCTGCTCCTCAGTACACTCGAAAGCTCGGAACGTGCTCTCAAGTTTAGACATCCAGCTTCTAGCTTGTTCAGGATTCTCGCCTCCCACTAAGGGTTTCGGTCCTACTTGCATGAATTTATTAATAGAGTAGCGACGTCTACCCTCATGATGACGATGTTGATCACCATGATGGCGATGATGATGACCACCTCCCTGGCCAACACTACCGTGACTCTCGTCAGCCATATCCTGAAAGAATTGCACATTAAAATCCCAAATGCGCAAAAATTACTCAAGACTAAACTAAATCCCAAGTACTAATCCCAAAATCTATGCATGTTCTGATACCAAAAATGTAGTGACCCTGCATAGTATCACCTACTAACTGGCAACTAATAGCATGCATTAATATTAATACAGCAAAATAACTTAACAGAGTAAGACATGCGGAAACAAAACCATAATATACATATCAGCTTAGTAACATAATCCAGACTTAAATCTGTAGTGATACAACCAAATCGAAATCTTAAACAGTAAACATTATACAGCTATATCGAATCCTGCTGTATAATAAAATCCTCAAGGCTCCTGCTCCCTAGTCCTGCTTTGAACTACCAGCTCCGTCCATCCTGCGACCTGCCCCATGGAATAGGGTGTCCAAGATAACAACTAGGACGTGAGCGCTACGCCCAGTACATAGACATGAGTAAACATATGTATATAATGCATGCAACATGATATCTGGTAAAAGATCATCTGAAAAGTCATGCTCAGAACCGGCGCCATATGAGTGCTGCCACCGCACGGATCAACCTCTGGGTGCAACCACACTCGTCTAGTACACCAGAGTAGACAGACATAAATGCCCCCGCCGTCGCGGTACTCTCAGTGACAGACTATCGAGTATAGAGATGAGCGGCTCTATAATCAGGTATAACAAAAAATAGGCTCAACGTGTATATGCACATGACATATGAGTATAGAAAACGGTAAATCATACATCATGCCATATAATAATGCCAAATAAATGCAACATATAAACATGTATACTCGCTGGCAATCTCAGTCAATGTGTACGTATCTCTAGGCTAGTTCAAGTATAATAGGATCCTAGGTTCCAAGCCTATATTCAAAAGTTCACCGTATCACTACATAAATTCTATAAGCCTTAACTAAGCTAATAAGTACTCCCAAAACTTAAATAAATTCCCGGACCATACCTTCGTCCGTAGTTAGCCCTTTGAAGATGCTAGTCCCGGATGACTATAACCACAACTTGGTTATTTCAAAACTTCGATTATAACCGATAGGGCCCTCAAGTGTATATCTCACACTATATAACTGAAGAAGGAAACTCGGGAATTCGTAATTGAAAATGAACTCTGAACGGCCCTATTTATAGCCAAATTTCTCGGCCAGGATCGGAACTTCCGATTTCGGAATCGGAGCTTCCGATCCAGCTCATTGCGTGCATGTCTGACATGCCAGGATCGGAACTTCCGATCTACGATCGGAGCTTCCGATCTGCTCTATGATCTACACTTGTCAAAACTCGCGACTGAGTAATCGATCATTTCTGGCAGCTGGGGATCGGAACTTCCGTTCCAGGATCGGAGCTTCCGTTCCGATTGGAACTTACTATCCAGGATCGGAGCTTACTATCTGGGATCAGAGCTTACTAACTGGGATCAGAGCTTACTATCCGGCCCAAAATTACAAAAGCCCAAATTTTACTTTTGAAGTCCAATAACACTCCGAAATTGATTAAATACCAACCCTTAATCATGTTTAACATATTATTATCTTAAAATCGTATCTGGGTTATTACAGGACAAGTGCTCTTCTGGGTCTCCTTTTCCATCATATTCTCCCACATGTGGGAACTTAAAGTTTTTGGGGAGTTCGGACTCCAGTATTTCAGCAGAGAAGGGAATATTCCGAACTGGCGTGGCTAGATATCCGGACTGCTTCTTCTTCAAAAGCTCCATCTCTTCTTTCAATTTCTTGATCTCCTCTAATTGCGCGTTCTGATCTGGTGGTGGGGGAGGGGGATTGGCCGCCCTTGCAGCCATAGCTCTTTCAACAGCGGCCGTAATTAGTTGCTCCATTTGTGCATCTACTCCATTCGCGCCAGCCATCTTAACTCTGTTTCTTCATGTCTTCTATTCACTTCTTGTTCACACACTCACGCACGCATATTCTTTTGCTCTTACTTTTTATCAAGCTCTTTAACTTTCGAGCACTGACTTAGGCATCGGAGGGGTCACGCCGAAAACACCTTCGGCGCCCCCTAACTTGGCTTCTGTCTGCGCAGAACTCCGTCGTGCCCGACCCAACCCGATTTATTGAAGATTTGGAGATCCACTCTATCAGACCAAATCCGGTGTAAAAAATCGATATCATCAGTCTCTTACCTCATGTAGAAATCTACTCCAACAAGTATTCACTCCTACGAGGTAACTAACCCCTCCTGTCCCTATAAATACTAGGTATTTCCTATGATTTTAGGTATTTACTTTTAATCAAACATTCACTCAGTCATATTTTCTTACTTTCTCAACTTTATTAGGATATTCTTTTTCATAATCTGAACACTGACTTAGGCATCGAAGGGGACACGCCGAACACAACTTCGGCGTCACCTAACCCTATTTTTGTCTGTGCAGAAGCCCGTTTATCCGACCCATGTTTTGGATGATCAAAAGATTCGCTCTATTAGATCGAATCCGAGGTAAAATTTTGGTTTCATCAAAATATATATATATATATATATATATGATGAAAATGATATTTTTATAGTATAAATTCGAAAAATATAAAGATAAAAAATAAAGTGATTGTGGTAGAAAATAATGGGGTTGATGCAAAATGGAGCGTTGTTGAAAATTTGCACAAATATTAATAATTAACACAATTTGGATCAAAATAAGCTATTAAAAAATTCAAAAATTTAGATGAGTTGATCAAATATATTGTGGTTTATAAATATATATTTTTTGAAATATGGTTTATAAATATTAATGATAGATAAATAACGAAATACTATTGGAGATAAGTAATTTAACAGAAGATTAAAAGAAAATAAGAATCTGCGGCTACGGTTATAAAATCAACTAAGATTCACCATCTTACTATTAGTGTTTGTTACTATTATTAAAGTTAAACATCTAACACTAACTAACTTTTATCTTTTATCTTTTATCTACTCAATTTCATACTTTTTAAATCTCTTTTAATTATATTTCTAATCCTCTATCATTTAAATTTCGAATTTTGATAACTTTAATTTATTATTTTTCATAAAAAATTCTAATTTTTCTATATACCATGCTAATATTACTAAATATATAGTTGACTGTCGATTTACTTCACTCCGTAATTTTTCATAAAAACTTCTAATTTATTATTAGCGTTTTCTTGCCATTTTATTGGACCATAGCAAGTCAGATTGATAGAATAAAAATCGTGAATTTGCTTAAACAATAATAAACCTCGAACTCGATTTTCAGTGTCAAAACTATTACTCCTTCCGTTTTCATATTTTAAAATATTATTTTATAATTTCATTTTTCAATCTACCCTCTTCATTAAATAATTCCTAAACATATATGAGATGGAGCCATGGAGGAAATACATATCTATTTGGAGTTAAATCACTGTCTTTTTTAATTTTTTTTAAATTTATTGTAAAGATGGAATCGAATATTTTGATATCCGTCTCTTATCAAGTTAATAATACAAGTACGAAGACAATAATGGGTCCATCATCCTTTGGACGTAGTGTATATTTGATTACGTCGAATTCAGATACACATAGATATATACATTCAAGAATAAGGTTATATAAAATATATCCATACATGATATAAAGTAATAAAGAGTGCGCATATACACTTATGTATACATACATACATACATACATATACATACATATATATATATATAGAAATTTTCAGCTGTCCAACCAATGATGTCCAACTTATTCCCGAGTGGTCGGGGACGAGTTGGGCAGGAATGATTGGACAGCTGAAAATTATTCCATATATATATATATATATATATATATATATGAGTTATGCTATGCTGCCCACCTCTCGTGCTCACCTTCATGCCCACCTATGAGGTGACAATCATCCAATGGATGAGATGAATCATATACAAATGGTTCATACAATGGATGAGTGTCACCTCATAGGTGGGCATGATGGTGGGCACGGAAAGTGGGCAGCATAACAAAACTATATATATATATACAATCTCTCAACAATCAACATAATATTTTTTTTATTTTAATTTTTTCGTTTTCGTCGAAAATAATCATCTTGATTATCTTATATTATGGCATTATGATACACGTTATCTACCCGACGTTATAAAATATATCACTTAAAAAAGATTATAAGATGTGATATTTAGAATAGATTTTGTTTATGATACGCAGAGGGGAGAGAATTAGAAAGACAATGGTGAAAACAAAATTTACTAAAATAGAGAAGTTGATTGACTTGAGTTTAGTTGGAGATCAGAATGAACATCATACGCATCTACAATGGTTGGACACGTACTTTTTGAGCTTATCTTAAAGTATATGCTTTCTTAATTAAATTTGTTCTTTATTTTATTATTTCAGTTATTTTTCATCATTATATATAATTATATATATATTTGTTGTAAGAGATATTCGAGTTGATGAATTAGATTAGTGCTTAACCAATAATTACGTGTTTGATCTTTTTTATCAACAATTTTTTGGTGACCATGTCGCATTATAAGGTTTGTTTGTATGATTTACCTCACTAGCATAATTTGCATATTATTGTGTTAGTCAAAATTTTTAAGTACCTAATGCGTGAAGCAATTACGAGTTCTATCGTAAATTGTTTTTTTTAAAAAAAAAAAAAAAATTGTTGGGATGTTCCAAAAGTGAATAGGGTATTTGATGTATTTTGAAAAAAAAAACATACCGTAATCGCCATTTTTTGTTTGTCGTGTATTCAACTTTAATATATATATTGTATAAAATTTTACTTTTGAATCTTTAAAAGAAATACAAAAGGAGTTCTCGTATAATGTGGTTCGATCTCATTCAATTAAAGATAGAACTTTCCCTCCGAATTCAATTCCAAGGTGTTAATGCAACCAACCTATAAAAAAACAATAATAATAGGAGCTTCAATTTATGCTTTCTTTATGTGAAAATGAAGTTTGGCCATTTTATTCAATATTCGTTTTGTGCCACTTGTCCCAAACTTTAAGTTCAAGCTTCTCATTGTAAGAAAGTGTTCTAAACTTTTTCTTTTTTTGGAAAAAAAAATCTAATGAAGCCTACTATTTTGTTTCTTGCTTAGATAGTATTGTACAAGTGCAAAGTGAAAAACATTCACCATTTTGTTGTTTGCAGCAACATGTAAGTTGTGAGTTAAACCATTTTATCCATTACGAAATCTTCACGTTTAAAATTTTGAAAATGTTGTCATAAAAAATTGCAAAATCCTAGTAGTTTTATTATTGTTCTTGTACAATCAAATAACTCAAATACTAAATGCTACCAACCAAGAATAAATCTACAAAATTTAAGACAACCTCAAACAAATGAGATAATTTTTATTGCTATCATAGCTAGGAGATCTCAAAATGGACTAGGTCAGTCAGGTTGGCCTACCTCGTCATAAAAAATATGTAGGTTGGGTTGGCAAATTTTCGACCCGCCTAAAAGGTGGGCCGCACACCCCGCTTAATGGTGGGTTGTTGCATGTCGGCCTGTGTCAAATTACACGTAAATCCGTCAGGTTGACCCGTTCATCCCGTCTAATAGTGGGTTGCGACGGGTTGTGGGTCGTCCTGTCCCGCTAACCCGTTTTGAAACCTCTGATCACAGCTAAGAAGAACAAATACATCAAGATGGATTCAATGACCGGACTCGAATGAAAAACATCCAAATTTATCGGAATATCATCTCCAAACTCCCCTTCGCCATCCGAATGATACATAATAATTTATTCATCTAAATTTTTTTCAAAAAAAAAACATATTGAATGGTTAATGCTCAAGATTACTTGAACAGACAATGTCTAAAACTCATCAAAATAATAAAAGTGAAACCCTAAAGAGTGACCAAAATTAAGATAAGATGTTAGACTTTGGTCTCCACGAGAATTATTCCATGCTAATGCCTTAAACCTCATTCTTGGGCTCTACCAAATTGGAGCAAACTCCTAAGTGCTTGTTTCTTCATTATTCTTCCATAAATCCCTCTTCCCAACTTCAATGTCTTCTCCATTTCCACAACTCCATGAATCCTACCTCTCTTTAATCCCTCCATAAACACTTTCACAATCCTTTCATCACTCCCTACTCCTTCCACTACACTATCCACCAAAGTATCCATTAATGGGATCTTTCTCCCCCATTTTTTCATCAATCTTTCGCATTCAAAAACTTGGGAATAAGCTTGCCAAAATGATGCCCTCAAGTACCCTTTTCCCTTTCCCCTGATCACACATCTCCTCATGGCTTCCTCTAATCTATACACTACGTTTCCCATATCCACTACCCCTTTTTCAAAAATCACTTCAATATCCCTCATGTCTTGTTTCAAGAATATGTTCTCTTCAAATTTACACCTCTTGCATCTACAACTGAACCCCCAATTCGTAGTCATTTCTCTTCTGTTGTTTATAGGCAAGAGGACATCAAAATAAGCGAATGTGAGCTCCTCGCCTGCCTTGATGTCCCTAGAAGCATGGACCACGACATGATCACCAATGTGCAAACGCCTCACGTTGGGATCACAAGAATGGTTGATGAAAGAAGCTAAAACCCACAATCCAACACCTTGATAATCGACATTTTTACCTAGAACTTTAGCTGAAATCGCATTCTCAAGAATCGAGTTCACATCCAAAATGCTTAACATTCTTCCCATATCCAACTTCTCACGAGAAATATCACTACCCCTAAAACTGCTAATATCAGGAATTTCAACACTCTCCTCGCCTTCTCCTGTTGATAACATTGATATCAAGCCATTGATTCTACAGCATTTTGAGGCTGACTCCACAACTTTATCTATGAAATTCTTCCATATAACCAGCTGGGCATTTTCACAAGAACCTGGAGGCATAATAGCTCTATCAACAGCAATAGCTTTAGTAACCAAAAGCAAAGTCCCACTTTCGACATTCTTGGTTGCAAATAAGCCACGCCCACTAATATCAGACTTCTTGATCTCTACTCCACCAACATACTCTGCGAGTTCAGGGGTTTTACCCCTGAAACCACTCAACACCCAATCCGAAACATCAAATCCACCATTTCTTGAAAGAAAATCAAGCCTTTTGCATTTCTCCAGCAACCCATTAACCAAATCAACATTCTCATTACCCTGGGTTTCAAGAGTTGCTGCCTCGAAGCATTCCAATGCCATGCCGTACACATTCAAACTCAAAAAAATCTTACCTTTACAAAGCAAAGTCTTGACATGGGATCTCTCTATTCTCAGTGCTGAATCGCAATCTTTCAATGCTTCAGTTACCTCCATCAAGCGAGATCGAGCTTCCGCCCGATTACATAAGGCCAGGCAGAGTGATTTTCGGAGTCTTGCTAAGACGGCTGCATCTGGGTTTTTCTCAGAGATGAAATCTTGGCACAGAGAGATGAACTGAGAGTAGGTGGTAATGGAGTCTTTATACTCTTCTCTCAGCAATAGCTCAGCTGCCTTGGATCTTAGCTCTTGCATCGTCTCTTCGTCCATTCCTGCTTCCTGCATCGATTCCATTTCACTCGTTTTCTTCTTTAATTAATAATTCTACTGTTTCTTGTTTCGTGAGATTCAATCTTCTAAAATTTTTTGAAATGGAGAAATGTAACGGTCGAAGTGAATGCATTTGATCCTTTTTAGATTGCCACAACTCACATGCTGTAACGGCTATGATCTTTCTAATTTAATACATGTTTTTGGTCTCTTTATTTTTGTCAAATATTCTGAATTTTTAAAAATCTAAATGTTACAACATTTGGACCTTGGGGGATAATTTTTAAATTTCTATCTTTAGGACGATGTCGAGGGTATATTTGACGAATTTTTTCGCATCTCCTATGGAAAGAAAAAAAGAAAAAGAAAAAAAAATTAAGTCTTTGATATTAGCAAACAGACAATACCCATATGCAACATCGAATAAACTCTATTTGGTTTTAGAAGATCTTTAGAATTAGAATATAAATTTAAATTCAAAAATTGATATGATAGATTAAAAGAAATGCAATATAATATTGTATTATGATAAAAAAGAGTTTCTACATAATGGTTGGAGTCTTGGAGAGTGGAAGGGAAATAATTCTATCAATTATTATTTCATGAGGTGTGAAATGGAAATTTAACCATAATGTGTTGATGTAATTATTTATTTTATTAAATTTTTTTTTACCAAATTAAGTTAGTGTTACATGTAATTTTTTTTTTAAACAAAATTTAAGAGCTTATAAGCTGTTTTGGAGAGTTTATAAACTCAGCCAAACACCCTTAGTCCAAACAGGAATCCTAATTTTCTGAGATTAGATAAGGATAACGTGCTATCTCAAATCAAGAATTCAAGATTTGTTAATTTTTGGAGGGCTAAATTAAGTATTTTATTTGTATAACTACGAGTAGGATCCCAAATCCAAAGTTTGGGAGGCTCCTTCTATTTGTTTTTATAATCTATCATTTGATGTCTCAATTTCACATTACATAGAGCATTTGTTCACTCTTTGGATTTTGAATTAAATAACGCTCCGCAGCAACGAATACATATATAGAAGAAACCTATTATATAAATTAATTTGTCTTTCTTTTTCTTATATCAAAGCAAAATTAAATTTTTATTTGGCACGATTATACAACCCAAACGAACTGATCTAGCATGATCTCATAATTTATCGTAAACTCGATTTGGGATAAAAGAGACAGTGATATGACCATTTTAAAATTAACATGATTATGGTAATGTTTGCAAATGCTTACAAGACTTATTTTTACAAAATTTTGAAAACTTTGTTAATGTAAAGAAAAAATCATAATCATTTTTTTAGCATTTGCAAACACTACCAATTTACAATAGGATTTACATTTTTTAAAGGAAAACATGAATTGATTTTAACAAATTTCTATCCAAGAAAAATCATACAAACTGGGCAACTCCACTAATTATTCAAGGGGCTTCATACCTCAACATGGCTCACGTATCAATGGGCTTGACAAAGCAGTTCCCTGGATTTGCTCTCTACTTTCTTCACCTTGTCTTTTTTAAAATATATATATATATTTAAATGAACATCACAAATCAGAGAAGCTATGTTGCCCATTTATATAATGCAGCACAATACATTTAGGGGTAGCTCCCTACCCAAAAAATTGGGAAAAATGGTACAATAAGTTCTAATTTTTCTCGTGTGCTCGAGCCCGACTACGTGTTCAGTAGTTACAGTTACAAGGGCAAACAGAATTTATAACATCACCTCCCTTGTACCATGATTTTAGCCTCTTTGATAACCAAACTTGGGCTTTACTTTTTTATTTCTCCCTCAGTTGAAAAGAATAAGGAGATGTAAAATACTAAAGAATTATATTAATTTTTGCAAATAATAAATATGATGGTACCTCTCTATATTACTTTTTCAAGAAATACATTCCGTCTTTAAGTTCTAGCTTCTCGTCCCCGACTAGACCAGCCAAGAAGCTTTGCAATTGCTGGAGTGATTTGTCATAAGGAGGCTCACCAATGCAAAACATCTGCAAAGCCGTTTTCTTTATCAGTTTATCATCATATCCTTCCTCCATTTATCACTGGAGACCTTTTGCTCCAAGTGATATTGTATCTTTAGTTTCATGCGTATACACACACAAGTGATGGGTGTTGCTTTTATTGTTGGCAAAAACTCTTGTGAGACCGTCTTACGTATTAATTTCGTGAGGCGGGTCTCAACCCGACCCAAATCATGAAAAAATATTACTTTTTATGCCCAAAGTACTACTTTTCATGATAAATATGAGTAGGGTCAATCCGTCTCACGGATATAAACCCGTGAGACCGTCTCACCAGAGACCTACTCTTGCATTGTTGTTTATGCAAGAGAAAGGGAACCAAATATATACTTATAAAATTCATGACTACCTTGAGGGTATTATGGATCCGGTCCAAGGCCATGCTGCCAAAGTTTGTGAGCATCCCTGTAATAAATTTCTGCAACAATAATTTTTTGTACAGTTGGTGAGTTTGGAAGAAAATCACTTGAGAGAATATGAGAAGAACAACAATAAATATGATTATAGAAGCAAGAGGTCCGGTGGAAGAATTTACACCGAGCATTGGTAAATCAGTGAAAAGTGAGGACTTTTGAAGGAATTCATCCATTATCAATACTCATGTCTTAGAATGAAACTACATCAAATTGGTTGGAGTGGACTATCTAAATCTCGTCTCAATCGTGCCTGAGTATTTCTATGAATATAAGAGTGACTAATTTTGGTATTGGTTTCAAACTACTGAACTCTCACCTCAAGAATCACGATGGGCAGTAAACTTACAGGTATAGTTTCACAACATATATTCTCGGGGACAATTTTATGTGATGCTGACGAGAGTGAATTGCAAAACAATATAATTAAGAGAAACAGTGCAATGGAAACAGAAGAATAGGTCTTGCCTGTTTGCACCGCAATGGAAAAAGAACACAGCTATATCCATGGAAAGAGGTAAGATGATTATTGAGGGCATGCATGTCGAACACCACAGCAAATAAACAGCTAAAAGATTTTGAGACTTTTTTGGATGTAAAAGAAAATGCTATAGCATATTGGCAGACTTGTTTTTTTGATAAATACTTTTAATATTGGATAAGATGAAGTGAGAATAATATGACACTAGCATTAGAAGTTGACACATATATCTATGCATGTACATATAAATGCGTGTCCTAAACAATTTTGCAACCATGTACCTCATATACCGTCATTTCTTTACGCAGTTGATCCTCAACAGAAGCTACAGATCCCTCTCCCTCCTCATCACCCACTAGAACTTCTTCACAGCTACCACAGTTAACCCCAGCCTTTCCCCCTTCAGCCAAGGCTTCCACCAGAGTATATGTAACATCGCCAGAATCTTGTGCTGATTCTACTATAATTCCCTAATCACATGAAATTGCAAACAAAAATTATCAAATGTGCAAATTTGCTCAACAATTGTCAAAAATCAATTCTGTTCATTTTTAACAATTTTGTGTGCTTCAAACAAAAGGAAAAAGCCAAGGGATCTTGAAAATAGAAGAACAAATGCACAAAGTGGCACTGTTCTCAATAAGAAAAAGACAGCGTGCAAAGAAAAACTCAAACCAAAGTTATGTTCGACTTTTACTGTTAATCATGAGTTCTAAATACTACAATTCATTAATCAATTGAAATCAAATAAAATCTGACGAGTTCAACGACCAATTTTGAACGTGGAGGAAATTGTTAACCGAAGTTCAAAATAATGAACAAGCATACAACCTTGCTTATCCAAAACGTTATTCTTCTAGTTAAGACATCTTCTGGAACACCAACAGCAGCAGCAAGACTCTTGGGAGTCCAACTAAAAGCACAAAAGACAAAATCAACAGAGAATTTAATGAAACTCTAAAATGACAATGATAATGAAAAATTGATAAAAACATTTCACTACTCAGTCACCTTGTTTGATCCTCAAACAGACTGATGATGGAAGCGTGAAGAGGTGTGACAACAAAAGGCAGAGTTCGATCTTCAAACTGCAACTCCAACTGAAATGAAAAAACATCCACATAGTAACTGAACAAGGTGAGAGAGCCAAAAAAAATGAGAAACCTATCGATACACATTTCAAATAGGTAGGATTATGTCATCATCGTGGGGACAAGGGTAGATAAGGTTTCCACATTCTTTGACAAATTTTTAAGCTGTTAATATCTCATCATTTCACACTAATAGCAAGTGAAATGGCTTGGAAATAGCATATTAATAGATTTTAGGAATCTCAGGTTCTACATAGCCAACAAATGCTACGTGAAAGCCCAAGTTAACAGCTGAAAAATATATTGCAACAAACTGCTGCATCAACCTAAATGGAACTAACCTTGACAGCACCGAGGTTTTTCTTCCAAAGGAGTTTACGGGGGGTTTTTATTTGATTATATGTTTTGGCATAATCATTTAGAAGCTGGTCCACTGGTCCAGGTATTTTTAGTGCCTCATCCTGCAATAAGTGCATCAGTCACAGGGGGCAAATTATTGTTCACGAACTTCAACAAAATATGTTCTACAGAGTGAAAAGATTTAATGGGATTATACAGTGCAGAAACAAAATCTTAAAGAGGGCTGAGCGTCTCCAATGCAGAAGATTTCTATTAAAAACATCTAACGGGATTTGACCATAGAAGACAAAATTATATTTGGAGCTTTGAATTTTTCTTCTTTCGTTGCAGCACCTCCATCAACATTTTGGGTGGAACATAAGTTTTTAAGACACTAACATCATGGTCGTATACGATTTCTTGCGGAAGAGATCCCTCAACTTAAAACAACCTACGGCTTGCTCACTTAGTAGCAGCAGACAAATATCTTCCCAGTATTAAATACTTGTTCAGTCCAAATGAGAAATGAAAGACACGAGAAAATGGAAGATAAAAGATTTACTAGGAAATAAAGTTGGAATCATATAATAGGCAACTGCATGTTCGCCAGTAGAGCAAGTATTGCAAACAAAAATTAAAATCTAGCAACACTGATTACTAAAGAACATTTTCTATTTTCTTTAACAGATTGTGAATGATGCGCCTGGCCCAAGAAAGTAAGACATGATTTGGATACCTGGATAGGTGGCCAGAAATTTGATGAGATGATGGTACAATTGAAATCGTTCATAGACAAGTCCGGCTCTTCCACGTCAGCAACTACATTTTAGAAGCACGTCCTTATCAAGAATATAACATACCATTTCATATAATAATATATCCAGGAACATATATATGAAACATTATTAACCCCAGATTCAGAGAATCTATAACAGAAAGCTTCAAACCTGATTTGTATTGTTGTTTAATGGTAGCTTTTATATTTGTGTTAGTCCTTTTGGAATCAATAAGATCGTTGAGCATTATTTCACACCTCTGCATGCTGCTCTCCCCAAAATGAATCTGCATTCCAATTTCCACGAAAGAACCACAAGAGTAGCTGTATATCAGCTAAAAGGGAAAAAACAATGAATTTAAAGTAGGAAGAAACTTAAAAGATGGTTTGAACCACCTTGAGCAGTTCCAGTGTTCGAATCTCAGAATCAATTTCGTAGTCGGATTTATTCAAAAGCTTTTCAGCCAGCATTACACGATACTCGTTAACCAGCTGATCCTTGGAACCAATTATGCCGACAATCATACCAAGAATGTCAACCTTCCTCCGATGTCTGCCACCTTTTAAGGGCTCTGCCTCCACTGGATCAGGCTCCCAACTTAAATGGCATATGATCATAGTAGTGTAAGAATTCAAATTGGAAATAAAAAAGTGGCTAACACTTCCTTATCCTAAGGCCTGATACAGTGCTCACTTAATCAGCTGCATAAAGGGATACACAAGTGATCTACCACCGTATATTTTTTCTCGTTAAGTTTAGTAGGTTACCTTTGTGCATTTATCCATGCTTGCTTGTCATCAATGTTGAAATCATCGTCAACACTAGGATTCTCTTGTTTCTCTTCATCTCTATTCAATTCTTCAAGAAGGCTATCCCCAGTACTTCCTGTTCCACTTGGATGTCCACCAGACCCATCAGTTAACATTGTCAAAATGCACTTAATGGTATCCTTCCTTCCCTTTAAGTATTCTCTTATCGGTTCACCAACAGCTTCAAGGAATACACCAGCTGGATCAATTGTTCGAAGGGCTTTGATAGTTGAAACATATTGGTGCAGTATATCATTGGTAGAGGCACCGGCAGTAAGTAATCTATATTTTAGAGAAGCGATGAAAGACTCAACAAGCTTTGAATGTTGCCCAGTGTATTCAAGGCATTGTTTTAAGTCTTCAATTGCAGGGGAACTGAAACAATAAAAAACAGACATTAAAAAGCATGGTTAAGAAAATTTAACAGAATTACAGGTGCAAGATATCAAGTAAAGTTTTTTTGCTAGAACTGAAACTTACATTGCACAGCTCCTCTTTATTTACATTTTACTAACTTATCAAACAAAAATCCGTTGTTAGATTTGCCACTGATAACAGAAGACAATACCCTCTATTTAACTTCTACCACTTCCCTAATTTTTATACATGTCTAAACAAAATCAACTATACTGAAAAAAAACTACTGACTGCTAACTTCAATAAGGACAGGAAACTACGACAAAGTACAAAATTAAATTGAGGAAAATTTACCTATCTGGATAATCCACGATAATTTCAAAAAGCTTAGAAATTCTTAGATCTTGAAGTGTTTCGTAAGCAAAATACTCTAAGCGCAGCTGCCATCGAATAAGCTCTTCAGGAGGAGGTCCAGATCCAAAAAATCTAGAAGATGGATGAGTGGCCAAAGGAGACTTCAGGCCAGCTTGGCTTTCATAACTTTTAGAATCTCCAAGATAAGAAAGAAGGGCATGCAAAAAGTGAAGGGGCACGGCCTGCAAATTATAGTTCTCTATTTGAGCTGTTATATGTCAAACCATGAATATTTTTTTTCATTTCAGAACTAGTACAGAAACTAAGTGTCATTATCATTGCATTAAAATTAAATCCTAAAGCGCATAGAAAAATTTACAGAAAGATAGTGTTGATTCTGACCGGGCACGTGAGAACTGAAGCAGTATCAGTTATAATGAACTACCTGTATCCATCCTTTAATGGAATCTATCACTGAAAACCTAAATTCATCACCAGCAAGATCATGTACTTCGGTCTGTCCAAGAAAACAGCAACAAAACAATGAGAGATTTTATTAGATGCTGCAATTTATAAATTCACATATGTTGTCACGGATATAGGAATTTAGATCATAAAAAAGCAGAAGAGACTAGCACCACTTCTTTGAGATCAGCCAAAGCAATTACATCATTAGAACATTGTGAGGGCATTGCTTTCGCTAATTAATATTGTGATCAACACACATACAACCTTTAATAGAAGAAATATAGCTGACGCGTAGGCATCTTCGGCCATTGAGGTGAAGCCAAAACTCCTAAGATCACGAACAACCATGCCAACATTCCTCACAAAATCGTTGTTTCCCAAAATATTTTCATGCGGATGAGTTCCATCACTATCAATTTCCCCTGATTTGAAGTCCAGATCCATTCCATCATCAGCCTTAAATTCACCATCACTTATAGCTTTCATTGCACTTAACTCTTCTAATCTTCCTTTGAAGTACCAGTGAAGTACATCTATCAATAAAATTAACAGAAATGACAAAAATTAATAACATAAAATATTGTTTACCTTCATATGTCATTATACTGATTAGTCGTGGTTTAAATTAAGAAGTTAATATTGAAAGTACATCTAAGAACATCTTTAAGTTTCCTTTGTCATTTAAGAAATCCTCAAAGCCGTCATTGCACAAATGATGGTTCATTGGTCAAGATACATGTATAAATCCATACCTGGGAAATGTCGAGGAAGACTGGACATTAGGACGGAAGACACAGTTAACTGATACTTTGAGAGTAGGTGATTTCGGTCAGCATCAGGAGTTTGATCCGTTGACTTACTTTCACTGCTAGTCCCTAAAGCATGAATCATCAGTAACAAGCACGTCTCCTGGTATTGTTTTTCAGATGATATATTTTCCAGAGCTCTATGCAGTACTTCCTGCATCCTGCCTCGCAGATCCTGTTTCAACAATCATCAGAACCAGATTGCCAAAAACACTAATAAGGAGTTGCGAATCACATCTGAGCTAATGTAATCCTTCCTTAATCAAATGGCATGCATCAACTCCCAGATAACCATAATGTTATCCACAATTTTCGGGTACAGAACCAGAAGTGACTGCAAATACATTGACCTGGACAATGCTTTCATAGTAACTCAGAAAGTGTATGTTAACCTCAAGATCTATCGCGAGCTTTGATGTACAGACCAGAGACTGAAGATGTAAAACAGCAGATTGTGAAATCAGTGAAGGGAACAACTATAACTCACGCACCAGATCCTAACTTAGATAACTTTTGCTTTACATGTTTTATACACTTGAACAGCAAATTCTACTCCTTGAAGTATTTAAATCTGCATAAAACATAAAATCATAACTTTCATTCACAATAACAACGACAACAATGACAGGAAGCCTTTATTCCACTAATTCAGTCGGTCATACGGATCCTACTATGCCATTATGTTCTATCTCCCATTATATCCTCATCTATATTTAAATGAATTTTATCATGCTGCGAAGAAAGAGAATATACATTTAACATTTTCAAAATCATTCACTAGCCTCCAGCTTGTTAGTGGGTCATATTTATGAGGATGATTATCAAAGCCACGTCATGAAACTCTCCTGAGAATAAACCATAGCAAATATGATGAATCAAAATGAAAAATAAAAAAATCACTTTAATTTGTGATGGGAACTTTAAGGACCTTATTAATTGAAGGATGAACTATACCTCAAAAACTATATAAAGGCAACATAGCAATTGCTAAATATTCGTTTGACCTTCCTTTGGTCATTAGTCTTAAAATATATACATACACAACTTTTAAAACACAAGACACGCAAAACCAAAACAAAAAACAAAAACAAAAAAAGCAAAGCAAACTAAGAGATCACTGACACACATACTGGATCATCAGTATTTATTACTGCAAAGTCTCTGTAGGCATCGAAATGCATCCAGAACCTTGATGCCCCCTTTTTCTCAAAGTTTTCCTGTAGCAATACCCAAAAAAAAAGAAAAGAAAAGAAAGACAAAGCTTTAGCACATACCAGCATGGTTCATGCAAAGAGATAAATCACATTAGCTGATGTGTGCATATTTATTTTAAATGTTCAACGACTAAAATGAGAATGCAAAAAACGGTCTGACAGTAAATCGTCAAGTTCTTAGCACGAATATTATATCATAATCTCCTAATTTCCCGGCCATTATCAGCCTATTATTTTTTTAGGATAAATATCTGTCAGAAAACAATCCAAATCCTTCAGTTCCGTTTGAGTCTCCGCGACCGCGATTGCGAACCATGGTTTGAGCTTTATACTGAGTAGTATGGAAAAATCTAAGGGAAACAAAGATTACAAGAAAACTGAGTCCCACTTTTAGTATTTGATTTATGCAGAAACTTTGTCTCAGCTATTGACATGAATTACAGAAAAGCTTAAATTTTTGTCTCATAATCGCAACTGACAAGAGCTAAACACCACAATTTCCATGCTTGAACACAACAATTCAGCATGTGAATCCAAGAGAAAACAAAAGTATTTCCATACCAAAAGAAGAAGAAAAATCACTAAATAAATTTAACGCACGAGTGAAGGAATCATAAACCTCCATTGAACAAAAGAAGTGATCCACGACCAATGTCTCCAATCCACTGCGGCAGAGATTCCTCACGTGTAAACTGAATTCAGAGGCATGTGGTAAATCACCAGCACCCATTAGAAGCTCCTCTGTTGCTAAGCAAAAAGAGTTCCAGCTACTCGTCATTTCATCGATCGAATTTTCACTGAGCGACTCTAGGACAGCTAAATTGCACATAGGCGACACTGAATCCACCATCGCCTCCATTTCACGCCCAAAAAAAAAAATCGGAAAAACAAAAAGGGAAACCCTAATCCGTCAAACAAGAGCTCGATCAATTCGAATGAAGAGAACAATTTGCTACGTAGGGAGAACAGATCAGCCAAGTTTCCTGAAGGGCTTGCTTGGACAGTGAATAATCAGCGAAATCTAACTGTAATTTGCCGCCATTTTCATCTTCAAACAGTGCGAGCTTCACTGAACGACGGAACTAATCCGCAACGACATGGACCATGGTACTATTCTTTTGGGCTTGGGACGGTTCGAATATGGGCCCAACAAAAGTTTGGTAGCCCAATGTCAAGTATGGACTTTTGGGCGACGTCCATAATTTTGTCACAATCGGAGAGGAATGATAATTGATAAATGATCATTGATTACATAGTTATTAGTTCACACTTGACCTATACACCAAACTTCATATAATTTTATTTTATCATACTAGAGAACTAAACATATATAAAATAATAAAAAAACAAATGCAAATTTAATGAGAAAACTATTTCTACTTAATTATGCAACAATTTAATATAATTTTATGTATATATTATATTTAAATTATTATTATATAAATTATATATGTATAACTTGCATTATTCTTAGCAACCCTCTATACCAAGGCAAAAAAATCCCATTATCTATCCGCATTTCATAATTTCCATCTAAATCAGGAATTTTTTTTATTTTAAATTGAAATTTATAAAATTTTCAATTTGTGTAAATGAAGCCTCTCCACAGACCACACACACACACTAGATTCTAGAAGGCCAAACAATTGCGTATCACAAAAATAAAATAAAATTTGGTCCACTAAAAAATTTATTACTCGCCAAAATGAAAGCTCGTTTTTGAAAAAGATAAGATATGGGAAAATAATACAAGAATTTAATTATGGGATGTGACTATACCTGTCTAATTTTGTCAGCGTATTTATGGCAAATCTATAATGGTGATGAGCCTTTAAGTGGACTGAATGAATAATCGGCTTTTTGGAAGACCATTTGGTTGGAAATTACTTTATCACTCTTTAATTCAATTATGAAATAGCAAATCATAAATATATGAAAGTTGAAATTTACAATTCATTTTTTTTGTTATTTACACTTCACTTGTGAGTAAATTAGACACATATTTTATATATAGAATGAAGTGTAGATAACAAAAAGTGGAGTGTAAATATCAACTCTGATCCCTAAATATATAAATATTATTGTTATTTTATTACATTTCAATAAATAAATGATAAATTTCTAAATTTTCGTAGCGACAGTAACCAATAAATCACACTAGTCAGAGAAATCACACTAGTTAAACTTCGTGTGATAAACTAGGATTTTGTCGTAGGGTGGCTAATTTTATATGAAAAAAATATGAATAAAAATCATAGGGTAAATATACATATTAGATATATGTTAATATTTTATTATTCATATATCTTTCAATTTTTTATGATTTAAAAAAAAAAGTTTGAACATCAATCATGCTAGTAATGAGACAAAATTTTAATATATTAATATCCATATAAATATTTTATATATTCATGACTATATATATACTAACTATATGGGCTGGGTAAGACTAGACGCTCCATATAATTTCGTCCATGCGTATGATAGACTCATCCGAAAAAGTTTTGTAAGAGAATTCAAATTACTCGTGATCAATATTGCGCTCATCTACTCTACTCATGATAGGCTAGATATTAGTGTTATATATGTTTTAATTTTGAGTTGAAAAGATGATATTATTATATTTTATTTGAGTTTCTAACTTGAGATTCAAATTTGAGGAATTGGTACCATTATGGGCTGCAAGCCATCAACGATATTATTGTTATTAATTAGCTATTGAGTTGATTGTATTTTCTTATACTTTATTGACTAAAATACTTCACCTAATGACGTTTAAGATATTTTTTTTTGGAAAGTATTTATAAAGATTAGAAAGGATTAATGGAGAAGTTCTATTGCTCCGAGTTTAAACATAAATGGTGAATTTTATATTTATATCTTAATATTTGTAACAATTATAAATTACTAATTAGATAAATGGTCACAAATTTATTTTTTATAGTTTTTTCAAGATTTCCTTGTTGTGAAATATGTTATTTTTTTAATAATCAATTATTTTTAAAAAAAAATTATTTCGTGTTCTTTAATTAAATTTTCTAGCTCCACGTCCCTTGTTAATTGTTAATATTATGAAACGATCAATCTTTACATGTATTCAAGGCATGGGCCATGGATGTTACTTTTATGCATCATTTAATGTAGCCCACCAGTGAATCGGGTGACCGACAGATATATTTATCGCTAAACCTTGGTTAAAAACAAATGGTTAAATCATATATATATATAACAGATATATTTATCGCTAAACCTTGGTTAAAAACAAATGGTTAAATCATATATATATATATATATATATATATATATATATATATATATATATATATATATATATATATATATAGTTGATTGAGAAATATAATTTAATTTATTAGATTTAGTGACTCTCGAATTTCATTCTTTACTAAAAATTATATTTGATGATAAGAGTGCTGATGCGAACATCATAAAATGAATGTCCCGACGTTGGTTTTTTTTTTTTTGTGTTGTTCTCCCGTTTTTTTTTTTTCTCTTTTTGCTTTTTTTTTTTCATTCTGCCCCCCTTGTAGTAAGGGGCCTCCCTTTTATATGTATTGACCCGGCCTTTTTCCATGATTGTTCAGCATGGCCCAACTGACAACTGTTTTTGTGATGGGATAGTTGTCACGTAGGATTGACCTTCCCGCAATATTAGGGAGAGCCCATACCGAGCCCATACTGTTTCACCATGTTGCCTAATGATTTGATTTGCAGTAAGAGTCTGCCACACGTAAAAGAGGTATGGGCTTCATTTTATATAAAATGACCCTGGGCCCACTGAGTATTACCGGCCCCTGGTTTCCGGATACTTATCCTTGCATCTGTGGGCCCCTGAGGGAGCTCCTGGGTTCCCGATTTACAAGATGATCCCGGGCTCATCACCCGGGATGATGTCGGGCTCCCGTCTTGCAAGACGACCCCGAATTCACCGTCTGGGCCTACCAGGGTGACCCCGGACTCATCATCTGGGCATACCAGGATAACACTACACCTCCGGCAAATAGTCGGGCTAGAACTTGTTTCGCTGTCCCGAGAGATTAGTATGGCCCTTCCCCGGTGGTCCTGTGCAGTACACTGAGCTCCACGTCAGCCCTAGATGCTTCGTAGTATGCGTTGTCAGAGACTTTGTCAGAGGTCGCTTTAGCTTCCCAAGCACGCTTTGAACATCTCTTCCGTTTAATTCAAAATGGACGGCTCAGATTTCCCAGACCTTTTATTAATACTCCAATACTTGTGTTTTCTCTTCACCTCCTCATTGTCTCCCCTTTCTTGCGCGATTGCCTCCGATCATCTGTCCTTCACTCCAAATTCCGTCATTCGTCTCCCGCACGCTCTCACTCGCCTCGTAATTACGTAAGTATCCTTTCTTCCTTCATGTCTACTGGTACGTCTTCTACCTCCGGGGCGAATGCCAAAGGCTCGCCTAGAGACGAAGAGCCTAGCGGTGACTCGAGCGATGCTCGTTCCACCTCGGCTCTTCCTTCCCGACCTCGCTTTTCTAGAAAAACTTCCCACGCCAAACACTCCGTAGCCTCGTCCTCCAATGCGAGGGGAAAAGGAAAAAAAAAAGTGCGTAACCCCCTCCCCCTTGCCTCTATTCCGCCAACCCTAGGATGGTTCACCCATCTTCCCAGCACCTTATCGCAGGGGGCGGCGGAGGAATTGCGTAACTCGGGAGAAATCCCCTTATCTTATACCTTGTTCCGCCCCTTATCAGGGAGCACACCCGATACCCCCCCGTCGGGTTGTTATACATTTTTTCGGGATCAAGTCCATAGCGGTCTTCGCTTTCCATTCCTCCCTTCTATCTGGCGGTTGCCAATTTTTTCCGAGTTCCGGTTAATCAATTTCATCCGAACTCTTTCCGAATTATGGCATCCACCTACATTTTTTTTAAAATGCACAACTTAGCCATCACCCCCCTCATTTTTCACTACTTTTTCTCCTGCCGTTTTAACGAGGGGGCCTTTTTTTTGGCCGCCCGGCAGAATGCTCGCTTTCTTTCCGATATCCCTTCTTCCCTGAAGGGCTGGAGAGAGAGGTACTTCTTTATCCGCCCTCCGGTCCCCTTCTCTTTTAGGACCGGATTTTTGTCCAGCCTTCCCCCCCCCAACCTGAACTCCCTGAAAACTATAGGGTTGAGGAGCCCTATGTTCGCAGCCTGGCTTTAGTGGGCAACCAAAACTTCTCTTCCCCTGTCCTTTTCACGCCTTAGAATATGATAGCTTACGGGTTGAGTACCCGGGTGGAAGATCCCCTTAACCTGGTGATCGACGCTTATGGTGCTCCGGGAGCTCAACCTGGTAAGTTATGGTTCTCTTCCTGTCGTTTGTTTTGATTTGTTTGTTGCATCCTATCCCTAATATATTGCTTTCTTATGGCAGATTCGTCGGACGTGATGAGAGAGGAATTTGCCCAGCGAGCTAGAGAAAGGCAGGCTGCCAAGGAGAGAACCAAGGCCTTAGCGGAAAGGTGGAAGAAAGCCAGGGAGGAGGAAAAGAGCCGTGCTGTCCCTTCCAGCCCTCCCCGATTGTCTACCACTGTATCATTGCCCCCGCTCCAGGCTTCTCTCCCCTCTGCTTCTCTTTCACTCCTCCCTGATGGAGCTTTGGCGGATACTGTACCAGCCTCCTCCCATATCTCCTCTCAACCCAACCCACCTCTATCGGTTGAGGATTTGGAGGATGAAGTTCCGCTTTCCCGGCGAAAGAGGAAGGCCCTCCGGGACCCTGACATGATCATTCTGAGTGACCCGGAGGACGTTACTGCTCCTGTCTCTTCTTCTCCAACTCTCCTGGCAAATCCCGACAAGTCTCTATCCTCGAACTGGGACATCCCCTCGGCTAGCATGGAGCACATGGGGTGCGCTTGGGGGATCCGAGTAAATTCCTCTACCTGGAACTCTCGATTTCCCTTATTCCTGTCAGGGACCACCTCTTCGAAGGCTGCAGCGGTCCAAAGTCTGATTTCACCCGAGGAGAGAACATCTCTGTCGGTGCGGGGTGCTACCTCCAAGTTCTCCGAAGGCTTATCTCATGCCTATACGGTGAGTACGGGTTCAATGTCCTATTTCTTTCCTTGCTTCCTTTGTCTTATCCCACTTTTGTCCTGCAGGGCCTATGCATGCTAGCCAGTGCTCTGGAGGAAACAAACTCCGTCCTCCATCGGGAAAGAGAAAAAACTCATTCTTTCGAGGAGCGCATGGCCTAGCTTTGCCTTATTGCCGCACAGCTGCAGGGGATGCATGACGCAGAAGTTGGTGCTCTGCGCTCGGCCCTGGAGAGTTCCCAGGCGGAAACTTCCCAGGCCCATGATGAATGGCAAAGAAAACTGGCTGCCGCCCAAGAGATCCATCTAAAGGCGTCCCAGGCTCTTCAAAACCAACTGAGGGAAGCCCGAGAGGAGACTAACAAGGCTTTGGCCTTATCGGATGCTGCCCGGCGAGAGACGGAGATGCATCAAGCTGTGATAGAAAAAATGCAGGCAGGGCTGGTTGCCGCTTGGACAGAGGCGGGCCTGTCTCGCCTACTAGCCGAGGATGCCGACTCCTCTTTGAAGAAGCAGCTGATGACCGAGTCTCAGTGGAAGCAAGCTTTTCTGGCCTCAAAGGATTTCAAGAAGATGGTGATAAACCAATCCTTTGACTTCTTTGCTCAGGGTTTCGACCTATGTTCTGTGCAATACGAAGAGGCCGGGTTAAGTCAAGAGGGGGTCCCGGACATCCACCGAGCTATTGCATCCCTGCCCTCTTCTTCTACGACCGGGGAGGAGACACCTCCTGAAGAAAAGTAAAACTAGTGCCCGAGGCGTGTCTACATTTCTTGGGTTTTTTTGTTTCTTTGTAAAAAACATTGGGTAATGAATATTATGTTCATTTGATTTTCTTTGGCTTTCTGTCCACTTGCATATTTTGACTTCCCTGTTGAGTAACATATCGTGTAGATCACCTAGATTCCTATGGCTTTGTGAATTATTACGGGCCTTTGCATACGTGGGCCCCGGCGGTTTATAAGATGACCCCGGGCTCCCGTCTTGCAAGACGACCCCGGATTCACCGTCTGGGCCTACAAGGATAACACTACACCTCCGGCAAATAGTCGGGCTAGAACTTGTTTCGCTGTCCCGAGAGGCGTAGCACTATAAGATAATCCTGAGCCACCATGATGAGCTGCTGGTTCCATACATGGCCTATGTTGTTACTACAGGCTTTAAGTACCAGGGTAATGGAACGCCTGGGTTTTAAGGTGCCATGGGTTTGCCATGGGCTTTAAGTACCAGGGTAGTGGAACGCCTGGGTTTATGATGCCAGGGTAGTGGATCACCTGGGCTTTAAGGTGCCATGGGTTTGCCATGGGCTTTAAGTACCAGGGTAGTGGAACGCCTGGGTTTATGATGCCAGGGTAGTAGATCACCTGGGCTTTAAGGTGCCATAGGTTTGCCATGGGCTTTAAGTACCAGGGTAGTGGAACGCCTGGGTTTATGGTGCCAGGGTAGTGGATCGCCTGGGCTTATGGTGCCAGGGTAGTGGATCACCTGGGCTTTAAGGTGCCATGGGTTTGCCATGGGCTTTAAGTACCAGGGTAATGGAACGCCTGGGTTTATGGTGCCAGGGTAGTGGATCGTCTGGGCTTATGGTGCCAGGGTAGTGGATCACCTGGGCTTTAAGGTGCCATGGGTTTTCCATGGGCTTTAAGTACCAGGGTAGTGGAACGTCTGGGTTTATGGTGCCAGGGTAGTGGATCGCCTGGGCTTATGGTGCCAGGGTAGTGGATCACCTGGGCTTTAAGGTGCCATGGGTTTGCCATGGGCTTTAAGTACCAGGGTAGTGGAACGCCTGGGTTTATGGTGCCAGGGTAGTGGATCACCTGGGCTTTAAGGTGCCATGGGTTTGCCATGGGCTTTAAGTACCAGGGTAGTGGAACGCCTAGGTTTATGGTGCCAGGGTAGTGGATCGCCTGGGCTTATGGTGTCAGGGTAGTGGATCACCTGGGCTTTAAGGTGCCATGGGTTTGCCATGGGCTTTAAGTACATTAAACAAAACACACATTTATTCACATAACAGCATGGAATACATATTACAACAAGTTCGCTTATTTAAGAGTAATACAACTTGAGATGCAATGTGTTCCAAGGCCGCTTCAGGGTCTTACCTTGACTGTCTTCCAAGTACCAAGCCCCTCTTCCCACCTTCCGAGTAATCTTGTAAGGACCTTCCCACTTTGCTTCTAACTTCTTCACATCCCCTGCAGGATTAACCTTTTTTAATACGAGATATCCTATCTGGAATTCTCGAGGCTTGACTCCCTTGTTGAAAGCTTTCATCACTCTTCCCCTGTAAGCCTCCATCCTTACGGCCGCCCTTCCTCGCTTCTCCTCTATCAAGTCCAACTCCTGCGCTCGGCTACCTGTTCCTTCCCCTTGATAAGCTTGTATTCGGGGAGAAGATTGCCCAATCTCCACTGGTAACACTGCTTCGGACCCATACACCAAACCGAAAGGTGTTTCTCCAGTAGCTGTTTTTGGCGTGGTACGATAAGCCCACAACACCCCCGCAATTTCCTCCACCAAATTTTTACCCATGCCATAGAGCCTGGCCTGCAAAGACCGCACTATCGTTCGATTAGTTACCTCCGTCTGTCCATTACTCTGAGGATAAGCCACCGAGGTAAAGGCCTGCTGTATCTTCATCTCTGCACACCAATCCTTCATCTTCCGTCCCTGAAACTGCCTTCCATTATCAGAAACTAATTTCCGAGGAACACCAAACCGGCAAACAATATTCTTCCAAATGAAGTTTAACACAACCTCTTCTGTAATTCTTGCAAGGGGCTCTGCCTCTACCCACTTAGAGAAGTAATCTACCGCAACTAGAAGGAACTTCTTCTGCCTGGACCCTAGAGGAAAAGGTCCCACAATATCCAAGCCCCACTGGTCGAATGGGCAGGATGCCCATACTGCTTGCAACTCCGCTGCCGGCTTATGAGAAAAATTTCCAAATCTTTGGCATCCTTCGCAAGCATTGACTACTTGACGGGCATCCTGCTGTAGAGTAGGCCACTAATACCCGGCTAATAGAGTACGCCGGGCTAGGCTCCACATTCCTCCGTGATCCCCACAGCATCCTTCATGTATTTCTTGGAGCACATATTTCACCTCCTTCTCCTCCAGGCATCTTAGTAGTGGGCCCTGAAAGGATCTTCGATACAGACTCCCATTCAAAAGGGTGAAACGGGGTATCTGTCTTCTGACCTTTTGGGCTACTGCCCCATCTGAGGGAAGAGTCCCTGTCTGTAAATAGTTAATGAGAGGGGTCATCCAAGATTCCCCCTTTCCTTCCTGATTTTCTTCCTCTATTGCCAACACCGACCCCACTTGTTGTATCACTTCCCGGCTGTTACCACTACTCCAGGAAGTAGCCATTTTGGCCAGCGCATCTGCCTCAGTATTATGTTCCCGGGGAATCTGCTCTATGTTCCAACTGGAGAAACCACTTCCCTGCTTCTTGACCAGTTCCATGTACTCTCGCAACCTTTCTTCCTTAACACTGAACATTCCCTGTAATTGCTGCACTACCAGCTGGGAATCGGAGTAAATAATTACATGCTCCGCTCCTGCCTCTCGAGCCAACTTTAAACCCGTTGCGACTGCCTCGTACTCTGCCTCATTATTGGACTTGAAAGTGTGCAACCTCATGGCTATCCGGGTTTTTTCCTGCGTGGGAGAGATCAGAACCACACCCACCCCACTTCCTTCCGAGCTGCTAGCCCCGTCCACGAACAGCCTCCACACCTCCTCCTGGCCGAACGTGAGAATCTCTGTCAAGAAGTCGGACAGAGCCTGTGCTTTGATGGCAACCCGGGGTTGATATTCGATGTCATACTCCCCTAGCTCCACCGCCCATTTGACCAGTCTGCCCGAAGTATCTGGATGAGTCATCACCCGACCCAGCAAACTGTTAGTTAAGACCGTGATTGGATGGGACAGGAAGTACGGTCTAAGCTTCCGGGCAGTAAGGATGAGCGCAAGAGCCATCTTTTCTATATCACCATACCTAATTTCTGGTCTTTTCAAGGCATGACTTACATAATAGACAGGTTTCTGGTCCCTGGCTTCCTCTCTGATCAGTACGGAACTTACAGCATGCTCGGTTGTAGAGAGATATACCCACAACCTTTCTCCGGGTTTCGGTTTGACCAGAACCGGCAGATTAGCCAGATGCTCCTTCAATTCCTGAAAAGCTTTCTTGCATTCCTGAGTCCATCCAAATTTTTGGGCCTTCCTCAACACCTGGAAGAAAGGATAACTCCTATGAGCCGAGCAGGCGATGAATCGGGACAGGGCGGTGATTCTTCCTGTCAACCGCTGTACCTCCCTGATAGAGGTTGGTGAGGGCATTTCTTTCAATATTTTCACCTTTTCAGGATTTACTTCTATCCCTCTTTCTGTTACCACAAAACCCAAAAACTTCCCACTCTTGACTACGAAAACACACTTGGCCGGGTTAAGTTTTACCCCTTACTTTCGAAGAGTGTTGAAGGTTTCTTCTAAGTCGGGAATGAAATCCCGCGCAGCTCGGGACTTTACCAGGATATCATCTACATATACCTCCACATTTTGGCCGAGCTGGCCTTGAAAGACCTTGTCCATCATCCTTTGATAGGTGGCCCTTGCATTTTTTAACCCGAACGGCATAACCACATAACAAAAAGTCCCTCCGGAAGTGATAAAACTAACCTTTTCTTGATCCTCCCGTGCCAGGGGGATTTGGTGGTATCCCTGGTATGCGTCCATAAAGCTAAACAACTCAAAGCCTGATGTAGAGTCCACCAGCTGATCAACTCGAGGGAGGGGGTAACAATCTTTAGGGCAAGCTTCGTTCAGGTTTCGGAAATCAATGCACATCCTCCACTTCCCGGTAGCTTTGGGTACCAGTACCACGTTAGACAGCCAAGTAGGGAACTGTACCTCCCGGATATGTCCTGCCTCCTTTAACTCCCGAACCTGGTCAGCGATGAATTTGTCCTTATCCGCCCCAAATGCCGCTTCTTCTGTTTGATAACCCGAGCTCCCGGGAGGATATTTAGTTTGTGTTCGGCCACCTGAGATGAGATTCCAGTTAGCTCCTGGGAAGACCAGGCGAATACATCTGTATTCTTGGCCAGGCACGCTTTCAATTGATTCATAAGACCGACCTCCAAATCCCTAGCTACCTTGACAATTTTTCCCGGTTGTTCTGGGAATAATTGCACTACCTCATGCTCCTCCTTAACCTCCCCTATTGTGCACACCTCCTTTTTGCCAGGATCACCTCTTCCTTGTTCACCCCAAGCTTTCTTGTTGTCCACTCGTACCGTATCAGCATAACACCTTCGAGAGGAGGGTTGGTCTCCTTTTACTTCCCCTATCTGGTTTCCCACCGGGAATTTAATCTTTTGATGATATGCAGAGGCCACAGCCATGAAGGCGTTCAAAGCTGGTCTCCCCAAGATGACATTATTGGAAGATGGAGCTTCTACTATTGAAAAGAGAGTCATGATAGTTCTTCTCAATTCACCGGCTCCCAGGGTAATGGGCAACCAAACCTCTCCCCGAGGCTGTACTGTGTGCCCTGCAAACCCGTAGAGAGAGGTTTTCACCAAATTGACCTCACATCCCAGCAGGTCCATTTGTTCAAAAGCTTCTTGGAAAATGACATTTACCGAGCTTCCAGAATCAACGAAGACCCGCCTTATGTCATAGTTGGCCACCCTGGCTTGGATGAGCAAGGCATCATTATGAGGGGTGACCACGTCCTTCAAATCCTCTGGCCCGAAGGAAATGACCGGGCAAGAGGTTACTTTCCGGGCCTCTAACCCCAATACTTCTCTCTTACTCCAAGATTTTCGGGCCTTATTCGAATCCCCATCAGTGGACCCCCCTGATATCATGTTGATGACTCCTCGGGAGGGTCCGTCTTGTGTCCTATCCTCCAATCGCTGAGGTGGAACCTCCCGGGCTTTTTCTGAGATAGCCTCATTAGGCCTGTGTATCGCAAATCCCGGTGCCCGATAAGGCCCTCGCTGTCTTTTATCCATCCGCCTTTCCTCTCCTGACATCGGCCTTTTTGCATCCGGAGCGCGTCTTCTGCACTCGCTGGTATCATGAGTGTTGACCTCGTGGATGGATCAATATTTTCCCGCTCCTTTCTGGGAGGTCTGCCAAACTTCCTCCTCGCACACATGGACCCCTCGATCTCTAGTTACTTTCGGCGGGGCATGAGCCATCAACCTCCCCAGATAATTATTTTTCCCTCCTCCCGAGTCATTCCTATTTTCTCTCTCTCTGTTCCCCTCTCGCTTGTCTTTATCCCTCTTTTGCTTCTGGGCCTCTTCCATGTTAATGTACTTTTCAGCCCGGGCTAAGAGGTCTTCAAAGTTTCGAGGGGTTTTCTTTACCAGCGACCGGAAGAATTCTCCCTCCCTGAGACCTTGGGTAAAGGCTGTGATCCGGGTTTCCGGTGCGCACGCTGGAATCTCTAAAGTTATTTTGTTGAACTTCTTGATATATGCCCTTAGAGATTCCTCTCCAACCTGCTTTACCTCAAAAAGACTGAGGGTAGTCTTTCGGTAACGTTTACTGCTGCTGAAATGCTGCAGAAAGATTTCCCGAAACTTCTTAAAGACATCAATGCTTCCGTCCTCCAAGTTTTCAAACCACCGTTGGGCAGAATCTTCCAATGTGGTTAAGAAAACTTTACACTTGATTTGATCATTATAACAATGTAACATGGCCACATTTTCGAACCGGGCCATGTGCTCCTCTCGATCACCACTACCATCATACCCTTTGAACTTCGCTGATTTGAATTGTAATGGCAAGGGCTCTTTAATAATCTCCGGCGAGAAAGGGCATCCCAAGCTTTTGACTCGCGAAGATTCCCGCGAGTCAGTGTTTTCCAACTTTAAAATTTTTTGCTTCAGCAGTTCCAATTCCCCCACCATGGTGACATGGGCAGACTCAGCGTGTGATTCTGCCTCCTGTTCCGCCTATATGCCCTCTCGTCCTCCTCCTCTCTTCTCCTTCTCTTTTCCTTCTTCCCGCACCTTATCTACTGTTTTTTCCTGCTCCTTCCCTAGTTCCCCTGGTTCCTCTCCTGCTCCTGCTCCTGCTCCTGTTGCTTCTCCGGATCGCCTTCCCTCTTCTCCTGTTGTAGAGCTAGGATCCTTTGTAATGCTGCCTCTACCATGGCGTTCACTTGCTCCCGCAGATTTGCCATCGCTCGCTGGGAGCTTTCAGGATCCTCAATAATCGTCATATCCACGTCTTAAATCTCAAGTTCCCACAGACGGCGCCAATGATGCGAACATCATAAAATGAATGTCCCGACGTGGGTTCTTTTTTTGTGTGTTGTTCTCCCGTTTTTTTTTTCTCTTTTTGCTTTTTTTTTCATTCTACCCCCCTTGTAGTAAGGGGCCTCCCTTTTATACGTATTGACCCGGCCTTTTTCCATGATTGTCCAGCATGGCCCAACTGACAACTGTTTTTGTGATGGGATAGTTGTCACGTAGGATTGACCTTCCCGCAATATTAGGGAGAGCCCATACCGAGCCCATACTGTTTCACCATGTTGCCTAATGATTTGATTTGCAGTAAGAGTCTGCCACACGTAAAAGAGGTATGGGCTTCATTTTATATAAAATGACCCTGGGCCCACTGAGTATTACCGGCCCTTGGTTTCCGGATACTTATCCTTGCATCTGTGGGCCCCTGAGGGAGCTCCTGGGTTCCCGGTTTACAAGATGATCCCGGGCCCATCACCCGGGATGATTCCAGGCTCCCGTCTTGCAAGACGACCCCGGATTCACCGTCTGGGCCTACCAGGGTGACCCCGGACTCATCATCTGGGCATACCAGGATAACAAGTACAATTCATATATTTTAAATCATACGACAACTCGAACATGACTTTTCGATTGCTTTCTCTTTTAACACACTACACCCCATCATAGACCAAACTACTTACTTCCAAACATGATTTTCGTTCCATTAATTCCTGCCTATGTTTGAATATTTGAAATTGTATAATGAATAAAGTTTTCCTCTTTTTTAATTTATTTTTCTTTATTAATATACCGAAAAGTCTGCACAGAGCATCAAATACCTAGAAAAAGAAGAGAATATTGGTCAAGTTTTGTTTGATTTGATTATTAAATGGCAACATCTCTATATATATTTCTCTTTTTTTTTTAAGATAATCTCTATATATATTTCAGTATTTTCACGTACCAATCAATTTTTTAGTTATGTTACATGTATAATAAATGTTACACACACTGTTAGACATTATTTTTAAAATTACAAAAATATTTCAAATGCATTAAAAAAAATCTTTCCTTGTGATAGTTTTGTAATTTCAAATATATCGTTTAACTTAAATACTTTTAGTCAAGGCCACAGACCAAACTTAATTGGAAGTTCCATAAATCCAATGAATAAGTAAATATCACGTAACTGATTTTGCACTTGATGCATCATGAATTTGGACGATACACGAAAACGTAAGTGATGTGATATACAAATAAATTACACGAAAATGGAAGATTCGGGCCGCTGCGGGAGAACATGTGTTCCTTCCACGTCCACACATGGTCGCTGACTAATGACTTGAGCGTCGGAAGATTTTTGACGAATAACCCAGTGCCTCTAATTAACCACATATCTTGATGTACTTAATTGGTAACTTCAAAATTCATTGGTATGGACGCAGAGAAAACACTTGTTGACCAAGACTGACTGACCACCTGGATCTACCATTTACGGGTAATTTATTTGCGTACCACATCATGAGTCAAGTTAGCGATGGATTAGCACTCGAAGAAGACCAGCCATATACACTTGTTTTCTTGGTCGTAGGATATTAGTTTTCTGGTTCTAAAAAACGACCTCTAAATCTCAAAATAGTGACATTTATATATATATATATATATATATATAAACAATTGTAAGTTCTAATTAAACGTTCCGACGGTATTTCATGAGTTTTGGGGATTTGTCCTGTAAGGAAATAATGGTTGCACATAAACAGTTTGAGGTGTTGTCACAAGGTGTTGACAACACCTACTATAACACCTTGAGTAATTTGCAGCGGAAAATAATTTTAATCGTGTATAAAAAATAAGCAACCAAATAAATAGACTCAAATAAATTAAGCAAGAGTATAAAATACTCTTGCAGTGCCTCAAGGCAAAACTTCACTAAAATTTTTTTCAAAGAGTTTTACAACCCTAAAACTAGTGATTATTGTAAAAATTCAATTTCTCAAAACAATTGAGAAATAAAGAGTAAAAATTCTCCTAAAAATTCTATGTGAAATAGAATAAAGAAAACGAAATAAGGAGAAGAAAATCTTTGTTGCCAAAACTCGTGTTCATCACACTTTTTGATTATTGATCTTCAAGTGTTCTTCAATGCTTCAAGGCAACACACGACCGATACAAGCTTTTCCAAAGATCTTCAGAATTCTCTCGTGTACTTCAAGTTCTTTTGGTAAAACTCACGGTCTCTCTCTCTGTGTATCTCCCTCTTCCTTGTGCACGCATATCTTTAATAAAAAGACCAAGAATCCTTCTTTTGAATGTTTCCTTGTATGCGTAGGACTCTAGATCTTGATCAAGATAAATCTACACAATAAGGAATTAAATCAATAGATATACGATACTACCATAATCTGATAACTTAATCATATTTCAAATCAAGTTAATCAAAGAAATAAATAACTTCATGTCCAAGAAAAGCAAAAGATAATAAATAAAATCTTTTTTCAAAATAGGATGATTTTAAGGAATAAAATATTCCTTTCAATCTCCCCCTTTTTGCCTTTCTGGACAAAACACAACGAAACTTCTCCTTAATCAAAACTCTCCCTGAATAGATTCTCCCCCTAAGTATAAGCAGAGGTGTTGTCATAAGATGTTGGCAACATCTAGTTATGACACCTTAAATCAGAAAACATAAGTGCAAGGAGAAATAATCATACGAAACAACAGAGCAAACACCAAAACAGTTTTGATTAGGGTCAGAGCAAATCAGAGCAAAAGCAACAAAACTTTTAACCTACAATAAAAACAATTAAACTAGTAAAACCAAAAAACTATGATTAAAATTGATTGCTCTCTGAGTCAACTTCTTCACTTCCTTCTCCCCCTTTTTGTTCAGAAGGGCCAGCTCCACTTAAAAGAGACTCATAGTGAGCCTTTAACCCTTCATAGTAGGCAAGGTCAGCCTTTGCTTGTGCAATCTTCTGCTCAGCATGCACCAATTGAGCTTGAATGAATGTCGAATCAACAGCTTGAGCAGCAGAAGGGGGTACAAAAATAGCAGCAGCAGAGGAGGTATTGGCAGCACCTGCCATGACACCTGCATAATCAGCAGTCTCAGACCAAGGAAGGTCTATCTTCCTATTTCCTTTGAGCAATGCCGGTGCAATCTTTAGCAACTCCCCAGGCTCAATAAGTACTTCATCATCATCCTTCTCAATTTCTTGAGACAGCAACATAGAGTAAATGAGTGATGGATAAGACAACTTCAAAGTAGGTTGAGTGCCGCCTGCAAATGCCATGACTGTGTCAAACACGAGTCGGCCATAATTAAAAGCAATTCCAGTACCAATAGCATACAAGACAGGGGCTTGATGCTTGGTAATCACACTGGAATTTCCAGATGGAGTCCAGGTCTTCACGACAGTTTTATGAAGAACAGAGTAAAAGTACGTAAGCTTGGCTGCTGACAATTTCTTAGGATGTGCTGGGTACGCAGTGGCATGCCCCCCAGTGATGACATATATCATCTCATCCATGGTTGGTAGAGCAACATCATCAGAGGCAGGAGTCTGAAGGAATCCATTTATAATGGCAGGGCTGAAAGAGAAGATCTGCCCTCGCACATAAACTTTCCCATACTTCATGTATCTTGGATCCCTCACACCTTCAGTGAGATTGCAGTAAAACTCACGCACAATCACTCTGCAATACAAACCAGCAGTAGTAACAGTAGACAGAAGGTTCCTTACATCAAAAAATTTCACCATATTTTGAGCTCCATAGCTCTCCATATCAATGTTATGCTCTTCCAAAAACTCTCTATCAGCATAATTCTCCCAGCGATCAGCAATTTCCTTGGAATAAAAAGCAGATGAATAGGACGAATTTACCTGATACTCTTATCCTAAGGTGTTGTCCAGGGTTTCGGCAACACCTTCCTCAGCACCTTCCTCTTCTTCTTCAGAGTCATCAGAATCTGACTCTTCTTCCAACTCATTCTCAGCATCTGAATCTTCACTCGAATCAGAGCTGGAACTATCAGAAGGTTGAGGGCGATTGTCAGCATATTCCTGAAGCATCTCTTCATCAGGTTCATCCTCGGATTCTGGAACAGGAGTAGTAGCAGTGAATATAGGTTTCTTGCCTTTTGACTTCTTCATTTTAGCCATAAACTGGGCTATAGACATTTCTTCATCATCGGACGGAGCAGGATGAGCAGTAGATGTCTTCTCAAAATTAGCAGCAGACACGGATGCATCTTTTTCATCAGCAGCAACAGGGGATTCTGACTCTGAAGAGTCACTATCAGATGATGAACTCCCCTTTGACTTTTCTTCAGATTCAAATGGAACGGGAATGGTTGGAACAGAGGGTTCCATTGCACTTGCTTTTCCCCTCTTTCGATGTACCAACTTAAAATCTTCATCGGAGCTCGCATCACCAGATGAAAATTCGGTGTCAACCAAAGAAGGTCTTGATGGTTGACCCTTCCCACGAAAACGCTTCGATGCCGTGTAATCAGGATTGTAGCCTGCTTGTCTCTTTGATCTACGGGTTAAGTGTTTCGTAGGAAACACCTTATTCAGCACAGACATATCAGACAAATTTTATACATCGATTTCATTGCTTGGCTCTCCTGGAGTGATGGAGTCCAAAGGCACTGGTTCTTCGGCAACAGGGACAATTGCTTGTTCAACCATGGGGTATGGTGATGTAGGTGTTGTGACACCTTCCGCAGCATCTTCAGTGTAGCCCATCTCAGAACGGATATCGTGTGAATCAAAACTTTTTCCTGCCATTTGAATAAGTGAGAACGAAAGGCAAAGAATGACAACTAGGGCACAAGAATCAGAGAGTCAAAATATTGAGGTGCAAGACGAAACAATGAGATAACTTATTTTCAAAAACAGATAAGAACATAAATATAAAAGGCACCAAATTTTTCCTATTCTTACTTGAAATCTGAGTAGGCCCCAACGGTAACAAAGTTCCTAACGGTAACAAAAAAGGAACGGTAACAAATCCTATTTAATTTGGCAATAAATCCCTTTGGTTTCCTCCGATAATTTTGGCCCAAATATTTCACCAAATATTTTCAAATTTAACTCTTTATCAAAATTTAACACCACTGAAACAAAATCCAATCACATTCAAATTCAAAAATTCAGAGGATAGGGCAAAAATCACAAATTTTGTTCGATCGGAATTCATAACCTTTTGGCCAAAGATATTCACAAATCAAAATATGCATGTCCTAATTATGTCTAAAACAGAATGCGACATAAACTTAAAATGCAATTATGTGCACAAAAAATATGTTGACAAGCGAGGTGTTATCCACGATGTTGGCAACATCTTCCAGCAATACTTCAGGATTAAAAAAACTTAACTTCCTCTTTCATTATTTTACAGAAGTGGTAGCCTGCACACTAAAGGAACGATCTTCAACGGACCCCTTTAGGTAGCTTTTTCCATTTGCTTCTGATTTTCAATCAAATTTGATGATTGAATTGATTATGGTGAACTTTTTTTTTTTTGTTATTTTGAGTTTCTGAATTTGCGAAATCACTTTTCACTTGGGACGGGATCATGGAATACACGAACATTCCTCCACTACTTCGTGATTTAGTCAGAACTCTTCTTCAATTAATCCATATTAAGCTGTAAAATATTTTGCACATAATCCTGAGTGAAAACCAGTCAATGGTTACAAAGTATCCAACACATCACTAAACAGAATGAATGCATGTATGCAAAAATGCCTAAGATCCTAAGAGTGCTCATGCATGAAAAGGTGTTGTCACAGGGTGTTGGAAACACTCCTGACAACATCTAAGTTCTGTCTATAATGCACACATACTGAGAGACTTCCTTAGACTGGAAAATCTCTCGAAATCCAAAGCTTTTGTGAATATATCAGCTAATTGGTTATTAGTTCCAATAAACTCAATTAAGATTATGCTTTTCTTGACCAAATCTCGAATGAAGTGATGTCTAATGTCAATGTGTTTGGTTCGAGAGTGTTGTACTGGATTTTTGGATATATCAATGACACTAGAATTATCACAGTACACAATAGGAGTATCACTCTTAATTCCATAATCATTCAACATTTGATTCATCCATAGGAGTTGAGAGCAACAACTACCAACAGCAACATACTCAGACTCGGCAGTAAAGAGTGAAACACAGTTTTGTTTCTTACTGTACCATGACCTAAGTTATTCCTCAAATAGAAACATCCTCCCGAAGTACTCTTCCTCTCATCTAAATCCCCAGCCCAATCAGCATTACTAAACCCTACCAAATTCGAATTGGTTTCTTTAGTGTACCACAAACCCAAATTCAAAGTTCCAGCCACATACTTCAGTATACGTTTTACGGCCTTTAGGTGAGTATTTTTGGGTTAGACTGGTATCTAACACACAAACAAACACTATACATGATATCTGGTCTAGTAGCACTCAAATACAAAAGACTACCAATCATGCTTCTATAGAGGGTGTTGTCAACACCTTCGGCAACATCCTCCCTAGACAAATTTTCATTAGACCTCATAGGTGTGCGCATGTGCTTAGTGTTATCATTCAGAAACTTCTTCACGAGATTTTTAGCATACTTGCTTTGAAATAGAAATATACCATCATGCATTTGTTTTACTTGCAAGCCCAAGAAGTAAGTTAACTCTCCAACCATGCTCATTTCAAATGTAGAAGACATGCACTTCACAAAATTATCAACTAGTTTATCATTTGAAGCAAAAAATATTATATCATCCACATAAATTTGGCAAATTAAGATATTACCTTGAGACTTTTGCACAAACAAGGTCTTATCAACTTCACCTCTTTTGAAACCAATATTGAGCAAGTACTCAGTAAGTCTTCCATACCATGCACGTGGTGCTTGCTTCAATCTATACAATGCCTTTTTCAACTTATATACATAGTCAAGATGATTTGGATCCTCAAAAACCTTAGGTTGTTTCACATAGACTTCTTCATTTAGAATCCCATTTAAAAAGGCACTTTTTACATCCATTTGAAAAAGTTTCATTCCCATGTAACATGAAACAACAAGCAAAAGTCGGACAGACTCAATGCGGGCTACAGGAGCAAAGGTTTCATCAAAATCCACCCCTTCAACCTGTGTATACCCTTGAACTACCAACCTAGCTTTATTTCTAATGATGTTTTCCGACTCATCAGTTTTATTTTTGAAAATCCATTTAGTTCCTATGACATTTCCATGAGCAGGACACGGTACCAGGTACCAAACATCATTCTTCACAAATTGTTCTAACTCTTCGTGCATAGCATTGAACCAAAGTTCATCTTTTAATGCTTCTTCAATCTTTTTGGGTTCAATGTTTGACACGAAACAGGAAAAACGTTGTTGGGATCGGTTCAGAGGGTAGAGGGAGGGTGAATACACTCTGAAACTTTTCTTCTTCTTCTTTAAAAATGATCAAGTGAGGTTTAGTTCACTTAATCAGTTTTCTCAACTTCTAAAACGTTTTGAACAACTTAAATAGTGCGGAAATAGTTCAGAGGTTTTAGTGATGCAAAGTTTATAATGCAATGTATGAGCAGGATGTAAGATAAATGGCAGTAAATGCTAAAGCACGATTTTATGGAAGTTCGAAGGCTTAATCCTTCTACGTCTCCCCTTCTTCCACTTAGGAAGGAATTCACTAGAAGACTTTGGTTATTACAACGTCTTGTAATACACCCACTTCAGACTTAGGACTTATCCAATGCCTAATCCGAAACTCCTAGATTTACACAGATAAGATTCTCAGTTCTTATCAGACTGGTGGAAGCTTTCAGAGCAGCTTCAAGTCTCTTCAACACTGAGTATAGTTGAGTTGAGCTTCTCAGACTGCAGAGCGGTCGAGAGGCTTGAAAACCCTAGGATGATCCTTGACGATCAGATATGTGAACTGTAGGCGAGGGTTTATTTGAGCAGCAGATGAATGATCTTGTAAGTGTGCTCAAGTATATCAGATGAGGACTTCTGATATTAGTCAAGTGATTGAAATTTTTCTGAGTTGCTTGTCTCTCTTCGTTGTCTCGTATCACTTGTTGTTGTTCTTGTTGTTGTTCACTTTTTGAGCACTCTTCCCTTTATATAGGTCAATCATCAACGTCTTTATTTTGAACGTTCTGATGCTGCATTGAATGCACATTTAATGCTCATAAATGCATTGATGATTCTGCATGAGGATCGTACACTGCAGACAACTTCCAGGGTCCAAAACTGGAATAAACGGTCGAATGCTTTATCTGCAGTCATTCTGTGTTTTTGCCATTTTGGTACAACCTGTTGTCTTGATTTGCAGGAGTCAACAAATCTTCTGAAACGCCGGTTCTGCTTTTAATAAAGGATCCTGCAAAGAACATCTTGTCACAGGTACTTGTCTCGAGATATCTAGATAGGCAGTTGGCATTCTACCGGTAGAGATATTTGTCCTCTGCTGGTTTGAATAACCAGTCGATAAGCTTGTGACTTCAACCGGTCGAGAGATAAAGGCGGTTGACAAGCTTCCGGTAGATAGATTTATCCTCTGCTGGTTTTGATAGCCAGTCGATAGGCTTGTGACTTCAGCCGGTCGAGAGCAAAGGCGGTTGACAAGCTTCCGGTAGATAGATTTATCCTCTGCTGGTTTTGATAGCCAGTCGATAGGCTTGTGACTTCAGCCGGTCGAGAGCAAAGGCGGTTGACAAGCTTCCGGTAGAAGTTGTAGTAGATTCCTTCCTACAATGGTTGGCAGCACATTCCTATACAATGAGTTGTTGTTTGTTATCACCAAAATATCGGATTCAACAATTTCCCCCTTTTTGGTGATGACAAAACTTAAGTGCTCCAAGAACAATATGAAAGCATTAAAATGAACTTCATTGAGAGAATGAATTTCATTAAGTACAATAAGCATTTTTATTACACCTACAGAAAAAAAAGAAAGATGCGGCTGCGATAAGTAAAGAAGAGATAAGTTGTTCATCTTTTGAACCAACTGGCTCCTCCTGACCTATCGCCTTCTCTTCTTCTTCTGTCGGCTTCTTCTTTTCTTCTGGACTCTTCTTCACGTCTTCTTGCCTCTGCTGCTCTACGTTGCTCTTCTTCCCCCTTTTTGGCATCACCTTGGTTGAGCCGAAGGATGACCTCAGTGAGTTGAGTGCCAAGGCAGGCTTGCATAGTGTCTATTTTTGCATCGATTTGAGCAAGTAGAGTGGCTTGCATAGTGTCCATCCGATCATTCAACTGCTTATGAAGGCGATTTTCGGATCGGATAACTTGTTCGGAGACGGTAGAGAGCGTGTTGATTTGAGTGCGATGATGATTAGTGATCTCTGTGGACAGACGAGCAAGGTCTCGAGACACGGTCTCGAAATGCCGAATCATCGTCTGGCGTGAATTATCGACCGATAAGGATGAGTTTGTTATGTCTTGAGAGAAGGACCTAACCGTTTGCATGAGCTCATGAAGCCGATTTATCAAGGTATGATCTAGAGCTGCGGCCATGGCTTCAATTAAAGAATCATCGGTCTGAATCATTTGCCCTTCTGAGTCATTTCTTGGTGAAACCGGGCTAGACTCACGATGATGTGGTGCGGGTGAACTTGCTGGAGAGCTACCGATGGACCTTCCAATAATGGTACAGTTGGAGATGTAATAGTTTCGACTGCAGCCAATATGGTTGGTGGAGTACCAGGATCAGCACTTGGTTCATCCATAATGAGATCTTCCATAAACTTTTCAGTAGATGGAGACGGTTGAAGTGCTGGATCAACATCAGTCACTTGCTGTTCTGGAGATGCAGGTGATACAATAGTGCTTGATATCTCCGTTGGGGGCACTGTTGCTTCACTATTGCAAGGAGCCTCTGTCACAGAGGTGACAGGTATCTCTTGTGCAACCACTTCTAAAACATCTTGTGAATGACCGGGAGAAGTGTGAGCGGTCGTCACGGGAGAGGAGTGAGCAATCACAACTGCTTCCGGTTGAGTAACTGCTTGGACTGCGGTTGAGGAGGGGTCGACCGATGAAGATGCTGCTACACTCGATCTTAGAGCATATGATTGAAAGAGGTCAGCAGTGATGAGATCGGTCAGAATCCCATCTGAAGAAGGGAGAGCATAGACGTCTTCTTCACCCTGATCTTGGGTGAGAAAGGTTTTCATCATCACTTGTGCTTCCAGCACATAAGCTTGCAAACAGGCTGCTGAAGCTGGTGTTTTGACATTGTTGAGAGCTTGGAAGTGCTGAAGTAGTTGAGTGATTTGACGTAGACTATCCTGTAGTCCAGTCAAAATCACAAAGTCATCGGCAGCGGTAGGACTCTTGGATTTGAAATTCTTGACACGCTCATTAATTAGCAGTGATAGCAGGCTTCCTCGAAGCTTCAAGTCTATGAGATGTCTTCTTCCCAGAGCCTCCACGATGTCTTCAGTATCAGCAGATAGAAGCATCTTCTGCTCAATGACGTTTAGAGATTTCCATTTAGGAAATATTTGAGCGAGTGTCAAGTGAGTGCGGGAGTGATGCCATCTGTCAAAACGTTGTAGATGACGCTTGACAGTACGGAGCACGTGAGAGATGATCATATTGAGTTCTATCGTAGCTGCTGGTTGAGCCTTGGGTGTGTAGATCATCACACCTTTCCCTTTGTCTTTGGGATCAGCTAGAGTGACCTCAGGAGCTGATGAGGCACCTTCCCGGATTATCACACCTTTTGTAGGACGAGGAGCAGTAGAAGCAACAACGGTAGTAGTCTCGACCGTTGGCAGGGTAGGAGCAAGTCCAGAAAGAGACTTTAGCTTCTTGTGCTGCCTCTTCTTCTCGCCTGCAGGCGTGGATGACACAGCTGCTTTGGAGACCGAAGGGGATGACCTGCTGAAAGCTTGAATCAGTGGAACATTCTCACGTGATTCATCTTCAGAGTCAGATTCGATGATCAGTTGACGCTTGGCAGACTTTTTGGTATGGACTGGTTTGGCCACGACCGAAACCGTTGAAAGCGGTTGAGGGATAGCAATAACCTTTGCGGTTGAGGGCAAGGTGTCGACCGCAGTCTCTTTCTTGTTCAGGAATTTGAGAATCGTAGACTTGTTGAGCCATTTGGTGGGATGCAGAGGCTCAGTCTTGGAAAAGTCCACGCCAAGGACGCCCAAGATGTGGCAGATTTGCAAAGCAAATCCCTCGGATTGCCCTTTGCCCCTGATCATTTCACATAGAATATTGAACAGAATGTCTGACCAGTTTATGTTGATCTTGGAGGCAATACAAGCCATGTATTGAAATTTCTCCAGCGTCACCTTGTCGTAAGATCCAGCCTTGGCCAGAAGATTCTTGGCCACGATATTAGTCAGTAGCCTGAATGGAGCTTTGAGAGATGTCTTCTGGGCCGGCAGTTTGATCGGAGCATCAGTAGTTGAGAACTCCTTCAACCAATAAGAGCAGTTACCATCTGGAAGATCCGTGCATTTTGTCAAACCCCTGGAGGGCAGATCAAATGTGCTGGCGAAGAACTTCTGATTGAAGGAGTAGACCTCTGTCTTGATCAAGCATTTGATAGTCCCATGCTCGATTTGAGCAGTTGCGAAGAACTCCTTCAAAACAGGCAAATCGCAGATGGCGCTGCATTCCAGAAATTTCTTCAGTCCAGAGGCTTCAAGCATGGTGAAGACCTCAGTTATTCCTGCGTTGTTTGCCTTAACAACGGAATCAAAGTTGATGGCGAGGCAAGTCTTCTGGATCGACATGATATCTGTAGATAAGAACTCGAGCAAAGAGTAAGCAAAAGCTTGAGAGTAATTCGATGGAGCGTTTAATACAATATGAAAGTTTTTAGCAAAGGTGAAAGATTGATATACGAGTGTAAAGAAGTATATATAGGAACCTATGGGCCATAGGGTGATGTCATGAAAAGTATTTTTGAAATTCAAAAAGTTTTGAAGAGCATAATCACGGCGCCCAATTAATGTCATTTGGTTCAAAGCACCAAGCTGCTAGTACGAAGCCTGTCAGAGACTAGTTAAAGGCGGATGATATGCCAATATTAATGGCAACGTAACAGCTAATCTATTAATGTCATATTGACAATCATTCCCCCTAAACACATGCATACTAACTTAAATCTACTAAGCCAAGAATATTTCGAAAATATGAAAACTTAGCGTCCGGTAGAGGCTTGGTGAATATGTCTGCTTGCTGATCGGTAGAGATGTATTCCAGCCTGATTTCCTTCTTTAAGACATGATCTCGGATAAAGTGATGCCTGACATCAATGTGCTTTGTCCGAGAGTGCATCACTGGATTGTGAGTGATGGCTATGGCACTTGTATTGTCACAGTAGATTGGAGCTTCACTCGACCGAATCCCATAATCATTAAGCTGCTGTTGAATCCAGAGTATTTGAGCACAACAGCTGCCAGCAGCAAGGTATTCTGCTTCGGCGGTCGAGGTAGCAATTGATGTCTGCTTCTTACTTGACCACGAAATTAGTCTATCTCCAAGGAATTGACATGTGCCACTTGTACTTTTGCGATCAATTCTACAACCTGCATAATCTGCATCTGAATAGCCAATAAGATTAAGATTTGAATCTTTGGGATACCAAAGACCCACATTAGTAGTTCCTTTAATATATTTAAGTATTCGTTTGGTAGCAATGAAATGAGATTGCTTAGGTGCGGCTTGAAATCTAGCACATAAACAAACTGAATACATGATATCCGGTCGACTGGCAGTCAAATAGAGCAGTGAACCAATAAGGCCTCGATACATGGTTACCTCGACCGGAATTCCCCCTTCATCTTTATCAAGCTTAATTGATGTACTCATGGGGGTAGATACAGTTGAGCATTGTTCCATTCCAAACTTCTTTACCAATTCCTTGGCATACTTGGACTGATTGATGAATATTCCAGTTTCAAGTTGCTTTACTTGAAGTCCAAGAAAGAAGTTTAGCTCGCCCATCATGCTCATTTCAAACTTCCTTCATCAGTTTAGAGAACTTTGAGCACAACTTGGGGTTAGTTGACCCAAATATAATGTCATCAACATAAATTTGTACTAGTAACACATGATCACCTTTTACAAATTTAAACAGGGTCTTATCGACCGTTCCAATTTGGAAATCATGTTCCAGTAAAAATTTTAGCAAAGTGTCATACCAAGCACGCGGTGCTTGTTTTAATCCATAGAGAGCTTTGTCAAGTTTATAGATATATTGAGGATGAGTAGGATTGACAAAACCTGGTGGTTGTTCAACGTACACCTCTTCTTGAAGTAGACCATTGAGGAATGCAGACTTCACATCCATTTGATAAACTTTAAAGTTCTTGAAGGCTGCATAAGCAAGAAAGATGCGGATTGCTTCTAGTCTTGCAACTGGCGCGAAAGATTCCTCAAAGTCTATGCCTTCTTCTTGTCTGAATCCTTGAGCAACAAGTCGAGCTTTGTTACGCACAACAGTGCCATGTTCATCGAGCTTGTTACGAAACACCCATCTAGTTCCAATCACATTTTGATTTTTCGGTCGAGGAACTAGATGCCAAACATTGTTGCGGGTGAATTGATTCAACTCTTCTTGCATAGCTTCAATCCAGCTGGCATCTGATAGAGCTTCATCTATTTTCTTGGGCTCTACCTGAGATATGAAAGCGGCATGCAAGAATTCATTAATCATTTGACCACGTGTTTTTCGAGGAGCAGAAGGGTCACCTATGACCAACCCAGGTGGATGATCTTTGTTCCACCTAAAATAATTTCCTAAAGGGTTGTCATCAATTGGTTGATGAACGTCCTCGTTTACTGGATCATCATTGGCTGGAGGATTGTTATCAACCGGTGGATCCACTTCTGGCCTTGTTTGATCACACCCGGTAGAGGGAACTGGATCATCCTTCTTTGGAGGATATAGATCACTGTCACTCTCTTCCTGTAGATTTGTGTTTTCCAGTCTGTGACTCAGATCATTTATGCTCCCTTGAGTTTGTTCTGTACATAGAGTAGATTCATCAAAAACAACATGAATGGTTTCCTCGACCGTTAGTGATCTTTGATTGAACACTCGATAAGCTCTGCTAACGGCTGAGTAACCAATAAAAGTTCCTTCGTCTGCTTTGGCATCGAAGGCTGTCAAATGGTTTTTGCCATTGTTGTGGATAAAGCATTTGCACCCAAAAATTTTGAAATAAGAAATATCAGGTTTTGTGCCATTCCAGATCTCATATGGAGTTTTGTTAAATCGTTTATTAATCATAGATCTGTTTTGAGTATAACAAGCTGTGTTAACTGCTTCTGCCCAAAGTCTTTGAGAAACATTTGAATCAGCAATCATAGTTCTGGCTGCTTCTTTTAAAGTACGGTTCCTTCTTTCAGCCACCCCATTTTGCTGTGGGGATCTAGCAGCTGACAACTCATGCTTGATTCCCTGATCATCTAGATAAGTCATAAGAGTGGTGTTTAAAAATTCAGTCCCTCTATCACTCCTGATTCTATCTATCACAGTAGATTGTTCATTTTGCAAGCGTTTAAAAAGCTTAATCAGGTGAGGTGCAGTTTGATCTTTTGAAGAGAGAAAGATGACCCAAGTAAATCGAGAAAAGTCATCTATAACAACAAGAGCATATCTCATTCCCCCTATGCTTCTTACTGGTATAGGACCAAATAGGTCCATGTGAAGTAAGTCTAAACATTTGGAAGAAGACATACACCCTTTATTTTTAAAAGTTGCTCTCACCTGCTTTCCTAGTTGACAAGCAGGACAAACTTTGTCTTTTATAAAATCTCCTTCGGGCAGACCAGAGACCAAATCATGCTTCCTCAAGTTAAAAATGGACTTAAAATTTAGATGATTTAACCGCTTATGCCACAACCAATGTTTATCATGATGAGCAGTAAGACAAGTAGGTGAAGAAATATGTGAGCAAGACCAGTTTACCTTGTAGGTGTTTAGGTCTCGTACACCGGTCATAAGAGTCTCACCTTTGTCATTTTTTATGAGGCAAGTGTGTTTGTGAAACTCGACCGAATGATCATTGTCACATAGTTGACTAATACTTATCAAATTATAGCATAGTTTGTCAACAAGTAACACATCTTTAATAATGATGTTACCATGGATGATCTTACCCTTACCCACGGTTTTACCTTTGGAGTTGTCTCCAAAGCTGATCTTTGGTCCTTTGCACAACACCACTTCTGTTAGAAGTTCTGGATTCCCTGTCATGTGTCGTGAGCAACCGCTATCTAAATACCAGGTAGTGTCCTTGATAGAAGTGGTTTTCTCGCCCGTTTGGACTTTTAGTACCTGCAAAGAGTGAAGAACTTTTGGTACCCATATCTAGTAGGGTCCAGGTCGGATTAGCCCTTTCGGGACCCACACCTGGAACACCCTTACAGGTTTGCCCGTGTGTGTGTCCAGAAATCTGTGCGGTCGATAGGCAGTAAATGTGTGTGCTTGTGAGGTTGCTGTGTGCTGCTTGCCTTTTTTATTTTCATCAGTTAGCCTGTACCTCTTTTGAACTGGCCTGCAATTAAAGTACTGGTAAGGCTTCTCCTTTGACCATCTTTTCTTAGAGTAGTTAGACTCATTCCATGGCCTTTTGAAATTAGATTGGTTTCCCTTTCTTCTTTCATTAGGTTTTGGTTTGATCCAAGTTCCTCTTTGATTAGAGGTCTGGGGATCCACATATCCCAGCCCTCTATGCTTAGAGCTTCGTTCGTTCGATACTTTCTGATTTTTGTCAAAGCTGCACTTATCGTGTTCATATATCGTGCTGGACCTGACAAATCTTATTTTGTTAAGATTGCCTTTGTCCAGGCTTGACTGAATACAGGATTCCATAGACTGTTCATTTGTTCCAAACCCTAGACCGGTTTTATCATGTACCGGTCTTTGGATTTCTTGAATCTTGTCAATGGTTACCGAAGATTTATTCCAAGCCTTAATGGTTTCAAGTAGTTTTTTATTCTCAATCAAGGTAGCTTGGAATACTCTTTTCAAGGTGTCGTTCTCAGTAGCCAGCAGACTTAGCTTGACCTTAAGACCATCAAGCTCTTTTTGCTGCATGCAGCTTGATTTGCTTGACTTATCTTTTAGGTCAGCTCTTTCTGCCTTTACTTCCTCGAACTCCTTGGATAATGCTTTGTATTCATTAGCCATTTCGTGTAAAGCAGTAACTAAATCACTGTGAGTAAATTCAGGTGAGCCAAAGTCAAATACCTCCTCAGCTTCTTCTTCGATGTCGGCCATAAGGCATTCCACTTTTTCATCATCGCTGTCATCTGAAGAGCTTCCGGTATTGGAGTTGTCAGAGTCAGACTCAGCCCACTTGTTTTTGCTTTCGTCTGCTACTAGAACCCTTTGGTCTCTTCCTTTTCTAAACGTCCTTTTATCCTCCTTACCCCTTCTTCTTTCGGAGAATTGTTTCTGATCATTGTTCTTAGGCTTGGTGCAGTCTGCAATGAAGTGGCCTGGCTTTCCACAGTTAAAACAAGTAGGACCATCGTTTGTATGGTCCGATTTATGATAATTTTTAAATTTAGAATTGTTTTTACGCATAAATTTACCAAATTTCTTGACAAAGAGTGTCATGGCTTCATTGCTGATTTGCTCAGCTGATCTCTTTGGAGCTTCCTCGACCGGTGGACATATCACGGTTGAGGTTAAGGCCTTGGTTGGTTGAGAAGTAGATGGTTCATCTTCTGTTCTCATGTTGAGCTCGAACTCATAGGCTTTGAGATCTGCAAAGAGATCATGCAGTTCAACCTTGCTCAAGTCTTTTGACTCTCTCATGGCCACTGTCTTGATCTCCCATTCTTTGGGCAGAGCTCTCATAACCTTCACAGCAATTTCACGGTTAGTATAAGTTTTACCTAAAGCAATAAGATCACAGATGATACTACTGAACCGTTCATCAAATTCAGCCATGGTTTCCCCTGGCTTCATTTTGGCGTTGTCATATTTTTGAATGGCCAGAGTGAGCTTGTTTTCCTTTGTCTGGTCATTCCCTTCACACAGCTGAGTGAGCTTCTCCCAAATCTCCTTTGCTGTGGAACATGACTTGATTTTGCTGAACATATTCTTGTCCAGTGTTTTGTATAGGATGTCCCGGGCCACATTGTCAAGATTGGCCTTCTTTTTGTCCTCAGTGGTCCACTCAGCTCTTGGTTTCTCAATCATTTGTCCTGCACCATCGGCTAGAGCTGGGTTGACCTTCATAATTTTGATAGGACCGTCTGTTATGACATATAGCATGTCATCATCCTGTGCTGCAAGATGTGCCTGCATGCGAATTTTCCAATCATCATACTCTTCTTTAGAAAACATAGGAATTCTGTTGAAAGAAGTCATGATTTGAAAACTTCAGATCAGCAGTTGAGAAAAGAACCCGCTCTGATACCACTTGTTGGGATCGGTTCAGAGGGTAGAGGGGGGGTGAATACACTCTGAAACTTTTCTTCTTCTTCTTTAAAAATGATCAAGTGAGGTTTAGTTCACTTAATCAGTTTTCTCAACTTCTAAAACGTTTTGAACAACTTAAATAGTGCGGAAATAGTTCAGAGGTTTTAGTGATGCAAAGTTTATAATGCAATGTATGAGCAGGATGTAAGATAAATGGCAGTAAATGCTAAAGCACGATTTTATGGAAGTTCGAAGGCTTAATCCTTCTACGTCTCCCCTTCTTCCACTTAGGAAGGAATTCACTAGAAGACTTTGGTTATTACAACGTCTTGTAATACACCCACTTCAGACTTAGGACTTATCCAATGCCTAATCCGAAACTCCTAGATTTACACAGATAAGATTCTCAGTTCTTATCAGACTGGTGGAAGCTTTCAGAGCAGCTTCAAGTCTCTTCAACACTGAGTATAGTTGAGTTGAGCTTCTCAGACTGCAGAGCGGTCGAGAGGCTTGAAAACCCTAGGATGATCCTTGACGATCAGATATGTGAACTGTAGGCGAGGGTTTATTTGAGCAGCAGATGAATGATCTTGTAAGTGTGCTCAAGTATATCAGATGAGGACTTCTGATATTAGTCAAGTGATTGAAATTTTTCTGAGTTGCTTGTCTCTCTTCGTTGTCTCGTATCACTTGTTGTTGTTCTTGTTGTTGTTCACTTTTTGAGCACTCTTCCCTTTATATAGGTCAATCATCAACGTCTTTATTTTGAACGTTCTGATGCTGCATTGAATGCACATTTAATGCTCATAAATGCATTGATGATTCTGCATGAGGATCGTACACTGCAGACAACTTCCAGGGTCCAAAACTGGAATAAACGGTCGAATGCTTTATCTGCAGTCATTCTGTGTTTTTGCCATTTTGGTACAACCTGTTGTCTTGATTTGCAGGAGTCAACAAATCTTCTGAAACGCCGGTTCTGCTTTTAATAAAGGATCCTGCAAAGAACATCTTGTCACAGGTACTTGTCTCGAGATATCTAGATAGGCAGTTGGCATTCTACCGGTAGAGATATTTGTCCTCTGCTGGTTTGAATAACCAGTCGATAAGCTTGTGACTTCAACCGGTCGAGAGATAAAGGCGGTTGACAAGCTTCCGGTAGATAGATTTATCCTCTGCTGGTTTTGATAGCCAGTCGATAGGCTTGTGACTTCAGCCGGTCGAGAGCAAAGGCGGTTGACAAGCTTCCGGTAGATAGATTTATCCTCTGCTGGTTTTGATAGCCAGTCGATAGGCTTGTGACTTCAGCCGGTCGAGAGCAAAGGCGGTTGACAAGCTTCCGGTAGAAGTTGTAGTAGATTCCTTCCTACAATGGTTGGCAGCACATTCCTATACAATGAGTTGTTGTTTGTTATCACCAAAATATCGGATTCAACAAACGTACCTGAGAATACGTAAAACTCATGCATAACAAACCTGCCATCTTTCGATAATCTACTTTCTCTTTTCTTCGAGTTTGCAAGTCTCCATGCACATCTCCAATAACCTGTGAGGTTGGGTAATTCTTCTGAATTCTGCTTGGAACATTCTTTCCAGTTTCATTTACCTCACTGTTTTCATCAATATTCTCATCAGTAGTCTTTTCAACTACTGATTCTGGATTTTCTGTAGGAAGTGTTGGCAACACTCCTTTGACAACATCTATATTTCCAGAATTATCCAGCAGATCATCAACATCATCCTCGGCTGTTTTCTTCTTTAGATCTGCAGAATCATCAAAAACAACATTAATTGACTCAAAAATAGTCCTTGTTCTCAAGTTATACATCCTATAAGCTCGGCTATTTGATGAATATCCTAAGAACATGCACTTATCATTCTTTGCATCAAATTTAGCAAGATGGTCTCTATCATTCAAAACGTGACATACACATCCAAAAACATGAAAATATTTAAGGTTTAACCTCTTTCCCATGAGAATTTCATAGGAGGTCATAGTAGTACCATTCCTCAAATAGACTTTATTTGAAATATGACATGCAGTATTCAAGGCTTCAGTCCAAAAACGTTTTGAAATATTTTTAGAACTTAGCATCACTCTTGCCATTTCTTGCAAAGTCCTATTTTTTCTTTCGGAAATCCCATTTTGTTGTGGAGTTTTAGGGGCAGAAAATTCATGAGAAATACCTTTCTTATCGCACAATCTAGCAAAAGAAGAGTTTTCGAACTCCTTACCATGATCAGTACGAATTCTGATTACCTTCAGATTGTATAGGTTCGAAATCTTAGTGAGCAGCTTCTTGAATGCATCATATGTGTCCGATTTTTCTCTCAGAAAGTTTACCCAAGTATATCGTGAAAAATCATCCACACAAACAAAAGAGTATTTCTTACCACCGAAACTTTCAACATCCATTGGACCCATCAAGTCCATATGTAAAAGTTCAAGGCAGCGTGTTGTCACAGATGTTGGCAACACCTCGTGTGACACCCTAGTCTGCTTCCCTTTCTGACATGCTTCACACACAAATGGAATACCAGATTTTAAGTTAAGCATACATCTCACAGCATCTAACTTACTCAAGTTCTTTAATGTCTTAAAATTTGCATGACCCAATTTTTGATGCCATAAATCAAACTCATTAACTTTGGTGTGTCTACAAGCCATCTCTTCTCCGAGTTGATAGCAGTTGTCGGATGACCTAGTACCTGTCATGACACAGAGATTTTATTCATCAAAAACTTTGCATAATTTCTTATCAAATTGCACATGCAAATTATCATCACAAAGTTGGCTTATGCTTATTAGATTCACGGTTAATCCTTCAACATGAAGCACATTGCGAAGCTTAGGTAGACCAGCAACATTCAGAGTCCCTTTTCCGACAATGTTTCCCTTTGAACCTCCTTCATAGGTTACTTTTCCACTTTTCTGTTCAACATAATCAGAGAGAAACTTCTTGGAACCTGTCATGTGACGAGAGCTACCGCTATCAAAGTACCATGCACCTGAAACATTAGTTCTCAAAGCAGTATAAATCATATGGCATTTAATATCAGCTTTTGGTACCCAAATCTTTCTTACATAATATCTGTTTCTAGGGATGTTGTGGGGAGGTGTTGGCAACACCTTAGATGCAGATCTATACCTGTAGTCTTCCTGCAGCTTAAAACAGTATGGTTTAATGTGATCAGGTCTATGACAGTAGTGACAAATGTACTTACGTTTCCTTCTATACTTTGAAGGGGCAGTAGGCTGTGGCTTTGATTTTGGAGGATCAACTGGTAAGGCCTTTTTGCTTGAGCTTTCTGTACTGCTACTTTCCTTAACAAAAACAGGCCCTTTCGAACTTTCTCCAATCTCAAATATGCTGTTTTCAAAACCTAAACCAGCCGTACCATCTCTTCCCATCATGAGTAGAGAATCAAGCTTGGAGGTGCTTGAGTTGAACTTAGCCAATGTAGCTTTTGCCTTTCCGAGTTCTTCCTTCATTTGGCTTAACTCGATGTCTTTCTTACTCAGCATGACTTTCAGCCTTGACACATCAGCCTTTAAATCAGAATTTTCCTTTGAAAGGATAGTATTCACTTTATTCCTTTCGATCCAATCAGTATGTAATTCTTCAAACATCATCCGAGCTTCTTCTATGGACATTATCTCTTCACCTGTATCATTATCACACATATTATCAGTAATGGAGGAATTCAAAAAAAACTGACCTTTGGGAGATGTTGCGGCCAGGTGTGACAACTCCTGCGGCAACACCTAAAGGATTTACTTGAAATTTCTTCTTGCTATCCAATAAGACAGATAAGGCAGTATGACTCTCTTCATATTCATGTTCTTCTTCTTCTGACTCCTTATCACTTAAAGACGTGTTCATACCTTTCCTAAGCGTGTTGGCACACTCGTTTGCATAGTGTCCAAATCCTTGACATGCATGATATTGAACAGTGTCCAACTTCTTTGGAACAACCTTCTTTTTTCCTTCCGACATAATTCGAGGCTTAGGAGTATCAGTAGGCTTCCTTGGTGACTGTTCTGGTCCAGTAATCATTAGGGGCTTGTTGGAGAACATTGGAGCCTTGAGTTTTTGATCCGTCTTTCTTGACTCTTTCATCCTCTTCAAATAATCATTGAATTTCCTAGTCATGAGAGAGATCGAATCATCTTCTAAATCAGATTGATGAACTTCTTGATGGAATTGAATATATTCCTCATATGAAGACTTTGAAGCTTGAAGAGCTATTGACTTTCCTTTATCCTTCTCTTGCTCTTTATTGTTCATCTCGAAAACTTGAAGAATGCTTATCAGTTCAGTCATCTTCATCTTTGAAGTGTCTTTTACTTCTTCAAGCGCCCAAATCTTCCCATTTAATCTTTTAGGCAAGGAACGAAGAACCTTGTTCACCATGGCTTCACTAGCAATAGGTCCTCCAAGAGCATGCGCCTCTGTAGCTATCTCCCTATTTTTTTTTTTATCATAATCAACAATAGTCTCATTCTCATCCATCCTGATATTTTCAAATCTTGTGTTTAACAGTCTCAATCTTGTTCTTCTCACGCTATCAGTTCCTTCACAGTGTTCTTGAAGAGCATCCCATGCATCCTTAGCAATAGTGCAGTCAGATATGATCTCATACATCCTCATATCTACAGTTGCAAAAATTGCATTGAGTGCTTTAGCATTGTAGCTTGAACTTTGTGTTTCCTCGGTAGTCCAAGTTTCTTCTTTCTTGATGATATAGTTTCCATCTTCAACTTGCGTCGTTGGAGGATTCCAACCAGTCAGAATACTTTGCCAAGCACGAACATCCATAGCCTTAATAGTATATCACATCATATTCTTCCATAGTGCATAATTCGTGCCATCAAGAACTGGAGGTTTCAAGAACGAGTTCGCAACAGACGATGAGTCCATCTTTTCCCTGTAATAAAATAAGCAAACCAAGATCAGTTCTTAGTGTATCAAGAAGATGGCTCTGATGCCACTTGTAAGAAAATAATGGTTGCACATAAACAGTTTGAGGTGTTGTCACAAGGTGTTGACAACACCTACTATAACACCTTGAGTAATTTGCAGCGAAAAATAATTTTAAGCGTGTATAAAAAATAAGCAACCAAATAAATAGACTCAAATAAATTAAACAAGAGTATAAAATACTCTTGCAGCGCCTCAGGGCAAAACTTCACTAGAAAATTTTTCAAAGAGTTTTACAACCCTAAAACTAGTGATTATTGTAAAAAGTCAATTTTTCAAAACAATTGAGAAATAAAAAGTAAAAATTCTCCTAAAAATTCTATGTGGCGTAGGACTCTAGATCTTGATCAAGATAAATCTACACAATAAGGAATTAAATCAATAGATATACGATACTACCATAATCTGATAAACTTAATCATATTTCAAATCAAGTTAATCAAAGAAATAAATAACTTCATGTCCAAGAAAGGCAAAAGATAATAAATAAAATCTTTTTCAAAATAGGATGATTTTAAGAAATAAAATATTCCTTTCAGTCTCTTAAGACGCAACTATCTTGTCCGAGAAAAAAAAAAAGAAAGCATTGCAAATGACGAAATTTACGAACCACGTATTAAATTTTTATAACCTTCCGGATAAAAATCGATGATTCTAATTCTCCTAAAAAAAACTTCATTGAAATTGTCTCGCTAGCTAATTCTGTAAAATAAAATTTTGTTCCGATTCGATCCGACTCACAAAAAAAATATTATGTTATAATTGTTATTTTTTCGTTACAAATATGAATCGAGTAGGCTTATAAGTAACTTTTCATATATAATTAGTTTTCCCTGTTTATAATTATCGGCCAAAATTTTTTACCCTGAATATATATGTATATAAAATATTTTTCTTAATTATCATATTTTGGTTTTAATAAAAATAGTAAAGCTAGTGATATATCATAAATCTTTTGGCAGAATTACTAGTGATATATCATAAATCTTTTGGCAGAATTCTTACAGTACCTGACACAGTGGTGGGATCATAGGATTAAATCGCATGCCACGGCCTGGTACTCGGATGAAATCGTATTAAATTCAATTTCATCTCTGGGAAAGAATCCGTACAATAAATTCACTCGATTCTACCCGAATAAATTAAAAAACCCAGTTTGATCACTGTGAAGATTTTATTACGATTGTATCAGTATATTTGAGGTAAAATTACAAATTATTCATGGAAATTGGCATGAATAGGGGTTTGATATTCTTTTAAATCATATATCGAAGTTCTGATTCTTCTCCAACAATTAGACTAGCTACTGTCATTTTTTTCCCGCGTCTACTTTAATTCTGCTAATGTAGTTATGTCCAGACGTTAACGATGATGTAACACTGGTTGAAGGTTGTGATATCTGATAATCCTAACGTGACGATGGATGTATCCTCAAAATTGATGATTTATAGAAACTGTAGAACGAGCGCTTGCCGCTCCAAAAACTATAGCTAATGGTAATCGTGCAACTCAAATCTTTTAAATCGCACACCAGTCCAAGCGTCATGATTCGATCGCTCAACTTAGTAGAGACAATTATTGCACCAAAAAATCCCCCTCTCAATAATTGTACTCGTTGCAATTAATGAGAATCGAACACATGACCTTGGTTCTGATACCAATTATAGGACCGAACACTTGTTTTTTTTTTTTTTTTTGGCGTTTTGAAGATCATATATGTTTGATATTTGATATAATATAGTAACTGAATTGGAGTACATATTCCTATAATAAATATTTAATTCGTAAATTGAAGAACAGTGATTAATTTTATACTACGTGAACAATGTGTTAAAACGGTAGGAATATTAATGAGTGTAAAATTTTATGTTGGGATGTAATTGCTATCGCGAGGAGAGTCATCAAATCGTTGCACTTGATCAGTTCATGTACGTTCAAAATATTTGATTTGCATTGTTATTATCAACTACATATAGTTTTTGGTCAAACGATAAATGATCGATCATATTGATATCACTTATCAGAGTTAAAGTCGTAGGTTCGATTCTCATAGATTGCAAGACATGTCATTATTGAGAGGAGAATTATTGTGATGAAATAATTATTCATGCTAGGAGAGTGATCAATCCATGATGTTTGAGTTGTTAATAGTTCAAAATATTTGAGTTGCAATAGTACTATCAGATCTAACTCTAAGCCTGTAATACCCTAATTTGAAGACAAGTCGAGCACACTGAACTTTGAAGTTTTTAAGTTACGGCTCCCAGAACAAACACATGCCTTGTTGATCTAAATATTGTCTATCAAATATTTTATCCATTTGATCAGTCCGACGTAAGATCGATTCATTCATGTTTCTTTTCACCTAGATGTTTATCAGGAGTCGTTTCTGGTCCGTGTGCTACCTCTAGACAGCTATGATCATTCTCTACTCTCGTCAATCTCAGACGTTACAATAATTAACTTTAAATAAAACGATAAATATTCAATCTCATGTCTTGGATTTTACATGTTTCCGATACTATTTTTGGCTGCCGCTAATCGTTTGGAAGGTTTAGTTGAATTGTCTCTGATGATAAGTTCGTATTTATTTCTTTTAAAGTAATTAATGCCGGGCAGATAGGAAGGTAGGGATGCATTTGAAGCTTTAATGGTATTTTGATTTTCTATATATTTTATTATATGGAATGCACCATAAATGATGGGAAAGAAAATTGGATGTCACATAAATTTGAAAAATTGGAATTTTATTTATAATTTTTTATACTATAAAATTCATATTATTATTGAATATATATATACGAAATCAAACTATATTCAACACGGGTTGGACATGTGATCTAACCTAACCCACATCATTTATTTTTTGTCACCGAGAAATTAGTGTAAGATTCTTTAAATTTGTTATTTCACCAACTCTTTATGTCTGGTCAGGATTGACCACTAAATTAACTTCCAAAAATAAGAGTGTGAAATTAAAAAGATATTTAGATTAGGAAATTAATTGATGAAATAAATTGTACAACAATTTGGTGCATTTTAATGTATAAGTGTGAAAAATAACTAATATCAATTTATCAATAAATTCAAGTTAAAATCAATTTGAACAGAAAACTAAAACCATCACCAATAAAAATCGAGCTTCACCCAATAAATTTGGTTCCGATACCAACTAGGGCGGACTAGGGAGATCTAGGAGTGAACACCCCGGGCTAACGAAGGCCAACGAGGGAGAGGAGTGATTGTCAATATCAAAAGGTATCATAGACAAGGAGCAGGTTCTGACCGATTTCTAGGCGAAGAGGTACATAACCAAACCGATCTAAGAGTAGAATAAGAAAAATTTCAATACTGTGCAAATATGAGATTGTATAATTGATGAAAACTTAAGAGATTTGATAAATACATATTACATACTACTCATATCAACAATGTACATTTTTTTTTTCGGGAGACGATAACTTAAAAAATTTAAAGTTATATGGTTAATTCGAGGTAATTCTGGGACAGGTGATCCTTTGCGAAGTTTCTCGAGATGCGTGTGAGTGAAAATATAAGCTCGTTGGAAGGACTAGTATTGGTACAATCATCGAATTTTGAGCACTACATAATAGTATCATAGCCTATCACTCTTAGTACGACATGTTCAAATGTCAGGAAAATTAAAATCCCAGAATTAAAGTTAGGGGTGTTTGATTAAACTTATTAAAAATAACTTATAATTTTCTAGATCTTAAAAAATTAAGATTTTGATTTTTTTGGTATTATAAGATCTTTTTATTATCAAAATTATAAAAGAAATAATATTATGGAAATTATCGATCTAAAATATTACAATAAGATATTTTTTATAAAACTATGGTCAAGTTCATATCTGTGAGATATGATATGTTTGTGTATAAGAGATGTTCAGATCAAGTGATAAGAAGATGTATTTCTGATGCAGAAGCGAGAGAAATTATGAAACAATGTCATTCTGTACCATACGGTGGTCACTTTGGAGCATCAAGGACAACCGCTAAGGCACTTCAATCTGCTTTCTTTTTGTCAACTCTGTTTAAAGATAATTATACCTTGGTGAAATCATGAATAGATGCGAAATGATAAAAATATATCTAGGCGTCATGAATTACCCCCCCACTAATGATGCTTGTGTAGTAGTGAAGTTTGTGCAGAAAAAATATTTTCACCAAATTTGGAACTCCACGAGCAATTCTCAGTAATGAAGGTACACATTTTTGTAATAAGATTTTTAATTCATTGCTCACAAAATATGATCTTAGGCATAAAGTGGCATGTGCATACTATTCGCAAACAAAAGGTCAAGATGAAATATCCAACCGGGAGATTAAGCAAATTTTGGAAAAGAGTGTCAAGGCTAACCAAAAGGATTGGGCAATCAAGTTGGATGATGCACTATGAGCTTCTAGGACTGCGTTCAAAATTCAATTGACATGTCTCCGTATAGACTGGTTTTTGGCAAAGCATGTCATCTGTTAATAGGGTTAGAACATCGTGCATATTGGACGGTGAAGAAATTGAATTTTGATATGAAATAATCTGGCGAAGAACGGTTGCAGCAACTGAATGAGATAGATGAATTTTGTAATGATGCGTATGAAAATGCCAAGATCTACAAAAAAACAGACAAAAAAGTGGCATGAAAAAAAAAATATTGAGGAAAGAATTCAAGCCTGGACAACATGTACTATTATTTAATTTTCGTCTCAGATTATTTCTTGGTAAGTTGAAATCGAGATAGTTTGGCCCTTTCACATTGGAAAAAGTGCATCCTTATAGCGTCATTGAGTTGAGTTGTCATGACGGGCATTGAGGCACCTAGAAGTAGGCATTGAGGCGCCCCTGTGTTTTTTTTTTCGCGTTTTTTCTCTTTCCCTCTTTTCTATCATTTCCCACTTTTTTAATCCAAATAAAATGGTCGTCACTCATATTCTTGCAAACGACACAAACAAATACAAACACGCATAATATCGCCCGATACACAAAAGTCAAGTCAAATCATATAAAATATAAGTGCAAAAATTGCACTTATCAATATTCCTACCACTAGTTCACAAGTTTCAGTACATCAGACACAGATTTGAAATTCATAATTTGAACATATAATACACATGCTGGAATCGTTTAAAACATAATATCAGGTTTTAAAACAGAAAACCCACTTGTTGAAGATTTGCAAACTAGTATTTCGGTTGTCCTAGCCAAAAATTATGTACTTGTTCAACTGACTGCTTCTTGTGGGTCAACTGGACTCCTTCTGTTCAACTGATATTTCCTCACTTGAATTTCTAGGTACTTTTGCTCAGAATTTCATGTAAAATTATCTCAGAAATTTGAGTACTATTTATAAACAAAATTATGACTGTTAAGCTCTCATTTAATGTCCTTATTTGTCATGATTTTAAGTTAATGCGTCGGTTATAACTTTGAAGCAGCAGATGTAGCTCAACGGAATGGTCAGCTGACTTAACTCAACCGAGTTTGAGCTCAACTAAAATTTTGACAACTGAATTTGAACCTTAGACCTCAACTGAATTTGGTCATCAACTGAATTTTGGGTTCTCACAAAGATTTCACATACACAAGAAAACATAATCTTCAAAACCTTCATGCAATTGTATAGATGGTGTATTTTCTGAAGTTGATTGCATTAATTTAGAGACTCGGTATGTCACTATTTATAGATTTTCTTTGACAAATATAGAGAGACTCAAGATTTGACAAATCATGATTATATTTATTCGGGATGTAGTAAATCAAAATCAATATTTACCATATTAAACCATACAGTATTCTTGATTTATTTCCACATAAATATCAAATGTCTTCCATATTTAATTTAATGAAATATATCGATCACAATTAAATTATTTTACTCACTAAACTAAAATAATCTAACATGAGACTAAAATTTGATGAAGACTTAAAGATTTGATAGGTATTATTCATACATCTTCGTTACGGGAGTATATAACTTAAAATTCCAAAATTAAGCATTCTTGACTTGGATAATTAATTTTAGGAGAGGTTAGGGGTGCTATACCGCACCGTACCAAAAATCATATCCGTACCGTATACGTACCGAATATTGAAACTTTTGGTACACCTAAAATAAATATCGGTACATAAAACTAGCATATCGATTATGCTGAAAGTTTATGATATATCGAGATTTCGGTGCGGTATCAGTATATACTGTTTTATACCGAAAAAACCTTATATTTTTTTAAAATATTATTTATGTTAAAATTTTTATATATTGTTTTGATGTTCTGGTATATACCAAAATTTTCAAACTTTATATTGTTATCAACTGAACAATTCAATACCATTTCCATACCAAAAATTCGATATTGTTGTCATATTGTACTATACCAAAACTTCGATATACCGAAAATTCCGTAAATTCAATATTTTTTCGATATGGTAACCTCGATATATCAAAAATTAAATATTTTTTTCCACCCCTAAGAGAGGTTACGTCATGAAAATTTTATTAGAGTACATATAAGTTGGTCATAAACTCGTTGGAAGGACCATATTGATATAACAAGAGATCATTTGAGTCGAGACGTTACAAATATACATATATGACGACTTTCTACAATGATTCTTGCCTGTTGCATTTGCATGATGCTATCAATTGCAGCTTTTTAAGAAATAGGTCAAATGTATTGTATTGGAAGCTTTAATAATGAAGTAAATGTTGGTATTCGATTTCTCCAAAACACCTTCACATGATCTGCAAATGAAGATAACAAGACTAGAAAAATATGTTAGCAAATTCGAAGTCGATGCGAGAGAAAACTCTTTGTTCTTAAGAAAAATTTGCCCCGCACACGGTGCTCACGAAATATGATAATTTTCTCCCAAGATATAACTGATATCTTCGTAAATACTCGGGTCTTGAAAGATAAATCATATATATTATTTCTTATCTAGATACCCGCATATCTAGCAAGATAAATAAATAATCTTTGATAAATATAAAAATTTGAATTCAGAAAGGACGCAAATTTTCTCGGTCTTTCAATTTGGGTAGGAATCTTATAGGCTTCGCCTATAAATAACAGGTTTGATTCATTCTTGACAGAACATTGAGAATATACACAATCTCATACACATATACATGGCACACTTTGCTGCATATTTTTTTTAGAGTTTTCTTCTCCAATAAGCCCTACATTGACTTAGGCATCATAGTGTCCACGTTGGAAACCACTTTCGGCACCCATTCACGAGTTCTTTTCTCTGTGTAGATAACTGGCCTTTGCATCAGGCGACGGTGCAATGAGGCCTCGACACCATATAAAGCTTGAGTGAATGAAGTCTCAAAACCATATAAAGTCCGAGTGAATGAGGCTTCGGTACCATATTTTATGCCCAAGTGAATGAGACCTCAACACCATATATTAAGCCCGGATGTATGAGTTCTTGACATCTAAGACCGAGTAAATGTGGCCTCGACACTATATTTATGGCTCGGTCCTTGACACTGTCCTTTAAGCCCAAGTGTATGAGACCTTGGCACCTTTACACCCAAGTGTATGAGGACTTGACACTTTACACCTAAGTGTATCACATATTTTCACATTTAAGCCCGAGTGAATCAAAACTATACTTTTTGGCTCGGTCCTTGACCCTGACCACTTATCCGCAATTGTTTTCGAGAAGGACATATCCAGTTCCAGACCCACTTGTTTAAATCGGGACAATGAGTGGTATTCTAGCCCGACTAGGATTGGGGACTTGTGACTTAGGCATATTTTTCTTAGAGTTTTCTTCTTCAGTCAGTCCTATATTGACTTAGGCATCATAGTTTCCCACGTTGCAAAACTCTTACAGTGCCCATTCACGAGTTATTTTCTTTGTGCAGATAACCGGCCTTTGCATCTAGGCGACGATGGAAGAAGAGATCTCATTGGAAAAGGTTGTCACGTTTATCTAACTCTTTTCGGTGTTAACAACAAAAAATTCTAATTTGTGATAATAACACTACAAATTACAAGTTTAAGAACAACAAAATGATATAAACTCTCCTTTTGTTTGAAGTAAGAATGATAAACAATATGGATGCAGGTCCTCCCTTGTTTGATTTCCTCAAAATGCGATGTTGTTTCTGATGAATGTATGTTAAATCATTCAGTTGGACTGCTATTTAAGTCACCAATCTCGAACATATGACCAAATTAATTGAACGATTATCCGAATTAAAACTCAAAAAAGAAGAGCACTATTTCGTGAATCAATTGCTAAGCGCGGTTGAATGTTTCATCGCTCGCAAGCGCATGATGTCAAACCATGAGTATAGTATCATTCTCACGGAGAATGAATAATTGATGAAGAAAACTGCAATTTTTGTCTTGTATATTTGTCACTTTGCGATTCCAGTCTTCTATGTTTTCATCTTCAGTTTTAGTCATGTATGTTTCGATTTTTGGCAATTTTAGTAATTTTTCCTCAAAAATACTTACGTGACACTATACACCTCAGCTTCACATCAGCACTGCATTGGTGCCACATCAGAAAAATGACTAAAATTGCCAAAAAAAAAAACAAAGATAGCAAACTAAAACTAAAATATGAAAATATAAAGGACTGAAATCGCAAAGTGATAAATATACAGGACCCAAGAAGCAATTTTCCCTAATTGATATTATACTAAACAAGTGAAACTAATATAATCTTAATCTTATTTATAACACCGAAATTGGGGTGAATATAATTACTAAAATTTGCAATAAAATAAATATGAATTCATAGGATGAAGATCAAATGGAGAAAGATTATAGATGTTCGATTTCACTTGACTGTCAATCATATCTAATTCTTAAAGATATCTAGATAAAAAATTCTTCTAGTTTACTAATCAAGAATTCTTAATATTTTATATTCTTTTTTCAAATAACAAATATAAATTCATATTTAATATTGATTTCACTATATTCTTATTTAAAAATCAAATATTAAATTTGGTAAACAGAACGGAAACTCTAATGACTTCACTGATATTATAGGCCTTCCAACTTATATAAACAACGCTGATATATTTTTCGATGGTCCTATATTCAAACTCTGCCCTTCCAAAGGTTATATTTCAAATAAATATAATGATTCTATGTTTTCAAAAAAAAAATAAAAATAAAAATAATGATTCTATTAGTGATAAATTAAATATTGAATGCTGCACAATATCATAACCATATATGACTATATAATAAAACAATTAAAATTACGTTAGCAGAAAGGTCAAGTCCAACACTATATAATAAAACAATTAAAATGTACCCACCAAACAACGGATCAATTTTAGGGGCAATGGACAAGGCTTGGCTTTTGCATAGCAGAATATTTATAAAATAATATCATTCCGCCAACAAGTTTTTTAAAATTTTGTTGTAACCTTTTTTTAAAATAATAACAATATCATACCAGAATAACAAAAACTCTTATGATCAGTCCATCTTAGGTTTTTGATACGAATTTCTTATTATTCGACCAGGAAAAATTATTAAAATTTTAAAAATATTACTTTTCACTTTATATATATAAATTGAGTCAACTTAACTTATAAATAATAATAATAATAATAAAATAAATATACGTAAAACCGTATCACGGAAGAATTTGCAGATCACATACAATTGTAATTAGTTGAATGAGTCCGATTCATTCAAAATTAAATACACAGTTGCTCCCAGTTGGAGGACAAAAACATTAAATATTTCTCTATTCTGGAAAGTAAAATAATTGCCTGTCCCCCGCTGGGTAAATGTCAAGAGTATTAAATGCACCAAAGAATCCAAAACCATTTGCAAAATGAGTTTATAACGCAAACGTATGATCGAACCCAGACGTACTTTCATTAAATTCCGTGGGCCACTCAAAATTACTTCTTAGAGCATCCGCAATGCTATCTCGTTATTAACACAATAACACTCTCCACATCATCAAAAGTCATGGGTCCCACTGTTAATAACACATCCTTCTTTCCACCCACAATCCTATTAACATTAAGACTCATTATTTATGGGTCCCACATTCCACTCAACATTATAAAATTATTTTATACTAAATAAATTCATTTTTTTTACATTTTATAATATATTTATAATATTATATTTTAAGTTTTAATTTAATTAATTTTAAAAATAAATAAAATCATTTTAATATATTTATTCAATACACGAAATTATTAAATTCAAATGCAACAATAACTTTTAAAAAATAACAATTCAAAGAAATTAAAAATAACAAATAAAAAAATAAAAATTCTAGTTCTGACAAATAATTGAATATATTACCGTTATTTATTATTATTTAAATTAAAAAAATTTAAAAAAAAATAAAAAAATAAAAATTCTAACTATCCGTTAACTAGCCGTTATAATTTATTTATTTATTTATTTTTTTTATATTAAAAAAAAATAAATTAAATAACAAAAAAAAAGTTTCCGTTATAAAATGTACTAGTTTGACACAATCTGACAAATAATTGAATATATTACCGTTATTTATTATTATTTAAATTAAAAAAATTAAAAAAATTAAAAAAAAATAAAAAAAAATAAAGTAATGCAGGTGCAGACGCGTGGGGCCCGCGTCTGCACCTGCCCACCACGCGCCAGAAAGAAAATGATGGGGCGTGCAAGCACGCCCCATTTCTTGAAAAAAAAAAAAATAATATGATGGGCGTTCACAACTGTGAACGCCCATCTCTCTTTTATTGTGGGTGGGTGTTAATAACACCCACCCACAATGCTATGAACACCCACATGGGTGTTCATAGGGTGTTAATAACACCCAATGAACACCCATTGTGGGTGCTCTTATCTAATGTATTTTTCATCAACAGTGGAATCGGTTAAAAATTAAAAATAACGAATGCCCTTTTATTTGTTTAACAATAAAAATGTGTTTCCGATATGTTTGGATGAACGGATTTGAGAGGACTCGACTTGAAAAGAGATTCGAAGTTGATACAAATGTTGATGAATTTGAATTATACCACATGTTTTATACGATAGCGTTAACTGATGAATGAATTTGAAATTCTCTTTAATGAAACGTATTTAAACAGCTAAATAAATAATTAATAGATAAATAAATAATATGACGAGAAAAACGCGAGATTAAATAAAATAAGTTATAAATAGATTAATAATATAAGCTACCAAATCCAGCCTTATGGTTTCATTATATATGAAATATAAAAACTGCCCAAGTTATATGTCTTAGCTCGTTACCTAGTTAAAAGTTAAAACACACCTCTATATATATATATATATATATATATATGCCAATATGTTACAAAATTATCAGTACTCCACTAATTAAAATTGTGGTTCTAGAAAATTTAAAAATAATGTAATTTTAGTTACGACATGTTTTTCCATCAGTCTCATCGATTGTTTATTATTCTGAAGAATGGGGTACATCTGGTAATTTAATGAAATTGAGAGAATTTATTTATTTCACAGATAATAATTAGGTGCTCATTCAGTATAGAATATAGAGACATTTAATTCTTTTCAAGAATTTGGTATCGATTGGCTAAGCAAATATTCGATACAAGCTGTCTGATTAGGAGTAAAAAATATATGTATATATATATATATATATATATATATATATATACTAATTATATATATATATATATCTACTAATTATATACAAATAAATTCCAAATTAATTTTCAATATATCTTTATACAGTTCAAATTAGGGTATTTTATGTTAGAAAAGTGTACGTAATTAAACTATAATGACAATTAAGACGATTTGAAATATCAATTCATATCATAAAATTAAATATTTCAGTAAAACCATGAATATCCATCTCTGGAAACTCTGAACCTGGGGTGTGTGTATATATATATGAAAATTTGTTTTGAATTTTGTTCTTATGTTCGTCTCTTTGCAATTTTGATTCTTATATTGTCAAATTTCAGTTTTAGCTGTTATCTTTAATTTTATTTTTTTTTGAAATTTTAGTCATATTTTCAACATGATGTTAATGTGACACCACTTCAATGCAAATGTAACGTTGACATGAATAGTGCTACATCAGCACTCTAGATGAAAATGACTAAAATTGCGAAAAAAATGAAATATGCAAGACTAAAACTAAAAATTTGATAACATAAAGGACCAAAATTCCAAATATATAAAAACACAAGACCAAAAATTATATATATATCCCGTTTGGTTGGAGAAGCCTAGAGATCAAAAACACTTTTTTTTTTTAAAAAAAGTAGAAGAAACGATTTTATTAAAAGTTGTAGTGTTTGGTTACTAAATTAAGGGGTTAAAAAAAACACTTAAAAATTGTTTTTAGAGGCTAGAATTTCTAAAATTTGGGAATTTTCTTCTAGTGATATATAAAACTAAAAACAAAGTGTTTTAAACATTTATGCAAACCTCAAAATCACTTTGTTTTCTTTTTATTTTTTTATAATAAAAATATTTTTTTTAAAAAAAAAACTGAATTTATTTAAACAATTTTTTAATGTTGCAACTCCCCAAACTTGCTCATATATAGTACTCATCCATCCTAATTATATAAACTTTTTTTTTTCTCTAGGTTATCCTAAACCCCCCAAATATGTACGTATTCCGTTTTCTACATTTAATAATATTTTTCTTAATTAGTTTTTACCAATTTACTCATATTAACTAATTTTAGAAAACGAACAAGCTTATTTTTTGAAAGAATTAAATAGAGCTAAAATACGAAGTTTGGTATGAAAAATTCCTTTTTTTTTTTCAAATTATTTTCTTAATCTGTTGGAGAAAACAAACAAACCTATATATTATTGCGTGATATTCCGGGAAGAAATAAATATGAGATGACACCTTTTCTTGAAAGAGTGAATGCATTCAAATTTAATATGCTATAATCAGAATCCCCGAGAGTTGTTGATGCTATTTATATCCCACTTACAAATCGGGGCCTTTGAGGTCGAGTCCATCGGAGACAATGATTAATTTTCTTGCAATAAATGATGGGGCCTATAAATATGGCTGCCACAGCGTACGACCATGAAATGTGTAATTACTCCATATACAATCTCTTCCCATTTCCAACCCAAATATTCCTTCGCTAAGTTTAAGCTAGCACTACTACATGTTCACCAAATAAACTTACAAATAGTCGAACTATTTGTCGTGTGCATTGACATAAACCTCTTTCAATAACAACAAAGATTCTCCTACGTACCCCCATCTAATTAATGGAAAACCCTAAGAATATCGATCCTGAAATATATCCATGCTTCAATATTTTCGGTTCATTCGGATAGGATACTCCGGCTTATGACATAACTACCAGCTCGAATCGCACATAGGTCATGGCTAAATTAAAGCCATCCATGGCCTGAGTTCAACGTTAGCTTGGCTCTCGATCCCCACGTATTTCCAATACCCTAGCTAGCTAGAAAGGAAGTTGATAAAGCTAGAAAATAAGGATAAAAATAATATTGGGAATTTTGGGATATGTCAAACAAGGTGACTGCACCGCGAATACTGGTTAATTAATAACATCAAAATTAAATCCTATATAAAGGGGAAGTTGCACATATTTGTGCTTGTTTTCGGGCCCTTGTGGGTCGGGAAAAAAATCGAAGAACAAAATTCATTGCACCCGAAAATCGCAGTCTCAACAATAATTAATTGATCGTTAATTAACAAAAATCGTCGCTTGTGACAATCGTTCATAGTTTATTCCATCTTCAATAGCATCAAAAATTTTTATCATGGTGTTCGAGTTGGTAGAGTGTAAGCTACAGTGATGGTTTAAAGAAAATGAAGCCCTAGACGAAGCTTAAAATATAGGTCTCTTACATCAATTCGCTCGGTTCCATAGTTCAATCTAAAGCTAATTAACTTGAAAAGCCAAATATAATTAAGTTATACGAAAATATTTTTCGTATTTCATAATAGTGAATTATCCCAAAAAAATCACAATAAACTATCACAATTCAAGTGAAACTTTTAATTTATAAGCAATTAATTTAGCTATTCAAAGTTAAATTCAACAAAATCTTCAATTTTCAAAATTAGGTTTCGAAATTCATGCCCCAATCCACAAATTTTCAACTCCTTCTTGAAATTAACAACAATTATTAACATTTAACATTAAATCAAAATAAATTAAACAAATAATTATAAGTCAAATTTAAGCGCACATAGAGGTAGAGAATAAATTCCTTGAACAACTCGAGCTAAGAACTCGAGGCTAGAAATTTCGATGATCATGGAGGATGATGAAGAGCGACGGTCGATAACAAACAACACCAAAATGATTGGTAATTAGGGGTGTCATACCGTATATATCGTATCGAAAATTACGGTATAAAATTTTTTATACCGATACCGTACCGAACATTTCGGTATACCAAAATTTCGGTATATATAACTAGCATACAGATCATACCAAAATTTTATACGATATCGGTATATACCGTTTTATACAAAAAAAAAACCTTATATTTTTATAATTTATAAATTTATTTTTTAAAAATATTATATATTTTAAAATTTTTATATAATATTTCGGTATATCGGTATATACCGAAATTTTCAAATTTCATACCGTTATCGTACCGAAAAAGTCGGTATCGTTATCGTACGTACCGAAAAATTCGATAAATTCGGTATTTTTTCGATACAGTAACCTCGGTATACCGAAAATTTGATATTTTTTTCCACTTCTATTGGTAATTAACGAAATAAGATTGAACACATATGTTTAAAGGACATATTTGTTGTAGGTTGTGCATGAGTATTCTTCGTTTCTTACAATATTAATTATAATATAATAATTTTTTAATAATTAATCGAACATTATTAATACATAATAATTATATTATATATATAATGGTCAGAGTTCGATTACTACCAACATCTCCTCGGGCGAGCCTGTCTCACAGAAAAGTGACTAATAAAATATTTTGTTTTTTTTAGTTCCTGCTTAATTAATTCCTCCGCCACCAGCGTAGATTTATAGGCAAACATGAATCACAAGGTTTAATTCATAAATGGTTAAAAAATGAAAAAAAAAATGTTAGATGTAGAAGCAATTAATGTAGTTTGCAAGAATGGTGAGACAGATAATACTAGAGGACCATTATAATTTATATATTAGAGTACAACTAACAGAACGTGAAATGCATTTAAGCCACCCTTTCCGTCGCCCACCGCGCCTCAGCCGCCGCCCCAAGCCAGAATTTTTTCAAGGTGGCGACTGATTTATATATAAGCTGCTTAGATTGGTCGGATCAAGAAGGAGATGGAGAAAGGATGGTGTATATATATTGTCAAAAATATATCTATTTCAACGATGCTTGTCATGATGATCTTTGACCTAATAATTAAGAGTAATGCTACAGGTGTAACGAAATTTGTACAATACAAAAATTTCATTTATCAAAATTTTATTATACATTAAATATAAAATCTCGCGATATAATAACAAAATATCACGATATAATTGTTGTAAATATTGTACACGATATTTGTTGTACCAGCTTTAATATTATTCTATAATTAACGTTAAGTAGAATAAAATATTATTATTATTATTACATAAAATCTATGATCATTTTTTTGCGTTAAGCCCTACAAGAGTTAAAATGAAGCATTTAATACAGCTTATACTTATCTGAGCATACATGAGATGTAGTGCATGCATGCCCATGTGGATGTGGGTCAATAATCACCAAATGAAATAAATGTTGCTAGAATATTTTATTCAAAATTAATAAACTTATATATAATTGTATTAAATTCCAGTTTTAACACCAAAGAATCGTGGATCTTTTGTTGATGAAACATCGGAGAACATATATATAAGATCTACATTGAATGGTATTTTGTTTTCTTTTCCTATCGGAGATCAGTGAGAATAATATTCCAGCCATTAATTTGAATATTCAAATATTCTGATTTTGTGTTTAAGTTTAGTTACTCGGAGGTCTTGAGTACTACAACAAATATGACTTTTCGCTGCGCGATATCAACGGCATACAATAAAAGCACGTCATTGATGTTATTATTAACAGCGCGCACATTTTTATGCACTGTTAAAATATTGATATCTTATATACATAGAAGTTTCAAAGGCGTGCAACTAAAAGCACGCCATTAAAAATTTTATAAACAGCGTGCAGTCTGTGCGCTGCCAATAGTGTGTAAAAAATAGTAGTTTCAACGGTGTGCAAAAAAAAAAAAAAAAGCACACCCTTAAAACTCTTATCAACAGCCTACAATTTGCGTACTGTCAATGACCCATGACTTTTAACATCTTGTAGTTTTGCAGCATACGCGGTTTGCATGCTGCGAATTAAAAAGCATTTTTGTTACAGTGGACCTAGCTACTTTAAACATATGTTTTTCGTATTAGTTCTAAATAAAATATCTTCTGATCACCCCACTTATGGTACGTACGATAACATAAACCTCTTTCAACAAGGAGCAATCCCTGATAATAGTAAAAAAAATTTAAAAACCCCGTCTGGCCCATGTTATATACAAGTAATATAAAAAAATATGTTACCTTAAATCGCATTCCCTTGGGAAAAAATCCACATTCAACACTTTATATCACATTTTCTTATGTATTAATAAAATATTTGTTTATGATGCTGCTGAGAAACGCGATACCTTGGTCGAGCTAAGAGATCCAGTCCGACCTAATAAGAGCCTGCAACCAACAACAAGAGTGTTAGGAGGGGACAAAAGATGTTTCCGACGCATCCCCTCCAACGCTCAAGTCAGATGCTAGGACAGAGCAGAATATAGTGAGTGATTTGTGTGCACTCGATGATGTTGAACCCTTAACAATGAAATCAAACCTGATATTTATAAGAGAAGCCTTCGGATTTGGTGCCGCCCTTCCTTAATTAGAATCCAAGAATATAGGGATTACAATCTCATGAATATCGGCTGAGATCTCATCCAAATCTTTCCTAAAGATGGAAGGTCAAATCTATGAAGTGATCTGATATCGTTTGGCTGGCTTGGTATTCTAACCAACCTCCCACGTTGCCGACCTGACATCTTGCCAACCTACCATCTGGCCGACCTGGATTTGGTGGCGAGGGAGCTGTGCCTACCTGCCATCTAGGCCGACCTGGGATTTGCGGCAAAGGAGTTGTGCCGACCTTCCATCTGGACCGACCTAGGATTAGTGGTGAGGGAGCTGTGCCGACTTGCCATTTGGCTGACCTAGGATTGATGGCGAGGGAACTATGCTGACCTGCCACCTAACCGACCTGAGGGATTAAGGTAAGGGTCATCGTTTGGAATGGCTGATCTCATCTCGGGGTATCACAAGTCCTCCCCCCCCCCCCCCCCTTCGAAGTCGAACTGAAGTCGAAGACCAGAAGTTTGTGAAGTCTAAGATGACCATAAAATGTCTTTCGACCTGAGGTGCCTTTAGAATTTTAACTGCCATCGTTGACAAGACGTGCCATCATTACCTTCTAACCGTCATCTCTTAAACTTCCAAGAGATCTGGGCCGTCCAACTGGTTAAGATCAACAGTTGGATTTTTCTTGGACAGCCTATAAATACCCTCTCTCAGTAAATATTTATTCACTCACGTTATTTTTTGTTTGCTCTGCTCTTCTCGAGATTCTACCAACCTTCTCGAATTATCCCGACCCTCCTAACTTTTTTCTTAGTAAGTACAAGTTTATTATGGATTCATCCTCCCGACTTCACGCAGAGAGTTTGGAGGAGGTGTTCCATGAGGTAAATCAATATGATCCTCTCATGGTTACCTCTACAGGCCAGCCCACGGGCGAGGACCTTACAAATGGGGCATTATTGGTTTGGGTGGACAATCCTAGAGGTGATACTCCCCCTGCCCCCAGTACACCGTGGTATGAGCTATCGGCCTCGGAGGAGGACATACTAAGGGATCTATCACATGCGCGTTCTGACTATGATTTTATGATTCCTGAGCCTGAGGACCAAGATGATCAACCTCCAGAGGGGTATTATACCTTCTATGTTGATCAGTTAGAGGGAGGGCTCAGGTTCCCCCTGCCCTTTATTTTCCAACAGCTTGGCTGCTATTATCAACTCCACCTCGACTAGTTTACCCCCAACTCTTTCCGAACACTTTGTAGTTTTGTCATTTTTTTAGGACCTTAGATCTTGATATAATTTTTTTTACTTTTTGCAACTTTATGCTTCCTAAAAGAACCGAGGAGGGCCCTTTTTATATCTCGGGTCTGCCCAGTTGCAAGTTCTTTGAGGGTTCTACTTGTTCCAACAAGTTTTGGAAGAACTCTTTCATTTTGGTCTGCCCCTCTGAAGTTTAGGACATTTGATCCACTTGGAGGGATACCCTACCGACCTTACCTGCCCCTGCACCTGTCTCGGGTTTTCGTAAAGGAGAGCTATTTATGGGGGCTCAGAGGGCCATAGGAGGAAGGTGCTTTGAAACTTCTGTCCTATTGTCAGAAGACCTGATGTGTTACCATGGGCTGAGCACGACCAACGTTTCAGTTCGAGGTAATGTAGATAAGACCCTTCCCCTTCCTCTTACCACTTTACTTTCTCATCTTTTCTTGACCCTGTTAACCTTTTGTGTTTGCACAGTAAGAAGAGTGATGGATGCTGCCATTCGCCGAGCTGCTGAAAAAAAGGAGAGCAGCAACCCAAGCCGAGGGAAAAACTGAAACCAGCTCAGCCAAGGAGAGGACACCTTCTCCTCAAGATCAGCCAGTTCTCGAGCAGCCAGAGTCCCAAAACCGGGCCCAAAAGAGATGTGCTCCAAGCAGCCACCTTCCTGAAATGATTGAGTTTGACTCGGGGAATTTCATCACTCGAGAAGTCCTTCCGCTCCTCCAGGTCATGGCAGACAGGCCCTAGGCACCCGTGGGTTGGTGCAGGTTCAACTTTCTGGATATCAGGACGAACTGTGGATCGTGGGTGTAGTGACCCGCACCGTGATCATCTACTAATCAAGAGCTTACGTATGCATTTAACTAAATAAAATAATAATAAAAAATTATCAGCAAAAACCATAAAACCAGTTACATTCCCAAGGAAAAGAATCTGTAAATACTTAGTTATACAACCATATCGAAAAGTATAAACTCAAATGAAACAAATACTGAAAGTCTAACCAGAACACAAACATCTCCAACTGTTGTCAACCTGCAGACTAAGCTCTCATGGAACCACCCGCATCATCCAAACGCAAACCTGCCCCATGGAATAGAGTGTCCAAACAACAGTACGAGAACGTGAGCATAAAACGCTCAGCACGAGAGTATGAGTATACAAATATTATATGTGCATGGATGCAAGTGATCAAGATACCAAGACACGAGGGTCAATAAACAAGCTCACAAATCGGGCCCAGGGTATATAGCACACTGCGCCGTCGCATCAGGAGGTGGCTCCTATACCCAGTGGATAACGGTGACCTAATACTAGTACAAGTGTTCAACCATAACGATGACCTGACACAAGATTTACGTATCCAACCATCCACTACTCGTAGGGTGAGTTCCTTACTACAGGATATCTCAAAGATACATGATCAAGATGCTCATGTATGCAACATACTGTCATGACATGCTATACAGATAAATTCATATAAAACATGCAACCACATAATAATGCATACTCACTCTGGATATCTCGAACAATACTTTCGTATCTCAGATACTAGGCAAACTAAACCAGCTCTATGTCCAAGCCTATAGTCTGCACTACAATTCAAAATACTCATGCATCATAATCTTATTCTAAAAGCCTTAACTAAGCTGTAGCATACCATCTATTTTTTATAAGGAGCTAGAGCTATACCTTCGTCCGTCGTCAGCACGCTAATGACGACTGACTCAAAACTTGGGCACCACTTCGCTGCAACTCCGGAGCACCTCGCCAACTCCTGGACCAAGCCTAGGAAGGCTGGAAACAACCTAAACACTCAGAAGAGGAGAGAAATGCTTAGTGAATTGGCAAGAAAGAATGATCTCGGGTGACCTATTTATAGGCGGAGATCGGACGCTCCGATCGGGAGTTCGGACACTCCGATATCTGCATGCAGACCACGTCACTGCATGCACAGTTCGTACGCTCCTATATCTACTTCGGAGGCTCTGAACTGTTGTGTGTCCGATCAGCAATGACAACTCACCAACTGCATGACCTAACTGAGTTCGAACGCTCCGATCAGGGTCGGACGCTCCGAAATCAACGTAGCCTCCAATCCTGGAACAGAGTTTTCGAAGTGTTCGGACCCTTCGAACGTGGGTCCGGACCTTCCGATATTCCCTTGATAAAAAAATCCATAATTCATCCATTTAAATATATATTAAGCCTATAATCCATACTTAATCAATTTTAATCACTTAATCTTGTAAAATGAAATTCGGCTACTACAGTGGTGTTGGTCCCACCCCTCTAACTAGCTTGGTTATCTGGGATATGCTCTTCATGTCCAATGCGGAGTATGTGAAGAGCCTCGGATGGCTCGAACTCCTCCAACAGTCCAACACTGTTGCGGCCGAGGTAACTGATCTGGTTAGCTCATCCTGCAATTCTTAGTTTCTTTCAGTACTTATCCTACCTTTGTTTAACCTTAGGTTGTTGTCCTCAATGATGAGGTATCCAACCGAGCTTTCATCGCAAGGAAGAAATCTTTCCGGAACTCCAGGGCCTATGAGTCCACTACTGCCGACCTAGAGAAGAACCTGGAAAATTTGAAGCTTTCCTTTGAGAAGAAGATGGCCAATTCTCGAGCCTCGAAGGAGGACATGCGGATGGGCTCCAAGCCGAGCTCTTGAAGCTCCAGAATGAGCTGAGAGTGGCCGAGCTGCACTTGGAGGCCTCGTGGGGGGGGGGGGGGGGTTCAAGGTAGCGCCAGGATCAGCTCAGCAAGGTCAGTCAGGAGCTGGAGGGGGCCCGAGCTGAGCTGGCCAAAGGAGCAGAGGGCTTCAAGGAGGCTTTCTTGAAGTCAGAGGAGTTCCAGGACATATTCGGCAACAAAGCCTATGGTTATATCGTCGTAGGCTTTAAGGGCTGTACCGAACAGTTTCAGGCAGCTGGCTATCCTTCCGAAGGAACCCCTCTGGATTTTAAAGATGTAGATAAATATGCCTTGTCTCTGTCTGGGGTGCAAACAATTAATTTTCTTTTTTCGTGCTGATGTTATTTGAATAATTATTATTTCTTTTTCTTATGAATGTTTCTTATCTTTCTATTATTTCCTGAGCAACACTTGCATCCAAGCTGAGCTCGTAAGATCTGTTTCATATATCCTTCGATTGGGCTGAGCCCAAAAGGCCAGCTCTATAATCTATAGAATGTGTTAACACCTGAGTCTGACCTGAACCCGTAAGGCTAGCTCAATCATAACATATGCAATTTAATCACTGTGTTCAGATCAATTAGAATTGATACCCGGTGCAGCAGAAGTTTAAAAATTTATTTTATTAATATGGAACGATTCCATATCTGGGTATCAAAACTTTACGATTAAATTGTGTAAGTAAAACAAATAATCACTATTAAATATTTTACCTTAAAATCTCGAAGCAAGATTATGGACACCAACAGAATTTAATCTGCTCTTGTTGTATATCCCCGGAACTGATGAACGAACGTTTCTTCAATCAGGTCCACGAATAGAAAACAAAACCCTCTGATTGACTGCACTAGAAATCAATCAGAAGTTTGCGTAGAGAATAAACAGATATGATCTGTTAATTCAGATTGTAATTTTTCACAAAAACACAACCCGAATTTTCTCCAAAAGGGACAGAGGATTTCGAAAATCCCCTTGAATAATATAGGCTGAAATTCGAAAATTGCAAGACTGAAATCACACCAAATTTTTGAACACTGCAGTCCTATTTATAGATAATTTCTAGACTGGATTAAGTTATAATTATATCAGGATTCTAACTCCTTAAAGCCCACAATCCATAACTTAAGCCCAACAAGCCAAGCCTGTTGTTATAGAAATTAATATAAAATTCATCGTGACTCTGATTGATAAACTGATTTCACCAATGTGCACAGAAACCATTTCTGCATCTTTTAGAGTCAAGATAATTTTTCTGAATCCGAATTCAGTGATTTTCAAAGATGTCCATCCCTATGTCATTTTAGGAAATTCCACTCCCTTTAGTTAAGAAGTCCAACTTTTCTTTCATTAAATTTAACTCTTTAAATTTAACTATCTCTACGGGGTTTTAGTAATCCATTACTTGTGTAACCCTCAATGGTTCAGGAATACAGCTAGCCGTGGGCTCACAACTCCTTGTGACTCGGAACAACAATTTCCGACTTACCCATCGAATCATGGTAAGAGCGCCTAGCAACATCGCCCCATGATTCCCTAGGTATTACTGATAGTGCCTGCAAGAACCAGTAGATTTTGGTTAGCGTACAGTACGGTCCCTTCATCCATATATCCCGATCGAATCAATAACCATTGGTATATCAAGAGTCGTTCGAGATTCGATAACTATGCATAACATCTTGGAGATCTATTAGTGACATCGCATGTGTTACTAGGAACACCAAGTAACCTAAAACACATCATGTACTCTGGCCAGAGATTCGTCACACTAATATCTCCTCAGATCGCATAGGATATCCACACTCGCGAGTATGTGGTGAATCCTTGACAACAAAACATCGACTCCTATATGTGTCGTAACTGTACCCAATCCCGACACCTGATGACCCCAATAGAGTCGGTAAATGAGTCAAAATACAGTACTAGCATATAGAGTCTCAATGATGTTTCAAGTAATAAGGACTAATGGTGTACAACCAAAACCGCGGACTTTATCCACTCGATAAGTGATAACCACTTGGAAAGTCCGAATAGGGTAGTTCGATCATTCATCATATGAATATTCATTTGCATGCTTTGAACATCTCTATGTTCCATACCAATGAAACGTGGTACTCGGCATCGCAAATGCTAGTCTCAATCTCAAGCGATCCTTATCCTTATTTGCAGACGGCTCAATTGACTAGGAACAATTTAGAATATACAGTGACTATAAGATGTGTTTCATGATAGCCATCCCCATGTGCTACTACATCTTACATACACTATAGTATATTCAAGGTCTTTATCAAAACAACAATAGTATATCATAATATAACAATATGAAGAAAGATAAAGTCAATGCCATTATAAAAGTGTAAATTATATTAAACAAAAGATTTTTTTACATAGAGTCATAAAAGCCCTTAGCTACAAGTTGGCTAACCGGGCACCCACTCTTTCAAATATAACCTGTAAAATTTTGTTAACACCTGAATCTAAGTTGAGCCCATGAGATCAGCTAAATATAACCTGAATTTTTTTTAACACTTGAATCTGAGTTGAGCTCAGCGTGACCCAGGTGATGCTCGACGTAATAGAGAATTCTGAAAATCCGAGGTCAGGGGCCTCAGCTTGGCGTGACCAAGGTGATGCTCGACGTAATTGAGACTTTTGAAAATCCGAGGTCAGGGCCTCAGCTCGGCATGACCAAGGTGATGTTCAACGTAATAGATGCTTCTGAAATATGATATGGTGGCATAAAACTGGAATACTTTAATTCATATAACGAAATAAAATATTACTGGAAATCCAATACAACTTTCAAAAGTAAAAGGTAAAATTTGCAGCTGTTAAGAATAATATTTGAATAAATGATAGCACTCCAAGGCCACTTCAATTTCTTGCCAGTTGGGTCCTCCAAATAATAAGCATCCGATCTGAGTCTCTCTGTTACCTTGAATGTCCCTTCCCATTTTGGATCAAGCTTTCCTACACTCTCTTCTTTGACTTTTCAGAGCACCATATCTCCAACCTGAAAACCCTTTCTTCGTACCCTACGATTATATGGCCGAGCTATCATGTTTTTATATGCTTCTATCCTGATGGCTGCAGCCTCTCTCTTTTCATCCAAAAAATCCAGGTCATCCGACCTCCTCTTCCCATTCTATTCACCATAAAATATGACCCAAGCTGATTATTCCCGATCTCAGTTGGGAGGACAGCCTCATTCCCATACACCAAGCTAAAAAGAGTTTCTCCCGTTACGATACTTAGAGTTGTTTGGTATGACCATAGCACACTAGGGAGCTCATCCACCCAAATCCCTTGCACTTTTCCAAACCGGGTCTTCAAACTCTACACCAAAGACCTGTTGGTGACCTCTACCTAACCATTTCTTTTGGGGTAAGCAACTGACGTAAAGTGTTGTAGGATTTTCAGTTTTTTGCACCACGCTTGGATACGAGCTCCATGGAACTATCTTCCATTATCCGAGATGAGCTTATGAGGTACCCCGAATCTACAGACAATGTTCTTCCATAGAAATTTTAGGACCTCTGCCTCTGTGATCCTAGCTAGTGTCGGAAAACTGTGTTCAGATCAATTAGAATTGATACCCGGTGCAGCGGAAGTTTAAAATATTTATTTTATTAATATGGAACGATTCCATATCTGGGTATCAAAACTTTATGATTAAATTGTGTAAGTAAAACAAATAATCACTATTAAATATTTTACCTTAAAATCTCGAAGCGAGATTATGGACACCAACAGAATTTAATCTGCTCTTGTTGTATATCCCCGGAACTGATGAACGAACGTTTCTTCAATCAGGTCCACGAATAAAAAACAAAACCCTCTGATTGACTGCACTAGAAATCAATCAGAAGTTTGCGTAGAGAATAAACAGATATGATCTGTTAATTCAGATTGTAATTTTTCACAAAAACACAACCCGAATTTTCTCCAAAAGGGACAGAGGATTTCGAAAATCCCCTTGAATAATATAGGCTGAAATTCGAAAATTGCAAGACTGAAATCACACCAAATTTTCGAACACTACAGTTCTATTTATAGATAATTTCTAGACTGGATTAAGTTATAATTATATCAGGACTCTAACTCCTTAAAGCCCACAATCCATAACTTAAGCCCAACAAGCCAAGCCTGTTGTTATAGAAATTAATATAAAATTCATCGTGACTCCGATTGATAAACTGATTTCACCAATGTGCACAGAAACCATTTCTGCATCTTTTAGAGTCAAGATAATTTTTCTGAATCCGAATTCAGTGATTTCCAAAAATGTTCATCCCTATGTCATTTTAGGAAATTCCACTCCCTTTAGTTAAGAAGTCCAACTTCTCTTTCATTAAATTTAACTCTTTAAATTTAACTATCTCTACGGGATTTTAGTAATCCATTACTTGTGTAACCCTCAATGGTTCAGGAATACAGCTAGCCGTGGGCTCACAACTCCTTGTGACTCGGAACAACAATTTCCGACTTACCCATCGAATTATGGTAAGAGCGCCTAGCAACATCGCCCCATGATTCCCTAGGTATTACTGATAGTGCCTGCAAGAACAGGTAGATTTTGGTTAGCGTATAGTACGGTCTCTTCATCCATATATCCCGATCGAATCAACAACCATTGGTATATCGAGAGTCGTTCGAGATTCGATAACTATGCATAACATCTTGGAGATCTATTAGTGACATCGCATGTGTTACTAGGAACACCAAGTAACCTAAAATACATCATGTACTCTGGCCAGAGATTCGTCACACTAATATCTCCTCAGATCACATAGGATATCCACACTCGCGAGTATGTGGTGAATCCTTGACAACAAAGCATCGACTCCTATATGTGTCGTAACTGTACCCAATCCCGACACCTGATGACCCCAATAGAGTCGGTAAACGAGTCAAAATACAGTACTAGCATATAGAGTCTCAATGATGTTTCAAGTAATAAGGACTAATGGTGTACAACCAAAACCGCGGACTTTATCCACTCGATAAGTGATAACCACTTGGAAAGTTCGAATAGGGTAGTTCGATCATTCATCATATGAATATCCATTTTCATGCTTTGAACATCTCTATGTTCCATACCAATGAAACGTGGTACTCGGTATCGCAAATGCTAGTCTCAATCTCAAGCGATCCTTATCCTTATTTGTGGACGGCTCAATTGACTAGGAACAGTTTAGAATATACAGTCACTATAAGATGTGTTTCATGATAGTCATCCCCATGTGCTACCACATCTTACATACACTATAGTATATTCAAGGTCTTTATCAAAACAACAATAGTATATCATAATATAACAATATGAAGAAAGATAAAGTCAATGCCATTATAAAAGTGTAAATTATATTAAACAAAAGATTGTTTTACATAGAGTCATAAAATCCCTTAGCCACAAGTTGGCTAACCGGGCACCCACTCTTTCAAATATAACCTGTAAAATTTTGTTAACACCTGAATCTAAGTTGAGCCCATGAGATCAGCTAAATATAACCTGAATTTTTTTTAACACTTGAATCTGAGTTGAGCTCAGCGTGACCCAGGTGATGCTCGACGTAATAGAGAATTCTGAAAATCCGAGGTCAGGGGCCTCAGCTTGGCGTGACCAAGGTGATGCTCGACGTAATTGAGACTTTTGAAAATCCGAGGTCAGGGCCTCAGCTCAGCATGACCAAGGTGATGTTCAACGTAATAGATGCTTCTGAAATATGATATGGTGGCATAAGACTGGAATACTTTAATTCATATAACGAAATAAAATATTACTGGAAATCCAATACAACTTTCAAAAGTAAAAGGTAAAATTTGCAGCTGTTAAGAATAATATTTGAATAAATGATAGCACTCCAAGGCCACTTCAATTTCTTGCCAGTTGGGTCCTCCAAATAATAAGCATCCGATCTGAGTTTCTCTGTTACCTTGAATGTTCCTTCCCACTTTGGATCAAGCTTTCCTACACTCTCTTCTTTGACTTTTCGGAGCACCAGATCTCCAACCTGAAAACCCTTTCTTCGTACCCTACGATTATATGACCGAGCTATCATGTTTTTATATGCTTCTATCCTGATGGCTGCAGCCTCTCTCTTTTCATCCAAAAAATCCAGGTCATCCGACCTCCTCTTCCCATTCTATTCACCATAAAATATGACCCGAGCTGATTATTCCCGATCTCAGTTGGGAGGACAGCCTCATTCCCATACACCAAGCTAAAAAGAGTTTCTCCCGTTACGATACTTAGAGTTGTTTGATATGACCATAGCACACTAGGGAGCTCATCCACCCAAATCCCTTGCACTTTTCCAAACCGGGTCTTCAAACTCTACACCAAAGACCTGTTGGTGACCTCTACCTAACCATTTCTTTTGGGGTAAGCAACTGACGTAAAGTGTTGTAGGATTTTCAGTTTTTTGCACCACGCTTGGATACGAGCTCCATGGAACTGTCTTCCATTATCCGAGATGAGCTTACGAGGTACCCCGAATCTACAGACAATGTTCTTCCATAGAAATTTTAGGACCTCTGCCTCTGTGATCCTAGCTAGTGTCGGAAAACTGTGTTCAGATCAATTAGAATTGATACCTGGTGCAGCGAAAGTTTTAAAAATTTATTTTATTAATATGAAACGATTCCATATCTGGGTATCAAAACTTTACGATTAAATTGTGTAAGTAAAACAAATAATCACTATTAAATATTTTACCTTAAAATCTCGAAGCGAGATTATGGACACCAACAGAATTTAATCTGCTCTTGTTGTATATCCCCGAAACTGATGAACGAACGTTTCTTCAATCAGGTCCACGAATAGAAAACAAAACCCTCTGATTGACTGCACTAGAAATCAATCAGAAGTTTGCGTAGAGAATAAACAGATATGATCTGTTAATTCAGATTGTAATTTTTCACAAAAACACAACCCGAATTTTCTCCAAAAGGGACAGAGGATTTCGAAAATCCCCTTGAATAATATAGGCTGAAATTCAAAAATTGCAAGACTGAAATCACACCAAATTTTCGAACACTGCAGTCCTATTTATAGATAATTTCTAGACTGGATTAAGTTATAATTATATCAGGACTCTAACTCCTTAAAGCCCACAATCCATAACTTAAGCCCAACAAGCCAAGCCTGTTGTTATAGAAATTAATATAAAATTCATCGTGACTCCGATTGATAAACTGATTTCACCAATGTGCACAGAAACCATTTCTGCATCTTTTAGAGTCAAGATAATTTTTCTGAATCCGAATTCAGTGATTTCCAAAAATGTCCATCCCTATGTCATTTTAGGAAATTCCACTCCCTTTAGTTAAGAAGTCCAACTTCTCTTTCATTAAATTTAACTCTTTAAATTTAACTATCTCTACGGGGTTTTAGTAATCCATTACTTGTGTAACCCTCAATGGTTCAGGAATACAGCTAGCCGTGGGCTCATAACTCCTTGTGACTCGGAACAACAATTTCCGACTTACCCATCGAATCATGGTAAGAGCGCCTAGCAACATCGCCCCATGATTCCCTAGGTATTACTGATAGTGCCTGCAAGAACCAGTAGATTTTGATTAGCATACAGTACGGTCCCTTCATCCATATATCCCGATCGAATCAACAACCATTGGTATATCGAGAGTCGTTCGAGATTTGATAACTATGCATAACATCTTGGAGATCTATTAGTGACATCGCATGTGTTACTAGGAACACCAAGTAACCTAAAACACATCATGTACTCTGGCCAGAGATTCGTCACACTAATATCTCCTCAGATCGCATAGGATATCCACACTCGCGAGTATGTGGTGAATCCTTGACAACAAAGCATCGACTCCTATATGTGTCGTAACTGTACCCAATCCCGACACCTGATGACCCCAATAGAGTCGGTAAACGAGTCAAAATACAGTACTAGCATATAGAGTCTCAATGATGTTTCAAGTAATAAGGACTAATGGTGTACAACCAAAACCGCGGACTTTATCCACTCGATAAGTGATAACCACTTGGAAAGTCCGAATAGGGTAGTTCGATCATTCATCATATGAATATCCATTTGCATACTTTGAACATCTCTATGTTCCATACCAATGAAACGTGGTACTCGGCATCGCAAATGCTAGTCTCAATCTCGAGCGATCCTTATCCTTATTTGCGAACGGCTCAATTGACTAGGAACAGTTTAGAATATACAGTGACTATAAGATGTGTTTCATGATAGCCATCCCCATGTGCTACCACATCTTACATACACTATAGTATATTCAAGGTCTTTATCAAAACAACAATAGTATATCATATTATAACAATATGAAGAAAGATAAAGTCAATGTCATTATAAAAGTGTAAATTATATTAAACAAAAGATTGTTTTACATAGAGTCATAAAAGCCCTTAGCCACAAGTTGGCTAACCGGGCACCCACTCTTTCAGCTAGAGCCTCGGATTTCACCCACTTATAGAAATAGTCGATGGTGACGAGCAAGAACTCCTTCTGGGCTAGAGATGGGGGAAAATGGCCTATGATATCAATCCCCCACTGATCAAATGGACATGCTGCAACTATTCCTTTCAGTTTTGCTGCCGACTGGTGCTGAAGTCTGTTGTGTCTCTGGCAACCATCACAGGAGGTAACCAATGATAGGGCATCTTTTTGAATAGTAGACCAAAAGTACCATGCCAAGAGTACCTTGTGAGTTAAGGAATAAGACCTGATTGGTTCCCACAACAGCCCTCGTGTATCTTTCTCATAACATAATCAGACTCTTTGGGGCCCAGGCATTTCAGAAAGGGTCGGGAAAATGACCTCTTGTACAACACCTCCGCAATCATAACAAAGCGTAGACTGCGTTGCTTCAACTTGTAAGATTTTTTTGGATCTCTGGGTAATTCACTTCTTCTCATGTATCTCAACAGCTCAGCTCGCCAATCCTCTTTCTCATGCTCTGGGAGTGCGAGGTCGGTAATAGATGTTAACTCTACTTGGACCACCACTTTCCGAACCTTCCAGTTGTGAAGTGAGTTGGCCATCTTTGCGAGGACATCCACCTTCTCATTTTCGCCTTGAGAGATCTGCTCAAACAAAAATTCAATGAAGAGCCCTTGAGCCTCTTCTATTACTTTCACGCACTCTCTCTGCTTCTCATTCTTCATCTCATATGATCCATTTACCTGCTGAGCTACTAATTGGGAATCGGAGAATATGTGCACCCGTGCTACCCCACCTGCCTGGCATCTCGAAGGCCAGCTAAGACAGTCTCGTATTCTGTCTCGTTATTAGATGTCATGAAGTCTAACCTGACTGCCAGCCAGGGGCGGCCCTAAGGTAGGGCGGGCCGGGCGACCGCCCATGGCCCTACCTCGAGACGGGCCACCGATTATTTTTAAAAATTTAATATTTAAATTAATATCCAAATAAATTTAATTAATAAATAATGATATAACAAAATAAAGAATTTGTGAATAGGTTTTTATAACAAAAATCTTGCTCCAAATGAGTTAAACCACCACAATCTCTCATGGTTCACTTATTCTGTTCAACTTCTATCTCATTTTCTCATGCGGCCCTCCAAACAATTTAATTCATGCATGAAAATTTCTCGTAGACCTCCGTTGTATTATAGGTAGACATACCGTCAAGTTTTTCTTTACTTATTATTCAATAAACTATGTTGATTATTCTGATTGCATGTTATGAAATTAAGTAATTTTACAAAATGTAGAATTTTTCTTCTCATTTTTTTCATTTACTAATTAATGGATTGTTGTATCATTATTTTATTAATTTATATCACAATAATTTATTATCTTTATCTTATGTACATGTACATTTTTTGTTAGTATTTGACTTCATTATTCAGTACTATTTACATTATTTATGAATTTAGTTAAATAATTCCATTCTTGCACAAATATTCATCATAAATGTAAAAAAAAAAAAATGAATACTTTGTTTTTTTAAAATGCAATAAGAGTGAATTTTTAAATAATATTGGTTGTTTAATAATTTATTTTGAAAAATTATGTGTAAAATTCTTTCTAATGTGTTTGTTCTTTAATATTATATGTATGTATCTATACCTTAAGTGAGAGGCCCTTAGAGAAACCAACTTGGTCTCTTGGTATGACCTCAATTTGAATTTCAAATTATTATAAAAATAATGGTGGGAAATAATTAATATAAATGTATAATTCATGATATTTTAATTATTTTTCATATACTTATGACTAATATTTAACCCAATAAAAATTCATTTTTTGTTCTTATAAATTTATTAGATTTTTTTCCAAAATCAATTTTAATAAAAAAAAAATCAAATTTTTCATCACACACAACGGGTGTGCAAATATACTAGTATACATTATTAATGAAAGTGGGTCACATTTTTAACTTCGTCCCGGGCCACATTTTTCTCAGGACCGGCCCTGCTGCCAGTCTTATCTCATCACATGGTGATGAGATAAGAAGTACTTCGATTCCACTGCATTCGCTGGTCGAAGACCTATCCATATATACTTTCCATAAATCCTCCACCTCTGCATGCATGGTCTCAGCCAAAAAATCATCTAAATCCCGAGCTTTGATTGTCGTCATGGGCTCATATTGGATGTCGTACTCACTTAGTTCAGTTTTCCACTTCACCATTCGACCTGACACATCAGCATTTGTCAAGATTCTCCCCATTGGGTTGTTTTTCAATACGATAATGGGGTGTGACAAAAAAATAAGGCATGAGCTTCCGAGCTGTCATGACCAACGCCAACGCCAATTTCTCCACTCTTGAGTATCGGAGCTTAGAACCTTTGAGGGCATGAGAGAAAAAATACACCGGGTGTTGAGATGTCCCCTTTTGTCTGATGAGCACGAAACTCAATGCTCCTCAGTGGCATATAAGTAGATGTATAATGGTTCACCTAGAATAGCTTTGGCGAGCATGAAGAGCTCGGCTAAGTAACTCTTGAGGTCCTCAAATTCTTTTCCGCAGTCATCATCCCCCTCAAAATTTTTGGTCTTTCGGAGGACCTGAAAAAGGATAAGCTGCAATGAGCTGACCTGGAGATGAAGCTAGATAAAGTTGTTATTCTCCCTGCCAATCTCTGAACTTCTTGGAGATTGCGAGGAGTTGACATAGATCGGATGACTTCTATTTTCTCCGGGTTAGATTCGATACCCCTGTCAGTAACCATATAACCCAAGAATTTCCCGCTCCTTACTACAAAAACACATTTTTTGGATTGAGATTAACCCCATAGGACCTAAGTTTAGAGAATTTCTTCGTTAGATCGATCACCGAGTCTGCATCATTCTGGGATTTTACCAGAATATCACCGACATAAACCTCCACATTCCGTCCCATCTGCCCTGAGAACACTTTATCCATCAATCTCTGATAATTTTCCCTTGCATTTTTCTACCCGAAAGAAATTACCACGTAACAGAAAGTTCCTTGTGAGGTGGTGAAACTTACCTTATCTTGATCATCCTCAGCCATGGGGATTTGGTGATATCCCTGGTAGGCATCCATAAAACATAAGTACTGATGACCTGCTATTGAGTTAACCAATTGATCAATCTGAGGTAAAGGATAACAGTCCTTCGAGCAGGCCTTGTTCAAATCTCTGAAATCAACACACATCCTCCACTTTCCCAAGCTCTTGGGCAGCAGGACCACATTCGATGGCCAGGTGGGGAATTGTATTTCTCTGATGTGTCCTGCTGTAAGGATCTCATCCACCTGTTTCTTAATTAACTGGTCCTTCTCGGGTCAAAAGTGTCGGTTCTTCTGTTTGACGGAACGAGCTCTCTAGAAGGTGTTGAGGGTGTGTGCCATGATCTTTGGGTTAACACCAGCGAGCTCGGATATGGACCAAGAAAATACATCCTAGTTTCTTCTCACACAATACGTCAAGCTCTGCTTCAGTTGGGGGCTCAGGTCGGCTGCCAATTTGATTTATTTCCCTGAGAGCTTAGCTCAATTATGTCATGATCTTCTTCGGCCATTAGCAACACACCTCGGTTAAAGGACCTCGGCGCATGGCCCATCAACACCATCCCTACTTCCTTATTACTCCTCTTCGCATCCGTTCTTATTTTATTCACATAGCATAGTCGAGCTGATTTCTAGTCAACACAGACAACCCCGACCCCTTTTCCAACAGGGAAATTCAAATTTTGGTGATAGGTTGAGGCCATATCCCGGAATTTACTTAGGGCAAGGCGGCCTAAAATTCCATTGAATGAGGACGGTGCGTCCACCACTGTGAAGCAGGCCATATTCGTAACACGTTGCTATCCACTCCCTAAAGACAACGGGAGCACTATATGACCCAATGGTTGCAGAGCATGGCTAGTAAATCCATACAGATCTGTGGTGATGGGCTCCAAGCAAATCCCTCCACCTTCATCTGATCCAAAGTTTCCTTGAATAGAATGATAACTGAGCTGCATGTGTCTACAAAAATGAAAGCCACATCGTAATTTTCCACGGTTAAGGTTACCAAAAGCGGGTCATTATGGGGCACGGAAACATCTTTTAGGTCATCTCTCCCAAAGCAGATGTCTGGCTCAACAGTGTGATTAGGTTGAGAGTTCACCTCAAAACTTTCCAACCTATGCCCGTAATCCTTCCGAGCTCTCCCCGAATCTCCATCCGTAGCTCCTCTTGAGATCATATGTATGACTCCTCGGGTAGGTTGATTCGCTATCTACTCGACCGATCCCACTGATTATTTTGTGAGGCTCGGTCTCGCTGGTCGGTTCGGTCCACTCGAACTTAGTTTCTTTGATTCCCTCATCAGGGAGCTCTGCCTCGCTGAGCATACTGATTTGGCTTGGCTCGGCTCGCTTGGTGAGCTCAGATCTTATCCTAGGATCCTCATGGATGATCCTCTGCACCTTATCCCCAATCTCTGGCATTCGTTAGTAATATGCACATACTCCTGGTGGAACTCACAAAACTTGTCTAATGGAGGTAATAGTGGACCTCTCTCAGCTTTCCTCGGCCTCTGTAGCTTCTGTCGCTCCTTGAATACCTGCATCACCCTTTGGAGAGGGTCACATAAAAGTAATGTCCCTTAGCCCGTCTCTGATCATCTGCTGCTCGTTTTTTTCCTACTTTCACCCTTCCATCTGCTTTCACTCTTGATTTCTTTCTTGACCCTCCTTTCATCCTTTTTTTACTTTGAGCATCCTCCAGATTTACATATTTATTAGCTTGGCTAAGGAGTTCATCAAAAGTAACTGGTGGTTTTTTCCCCAGGGACTTAAAAAATTCTCCTCCCATTAAGCCCTGAGTGAAAAATTTACTAGGGTATCAGCTATGACAGCTGGTACCTCTAGAGCTGTTGCATTAAAGTGATGGATGAATTCTCTCAATGATTCTACCTCAGACTGATTCAAATTAAATAGACTAAGAGAGTTTTTTAATACTTCTTGCTACTCGCAAACTGCTGAACGAAAGCTGCACTGAAGTCATTGAAACTGCGAAAGCTACCGGGCTGTAAAATATTGAACTATTGTTGGGCCGACCTGACTAGAGTGGTAAGGAAAACCCGACACTTGATCCCATGTGAGTATCTGTGCAACAGAGAGATGTTCTCAAACCTCCCCAATTTTTCTTTTGGATATGAACTGCCATCATACTCCCCTACCACAGGACGTCAAAAATTTACGGGGAGCTCTTCGTCTAAGATGACCTGAGAGAAAGGGTTCTCCCTATGAATCGGACCAAGTCGGCCTCCCATCTGCCGACCTAACCTTCTGATTTCCTCCCGCATCATATCCACCTGATTGGGCTGACCTCCTGGTGGTGGTGGTGGTGGAGGTGGAGGTAGAGGCGGTGGCTGGTTCCGGTTAAGTGTTTTTTCCACTGTGCGGGCGATCAACTGAGTGAGTTGATCTAAATTCAAGTTGGCCACATTTCATCCTCTGCGCTGACGACCCGACATATCCACTTATTATCTCAGAATTTCCCACAGACGGAGCCAATTGATGCTATTGAGAAACGCGATCCCTTGGCAAAGCTAAGAGATATAGTCTGACATGATAAGAGCCTGCAATCAACAACAAGAGTGTTAGGAGGGGATAGGAGATGTTTCCGACGTATACCTTCCGATGCTCAAGTCAGATGCTAGGACATTAGAATATAGTGAGTGACGTGTGTGCACTCGATGATGTTGAACCCTTAACAACGAAATCAAACCTGGTATTTATAGGAAAAACCTCCGGATTTGGTGCCGCCCTTCCTTAATTTGAATCCGGGAATATTGAGATTTCAATCCCGTTGAATCTCGACTGAGATCTTGTCCAAATATTCCCTAAAGATGGAAGGTCAAATCTTTGAAGTGATCTGATTACGATTGGCTGGCCTGGTGTTCTAGCTGACCTCCCACGTTGCTGACCTGACATCTTGCCGACCTACCATCTGGCCGACCTGGATTTGGTGGCGAAGGAGCTGTGTCCACCTGCCATCTGGGCTGACCTGGGATTGGTGGCGAGGGTGCTGTGCCGACCTTCCATCTGGGCCGAACTAGAATTATTGGCGAGGAAGCTGTGCCGACCTAGCTACCACCTAACCGATCTGAGGGACTAAGGTAAGGGTTATCGTTTGGATGAGCTGATCTCATCCCGGGGTATCGGTTTAATATACCATATCATGAAAATTTATTAACATTAATTGATAATAAGGATTATATATATATATATATATATATATATATATATATATATATAGTTTCGATTCCACGCACCTTTGTGCAAGATTTTCGCGAGGTACCACTAAAACGCACCAATGGGTTTTAGTGTTTCATTTTTTTTTACAAATCACTAAAACCCACTGGTGGGTCCACTGGTGGGTTTTAGAGGTCGTTCATAAAAATCCTGCACACTAGAGTGCATCACAATGTTTAATCAACAGAATTAAAAATGTTGGCCGGGAAAATAAGACAAAATTTACTCGAAGGTTTCATGCATGATTGTTGAAGATAAATACGGTATGGATCTGTAATATTAATAAGGAAAAACTGCAATTTTGGTCTTGTATGTTTGTCACTTTGCGATTTTTGTTCTCTATGTTTTCGTATTTCAGTTTTAGTCCTGCATGTTTTGATTTTGGCAAGTTCAATCCTTTTTAATAGAAAATGCTTACGTGACATTATACATGTCAGCTCCACATTAGCACTGCCTTGGTGCCACATCAGCGCCACATAGGAAAAAAGACTAAAATTGCCACAAAAAATAATAATAATAAAGATAGCGGACTAAAACTGAAATCTGAAAATATAAAAGATCGAAATCGCAAAATGACAAAAATAAAGGACCAAAAAAGCAATTTTTTCTATTAATAATACATGAAGTTCATGTTACGTACGTTATAGGAATAGGAGGGGAATACTTGATATTTGATATAAACTCAATTCAATATAGATTTTAAATTTTAATATAAAAATTTCCATATAGATTTTAATTAATTTGAACTTTTTATTTTTCCACAAAATCGTCTAAACGTTTAGAACTCTGCGTTTATATTTTCCTCTTATAGTTTCCTCGCATTAAACGTTATATATGCTTAATTATAATTTCTTTTCTTATAAACAAGACGAACGTGGTCCAAAAAATAAATCGAGTAATATTAAGAACACAGAACAAACATACCAAAATCATCTATTTAATTTATTCAAATTTTCAGCCGATCATAGCAATAACATCCCTATTTTCTAAATTATATATCACTAACAATAATATATAAATGTTCTAGAGGCTCCAATTTATCTTGCACATTTGTGCAAAAATTTTGATGTATTTTAAATGTACTTTTATATAACGAGCCATTTATTTGTATTCATAAATTAATTAATGTATATATATTTATATTTTAAAAAAAATTGATTGATAAGTGATAACTCTATGTAGAATACTACTGTAACCGAATCCCAAAAAAAAAAAATCGAAGTGGCCCATGACAATTTAATGCACAAAAGGACTATGACCATTAATCAGCGGCCATGCATGCATACTAATTGACTAATTTGTACCTCTACAGATCTTTCAAGCAAATTTCATCTGAAAAGCTAATTAATTTTTTGACAGCAACGCAAAATTAAATGTTAAGTTTTAATATTATAATAATATCAAAATTAGATTTGCAGAACGCACAACGCTAAATTCCTCGTGTAACCTAATTAAGCTATTCTACAAACAATTCTTTATGGAGTCAAACATTACAAGATAAACACATAATCTTGATTATTTAAAAGATCCAAAAAAAAAAAAATAGATCAATAATTTTTCCACTAATCTTTTGAAGAACTCGATCGATCGGAACCAAATAAATAACTGATCGTGCACGTGTTGCGACTTGGCGCATGCACCTCATTCACAAACCAAACCGAAAGAGAAGCTATAAATATATATATATTTACAATATCACAAATCTATTTATTCCTCCCCGACAGAATAATTCGAGGCAGTTCAAAGTTGCATTAACTCCCATTTCTTTCACGCACTCACACAAATTAGACAAATGAAGCAGAGATTGAGTAATGATTCAAGAACCCTATTTGTAGTAAGTGGCAAGTGGGGTTTTCGTCATAAAATGGTTAGGTAAATAATCAATCCCACATACTTCTTAGACTACAGTAACTCTATTTATTATTTCTTCACACACACACACTTATATATATATGTTCTTGCATGCAAGCAATATTAATTTCAAATCATCACACAAAGTTTGTATCAGATTTTCACACCCTTTTTTGTGAAGTTTTCTAACAGAACTAAAATGGCAAGATTAATAACGTCGAATTCGAGCGAAAACTTGGAGGTGAAGAAAGGTCCTTGGACTCGAGATGAAGACCAGAAGTTGTGCGAGTACATCGAACAATTCGGCCATGGGAGTTGGCGAGCTCTCCCGGCAAAAGCTGGTAAATATTTTACCCTGCATGCATGCAATTTAATTTCCACCAGATTTGTCATAACATTATTACAATGTTATCTGATTTTTCATCAAGGGGTTGAAAGTCGAACATTTTTATTTTCGAAATAAATTATTAATATGTGAAGTACTTTTAGTTTTTGGACGATATATTGTTGGTTCCTAAACTAAGAAAAAAAAAACTAGAGGCGTAAACGAATCGATCGAACAAACCGATCATAGACGATGATTTAATTGTTACTTGTATATATATATATGTTGCATATATGCGCGCAGGGCTTGAAAGGTGCGGGAAAAGTTGCAGACTTAGGTGGAAAAATTATCTGAGACCTGATATCAAGAGAGGGAAATTCAGTGTGCAAGAAGAGAAGACCATTATTAGACTTCATGCTCTTTTAGGCAACAGGTAACAATATTAATGAATATATTATATTATAACCAAGATTATTCCATATATTTATATATATCAAAAGTTATAAATAATATATATAGAGTAACGATATAAATTCAAATCTTTTAAATTATATGCGACGCCGAAAGACTGATAAAATGTAGCAGTCTTCTGCATCAAACATTAATTATTTCCTTACATGACATTAGGTGGTCGGCAATAGCAAGCCATTTACCAAAGAGAACCGATAACGAAGTCAAGAACTACTGGAACACCCGTGTCAAGAAACGGTTAGCTCGAATGGGGATCGACCCGTTGACCCACAAGCCGAAGAACGTTGACCCCGACGGCTCCGCTCAATCCAGACTAGCCGCCAACCTCAACCACATGGCGCAATGGGAGACGGCTCGGCTGGAAGCCGAAGCCAGGCTCGTTCGTGAGTCCAAACGTTTGTCGGACCTCCACCTACAACTCCTCCGCAAAGCCACCGCCCCGCCACCTCCGCCGTGCCTTGACGTGCTAAGAGTCTGGCTAGCCACTACCGCCACGGCCAACGGAAGCCTCGAGTCACCAACGTCTACGTTCACCTTCTCCACCAACTCGAACAGTACAGTTCCACTAAACGGTGGAACTGGTCCAATCATCGAGAACAACGCGGACGTCGGAGTCAAGGGTAAAATGGGGAGTTCACAAGTACAGTTTGAAGACAATTATATCAAGTACCCCCTCGACTACAATTATAACACGTCAAGTGCAACAGATGTTGTATCCGCGAGTTACGGCATTAATTCGGTTAGCGTCCTCGTCGGAGATAATATTGAAGACGACAGGAGTTACTGGAATGACCTACTAGATTTGTTGAATTCGCCATTATAAATTTATAATCAATCAATGTTTTAAGATAGAAGGTTATAAAGTACAAGATTAGTGTTTAGGGTTAGTTAATTTGCTCTCATTAAGGGAAACCACTGCTCAAGTACTAGCTATTTCGATTGATCATTGATGAAGACCAGAAGTTGTACAAATCTGCTAATAAATGATCATTGATCACCAACACCAAACCTAGTACTTTTACTTGTACATATAATATAGAGTTTAAAACATGATTCAAAATAATTATGAACTTGGTCTTAATTAAATTCCTAATTACGGTCGCGAGTATTTGTTCCTAGGTAATTAAGGTAGATTTCAACTTAGCATATGAGTAATACCCCAATGATAGATCTAATGTTCCATGATTTGCCACGTCAACAAGATATAATTAATTACGCTTATGTGTAAAAATACGAACCGTTGGATGCATGATTTGGGTATTATCCATATGCTAGGATCTCATCTACCGGTAATTAACTTGTTTAATCGAGAATTATTAATGTTAAACGGTAAATTGTACTACAGTACTAAAACATGCATCTTTAAATTAATAATGTTGCATAAAATTTTATTAGAAATATATTATAATGAATCGATGAATTAGTAGTTTATTATTTTAAAGAATATTGTTTTCGATTCAACGAAAATGAACTTAATTACATGAATAATCATTGTGTTTCATTAAGGTATTTATTATATTTTCAATAATATAAAAAAACAAAATTCATTATGCATGTATATTCATGGAAAAAGATCCTCTGCTGGAGAGATAAACACCATTGGTGTTGTGCATTGAAATAGACATGATTTGCAATATTCCATGTGTGTAATTAATTAAATATCCATAAAATGAATTACAAAAGGTTATTTCAATACACAATATCATGTGCTAATCCGGATCGGTATATTCCTAAACATAAGTCATGATATTCATTCGAGCGGTTAGTACAAGTACTTTACAATTTTTTTGTCTCAGTTTGAAAACACAATACTAGAGTTTTTAGATCCAATGACAAAAGTTATAGATGAAATCCAATTAGATATAAATTTTAAGAAATAAAAAATTTTAATAAATCATATTTTTAAAAATTGTCCTAGTTATAATTTTAATTTTAGATAATTTTAGTTATATATTATTCATCTTTCATTTCGGGCTTGGGCATATCTTTCATTGGGCCTTCATACAGAGTATTGAAGTTGGCCCATCTTAATGTCAGCCCATATATTTTAATAAGGTGTTCTTCAAGCTTTTAATTGAAGAGACCGAAGTAAACGGCCGGCCGGCGGGCGTGGGATAGATGAATGCCGGCGACAATGACGTCAAGAAAATCCTGCTTACGTCACTCTCAGCGATGGTGGCGGAAACGACGACGTTCCCGATCGACTTTCTCAAAACGCGGCTACAACTCCACGGCGAGTCCCTGCAATCGGTGAACCCAGCATCAACGTTCGAAATCGCCTTGCAGGTGGCTCGAAACGACGGCGTTTTGGGTCTGTACAAAGGTCTTTCCCCCGCTATTTTCCGGCACATGTTGTACACACCAATCCGAATAGTAGGCTACGAGCATTTGCGCGGCATCGCTGTAAGTTTCTCCGAGGATTCGATTCCGTTCTACAGCAAAGCGGTAATTGGTGGGATTTCAGGCGGAATTGCACAGGTAATTCTTGATATATGAGTTATTTTTATTATTCTTTCCCCCCCCCCCCCCCCCCCCCCCCCTAATGAATCTAATTATTAGTTTGTTAGTAAGTGAATACATTGAAAACTGGGAATTCTTCAATGCATTTGCAAATAGGCTAATTTCTTTGAATTTCGGTGAATTGCGTGCATTTTAGCTAGGAAAGGTGGATCAGAAGATCATAAAGTTTGTCCTGTTTTTAGTTAATTTTTATCGAGAGATATTTCAACTTCTATCTTTCATCTATTCAACCTTCAAAGTTGCTTTCTTGGTTCATCAGAATTATTCTTTCCCATAGGAAGCGAACACTATTAATGCTTCAGCTAGTTTAGTTTAATAATCGGCAGTCATCACGTCTACTATTGAGGGAGGTCAGCTATGACAATCGACATTTATGGGTTCATCAGCGTCCTCTACGCAGGATGTTTGGGAATTTGTAACCAAGACGACATTTTTAAACTGCATCAGGGGCGAAAAAAGGTGTGCTTGTTAGTAAAATACTGCCTTTTCGACCAGTAATGGAGCATGTTCTACGAGCTAGCTCAACTGCTTTTCTGTAGTACAACCAGAGCACTCCGAAGGTCCCAATTCTATGTGGTTCATGGCATGTGAACACCAATTATAAGAAACTTGGACGGTTGAACCCTGCCATCACGTATTGCGACTACATAAAGTGTGATCAAACTAAACCGATACCCTTTCTTGTTATACAACTTAAAGCTTATGGATTCACTGATTGATTTGGTGTGTAAGCAATGCATTCCAAGTTGCATCCCATTACATCCCTTGGTGAAGAATGAAGGTCAATAATGAGTTAAATTGTAGTTTATTTTGGTTAGATAACCTACAAATTGCACGCGAGATAATCTTTACTGCACTTAGTCTTGTGGTGCCTTTGCTCTTGATTTTACGTTCCATGTATACACATCCATACAGGTGACATTTATCAACTTATAACAAAATCTTATTTGCTTTGACGGTTTTCTCCATTTTTCTTCCCCGTCTAGCCGTTGGATCATGATATCTGATTTCAGCTCTGCTCGGCCTCTTGTTCTTGCTGTCAAACTTCTATTTACTTCACTCTTGAGGGAATAATTAGCTTACTCAAAAAATATTTCTATTTCTTCATAACTTCTATCCATGATGACAATTTTTTGTGCAATATAATCATTCCTTGTATGTGCTTCACATACCAAAATATCAGTAACACCCTTTACATTTAAATTTTTGATAATCATGTCAGAACCGAGCTCTCATTTCTCACTTTTCTGGTTCTTACTTTTATGTTCTTAGCGTAGCTAATTGCAAGCCCTGCTGATCTCATCAAAGTGAGGATGCAAGCAGATGGTCGTATGGTGGGCCAAGGTTTACGACCTAGGTACTCGGGGCTGTTCGATGCCCTAACTAAAATCATTCACTCTGAAGGATATTTAGGACTTTGGAAAGGCGTTTCCCCTAATGTGCAAAGAGCATTCTTAGTTAACATGGGCGAATTAGCTTGTTACGACCATGCCAAACGATTCATTATCGAAAATCAGATTTGTAGTGACAACATATATGCACACACTATGTCTTCCATTATGTCCGGTCTTTCAGCTACTGCTTTGAGCTGTCCAGCAGACGTAGTTAAGACTAGAATGATGAACCAAGCCACCGGGGCGGAAAGCAAGTTCAGATATAGAAACTCCTATGATTGTCTTGTGAAGACTGTTAGAATTGAAGGATTTCGGGCACTGTGGAAGGGATTTCTACCGACGTGGGCTAGGCTCGGCCCCTGGCAATTTGTGTTCTGGGTCTCATACGAAAAGTTCCGTCATATTACCGGCTTGACGTCCTTCTGAGGAGTTGGCCTCATTCACAAAATTAACATTCTGGATTCAAGAAAGTTTTCCAAGAGACGGTGTTTACTTTGCAGGGACTTAAATGAAAGAAGAAGTCTGAATTTGTGTCATTTGTATCAATGCTGCTATGAGAAAGCAATTTTTCGTTCTGACCACGTGAATTGTTCTTGTTGGCAGCAGGTGATCATATTATGGGGTAAAATTCCGAAATCCATCTAGTGTTTTTTGCATTGTTCATATCTTGATAAATATAATTATATAATAAGGATGACATTACCATCTAAATTTCATCCATTCCGAGCAAATAGTCGGTCATTTAAGCAGTTGTGGGTTCCTGGGTCATAATATAAAGTTCCATGTATATTCTTTTCATGTGATACCATAAGTTCGTACATATGAAAAACCACACGTGACTTCTTTATCATTACTAGATTAGTGCATGGGATATTATCCAAAGGATAGGGAATCCACTTAGCATTGTTTGGTTTGATGTATTATTAATTTATGTATAACTTATCTCAATTAATTTCGTCTTATTTTCGTCATATTATTTATCTATTTATTAATTAATAATTTTACATCAATTAAATCAAATAAATTTTAATCTATCCATTAAATCAAATAATATATTAACTATTTTTTCTTATTTATTTTTAATTTACATTATATTACTTATCTATGGATTAATTATAATATAATGGATTATATTATAGTCTCCATTGATTCTGGGTGTGAAACATTTTACTGGGTTTATTGGATAATAACATTATTATTTTATTTATAGAAAGTTTGGAAATAAGTAATGACATAGAATATACATGCACGTTCCAAAAAAAAATGTATATATGTGTACACACACGAAGTGCTACAAAGTTCTTTGTTGTTTACATTTATCATTGATCGATGGGTTATGCCCAAATAATTTACTGGGCTCAGGCCCGACCATAAAGGCCCAATACAAATATTTTTATGGCCCAGAAATATTTAATTATTATTTATATTTCTTTAAGAAGACCCTGAAATCTAAAAATGTCCATAAGAGGCTCAAACCCGCGAAACTCTCCAAATATATAAAAATAGCTCAAGTCACCTCAATCTTAACGTACACATTTTTTTAGCACTATAACGTTCTACTCTCGAATATTATTCTTTGAGTAATCACTAACTTGAGCGTCTGAGTGCCTTCGTCGGGAACCCTCTCAGCTCCTCCGACTTTGCTTTGTGACATAGGAACGACCCATCAAAGATCTCAACTGAGAAAGTACAAGGAACTGCTGATACTCCGGATTATGCGGAAACAACTTGTCGGGTACAAGAATTTTTGGCTACATTAACTTGGCGCCGTCTATGGGAAAATGTTCTCTACGTTATTGAGAGTGCATATTACTTCAAAAATGTCTCAAGAAAATAACGGCAATGGAAACGTACCGCCGAACATTACTCTCACCCAGGAAGCCTTGACTACATTAATGAAAATCACAGTCGCACGCGCAGCAACAAAAGCAGTTGTACAGTTCCTGAAATCCCGTAAGTGCAAAAGCACCAAGAAGAAGGCTCGGAGCGAAGGCTCATCATCTTGTGACCCTGATAAAGAAGACCCAAAGAAAACTAAGTCTAAAGTGAATGGCAAAGATCATGAGGGGACCAAGAAAAATAGTACTCATAAAGACGGTGAAACAAATGCCCACACAGTTGACAGTTCACGACATCTCTGACAAAAACAAAACCACTAATCCAACCCGTGGAGATGGATCTCACACATATGTAACTGGAGAGAATTCATCAGCAATTATGCCTGCTCGTCGAAGCCCGTTCACTAACGACATTCTATCTGAAGCTTTGCCTAAAGGAGTCAAAATTCTCAGCCTAGCTGAGTTTGATGTAACTAGTGATCCTCAAGTTCATATTGAAAAATTTTACGCGAAATCGGATTTGTATGATATCACAGATGCTGCTTACTGCAAGATATTTCGAACAACGTTATTGGGGCGAGCACTCACATGGTTCAATAAGTTGTCGTCCGGATTCATTGCCAACTTGGTGCAACTCACCGAGCGTTTCATCCAACAGTTCTCAATTAATAAGAAATACCCGAAAAAAGCAGCATATTTATTCACAATTATTCAGAAAGAAGGAGAAAGTTTGAGAGACTATGTTAAACGATTTACTCACGCGATTCACGAAATCCCACACGTGAATCACAATTTGTTATCTGGAATAATGCAACATAACTTGCGAATATGTTAGCCCATTGTCGTCCGGATCCATTGCCAACATGATGGGTTATGCCCAAATAATCTACTGGGCTCAGGCCCGACCATAAAGGTCCAGTACAAATATTTTTAGAGCCCAGAAATATTTAATTATTATTTATATTTTTTTTAAGAATGCCCTAAAATCTACAAACGTCCATAAAAGTCTTAAGCCCACGAAACTCTCCGAATATCTATAAATAGCTCATGTCACCTCATTTTTAAGGTATACATTTTTTTAGCACTATAATGCTCTACTCTCGATTATTATTCTTTGAGTAATCATTGACTTGAGCGTCGGAGTGTCTTCGCCAGGAATCCTATCGGCTACTCTGACTTTGTTTTGTGACATAGGAACGACTCATCAAAGATCTCAAATGATAAAGTACAAAGAACTGCTGATACTCCGGATTCTGCAAAAATAACTTATCGTGTACAAACATTTTTTGGCTACATCAATCATCTTCTTAAATGCGTTTATAATTTCCTTATTTGTGTTGCGACAAAGGAAATGTAATCGACCTAAACAATTTGGCTAGCTCAATGGTACCAGGAATCATAAAACTTTGTACTTAAGCCTGGAGGTACAAGGTTCGATTCCTGGGGAGGGCAAAACCCCACTGCCAGGAGTGGGGAGGTCATGAGTGCGATGTCCGTCGAACCATGCAGTCCGAGCCAATGCTATAGGCTGGGGAGAAATGCGATGGATGGACGTGGGTCGTTACAATTTGGCATTTGTTAATATCCTTCAAATTCATTTAGTATCCGAAATAATTTAAAGGGACCAAAATTCAAATTAGAGTTTGACCTTATCACAGTTCAAATTATTTACTACTTGGTCTCACTTTGATTTGTTCACGCGATATAGAAATAACTGTATAGCAGGTTCAATGTGTTTATCTATCTAGCGTAATTTGTAGGTTATTGCGTTAGTTCGTAGTTATCCAATATATATTGAATGATAGCAACTGCAGGTTCTCAAGTCATTAAAAAACATACTTTTTTTTAAACAATAAAAAAATACTTATTATTGCGATCGATTATAATTTTTGTGAACGAAATTTACATGATTTTAAAAATAACTTTGTATTTTGATTGATATATATCAAATTTTTATGGACATCTCACAAAATTCTGAACATTTTTGGCATCCGATTGCTTGGTTAGTGGATGAGATAATGAATTATGTATATATATATATAAGGATAAATCAACATATTTGAATAAGATAATGATGCATAATGTTAATTTTTTATAGAATTTGATTCAAACATTGATTAAAATATTATTAATAAAATTTGTATGATCTTAACATTCACACAAAGTGGTTTATTAGGTCATCTCCAACCACAAACATCATTTTCGTGTAAGTTTTGTATTAAAATAGTGTAATTTTTACACCAAATGCAACATTTATATCCAACTCATTTACTTCAAATCTTACACCAAAAGAATATTATCGGAATATTTCTTTTATTTTATACATATTATTTATTATCTTTTATTTAATTTTTTGAAAATTTTAAAATATAATAATATTTAAGTTTTTAATTTAATTATTATAGTTTATTTAATTATATTATGTATAAGAATTAATACACGAAAATTATTACAATTAAATCACAATTTCAATAGATAAAATTTAATTAAATCAAAATATCAATTAATTTATAATTAAAATAAATAAATTATATAAATATTAAAAATTAAATAAATAATTAAATATCTATTTATAAATTAAATGGAATAATTATAATTATAATTCTATGTTTGAATATTTAATTATTGTAAAACAATAAAATACATATTTTATTATTATTTAAACATTATTAATATTATTTAAAAATAAATAATTGAATAAAAAATAAAAATAAATAAAATGGATTGCACCAAATTTGGCGCAGGCCGTTTCCCCTCGCCAAATTTGATGTAAGATTGTGGGGGTGCTATTTTGGGTTTAGTACATGACGCCCGCAGGGCACTACCCTGCGGATGATGTGTAATCTCATGATTGTTCAAAATTAGTGGGTTCCACTAATTTTGACCAATCAGGAGCCGCCACATCAACCGCAGGTCACTACCCTGCGGGTAGCATCTACTCAACCGCTATTTTGGTGCGTTGGAGGTCCCCACTCGCACTGCATCAATATTATTATTATTATTATTATTATTATTTATTATTATTATTATTATTTTTTTATTTTTTTTATTATTTTTTTTAAAAAAAAAAACTTTCCTTCCAAAACGTAGGAAAACTCAAGAAATCTAACAAAAAAATCAGGATTTGTGTTTTTTTTTCATCATAAAATAATTTTTTTCAATTCCTATTGAATCTTTCCTCATATATAAAGAATCTGCCACTTAGACACCATATTTTGTTTTACAAAAATTGTCTTTATGTGATATAAATATTACATTTTTGTTTTTTATTTTGTTTTTTTTTATTTCAATATTTCAAATTACAATTTAGTTCATCGATAATTTTTACAATTATAATATTACTCTCATTTGAATATAAATCAGATTAATTACAAAAATATTATACAAGCACGCTACGTGTGCATCAATACACTAGTATTAATAAATTATAAGGTAAAGAGATCCTTCTATTTTTAACTTGTTAGATTAAAACATATATTATTAAATTAATCAATAATTAAATCTTATGACCATAAACCTTTGTGTGCGTGTGTAGATATTGGCAGACAAAGTATTTACCTTGTATAAATATTTCATTAAACGAGTATAAGTTTCTGGTTCAAAAAATAAATAATGTGGTGCTAAAATTTATAGTATTGACAATGTATGTTCACCAAACATTTTAAATACTTGTCCTTTTTTGGATCTCATCACATTTATATAAGACCATGATTTTGTTTATTTGCCTTACGTACAAAGACGACAGGATTATTATTAACCTCATTATTCCACACGCACGATTGAGGTACTGATATTATATCGTAAGTACATATTCTTTAATTTAAACTGATAAATATTCAAATATAAAGGAGAATAATTAATTATAGGATAATTTGTTTTGGTGTAAACAAAGAGATCGATTCAGATCGATATTAAGGTAGTGTTTGCAACCTCTAAAAATAAGTGATTATGGAGATTTTTTTCACAAATTTGTGAAGAGAATCTTCATAATCACTTATTTTTAGAAGTTACAAACACTACATTAGAATGTTGCACCGATCCTATCCATTAAGTTTATGTGATTATGTCGTACGATGAAACTCGTTCGTACATCTCTAAATGATATGATGTTTTTTCCATCTTATTAATTCTTGATCTTAGTACTATTTAAGTATACGATGATTTCAACCCACAAGACTCAATCTAGAACACTGAATTTTTTAATTTTAACCCAAAGCTAAACTTACAAATTTATATATATGTTGATAATTTATATTTTTTATGCGGAATTTATAAAGCTACAATCAGATATTATATTATATGCTAGTAAATATATATATGTACAAGATCAAGATGTGTGCACATAATTAAATTAAATTTTTATCTAAAATATAATTTTATTTTTGTGTATAATAAATTTTTATGTGAAATATAATAAGATTAAAGTAATAATATATATATATTATGAATTAAATGGTTTAATATTTGTACATCTGTTGATATTTCCCTGTTTATAAAAACTTCAAACCAAATCAATTTTATTGATTTATTAAAATTGTAAACCAAAATGAGCCGTTATATAATAATTAACTAGTGCTTCGACGCACGCGTTGCGTGCTTTTACAGTATTTTTTAATTAAATTTTATTTTTATTATAATATGGGCAATGTCATAATTATAAAATATATTGAGGGACCATGTTGCAATTTTTTATTTAGGAAAATATATATATATATAAAAAAAAAAAAGCCACACCACCCAACAAAAAAATGGGTCTTGGCAGGGTGGAGACTTTATATATAGTAATAGTAATAGATAAACCAATCAAACGATGATTTCAGTTTGGTTCAATTCGACTTGATTAGAGGTGTCAAACGGGCCAACTCATGGCGGAGCGGGATGGCCCACCAAAAACTCACCTTTTGACGGGTCGATGGCGGGCCGACCCACCATCCTGACGGGCTGAAAATCCTCAACCCAACCCAACCAAAGGTGGGTTGCGGGTTAGGCGGGCCCGCCCGCGGGTTAGATCACGACAAATAAAAATAAATAAAAAATATTATAATTAATTATAAATATTATTTCATAAATAAATATTAATAAAAAATTTAATTATTGATTTCACGTGTGTAAATTTATATAAAATAATTAATACAAAGAAAAATCACAACTTATATTAAAAAATACATATATAACAATAAAAATAAAAAATAAATTATTAATTTTTCAGGCCCGCGGGCCAACCCGCGCGGGTCGCGGGCCTAGATAGGTTGGCCCATCTAGGCCCACCTTTTGTTGGATTGAAAAAATTTCAACCCAACCCACTTAAATTATGTGGCGGGTTGGGCCAACCTGACGGGCCTAACCCAAATTGACGGCTCTGGACTTGATCATCGACTTTCAACTCTAAAATTTTCAAATAAAATATTTTGATTATTTTTGCAATATTATTTAAATTTTATAAATTACATAATAATAATAATAATCAGCATAATAATAATAATATATATTATTTTATTAAACTTGAAACTTTTTAGTATCATGGTCCGTCATCGCAATATCAAAGTTAACATAATTTAATTTAACATACCATATTAAACATGAATGAGACTTTGGTACATTGACATGCCCCCAGACTTTTTGTCTTTTGATAGTTATTTAATTACGAAATGTCACATTTAAATTTTTTTTGCCATTGGTAGATATTTATATAATAAAATTCATTTTTTTATTTTTTTATTTCACTATTTATTTATTTTTTTGTTTTTCATTAAAAAATAGATTATAAAAGCACTTAAAAAGTACACCCCGAGTATTAGTATATATAAGGTTTGAGACATTTATACTATCCAATTTGGTATATTAATTATACTAGTCTCCCTCTCTTGTATTTACCCTTTTATCTAATAAACGGGTAGGGGTCCGCCAAACCTCCTGCCACAATCGGCGGTGTTTTTTTTTTAAAAAAAATATAAAATTACAGACCTTGCATATAAAAATACTCATCCATTTATATTGTTAAAGGACATAGGTCGAGATAAAAATTATATTATCTCTACTATTCTATAGAATCCATTATCGCGTCTAATTTAAAAATTATAAGAATCACTTATCAACTTTTACTTCATTTATTTCTTATTTTCTTCAATTTTTTTTATTCACACAGTTTTTATTTACATGCATTGCATGTGTTTCGATCGATATATAGTTATATATTAAGTGAGGATGGCCGGAGGATTTTCATATATTGGTATGACTTCCTTTTTTTTAGCTATTTAAAATATTTTTATCTACTAAAATGTCACCCATATTTGAGCCATTTTATGTTTTTTAATTACGAAAATACCACAAATTTTGTAATTGTTTTGTTCGTTTTTTTTTTTTAGAAACCAATTTTGTAAATTTGATGTAAGTCTATTGTCTTTTGGCTACTATTTTTTTAAGAAAATGCTATTTTTTTATTTATTCCTTTTTTTTTTTGCAATTTTTTCGATTTGGGTTTTGGTACACTAACTTTGCATTTTTAGTATTTTTTGGTCCAACTGCATACGTATCAGCTTCTGATTGGTCCACATCATCATTTTGGACCAATCAAAAGTTGACATGTATGCAGTTAGACAAAAAACACTGAAAATGCAAAGTTAATGTGCCAAAACCCACATTGAAAAAGTTAATGGACCAAAACCAAAATATAGATAAGTTAATTGACCAAAAAACTTATTTTTCCATTTATAAATTGTAAGAATACCTGGCCTCAATAAATTTTATGATTATGATATAACTTTAAGAAATAATGTACAAAGTACACAACTTGTGAAACAATGTACTAGTATGTAATAATTTGTCCGCAAGCAATCAATGTGTTGTTATTATTGTCTCAAGCAAATTAAAAAGTGTTCAGATTCACACCACTCGATAATAGCAATTCATGTTATTTTGATTTTTTCTTTAATTGCTAGCAAGTACACAACTTTTTCGCCGAAGTTGATTTGGGTTCCAATAAATTTTGAGGTATTTTTTCGGTATACCTTACTATAAATATTGGTATGAAAAAAATCATACTGATACCGATAGTAAAATTCCGAAACTTTGGTACAAAAAAAATCCATATTGATACCGTATAGATACCGAAAAAAAATTCGGTATACCGAAAAAATGTCTGTATGTCGAAAAAATTTCGATACGGTTTGCCAAAATTCCGATATTTCGGTACAATATGCCAGTCCTACCAATAATATTTAAGACAAGACAATTATTTGACTAATAAGAATTATGTTCTATCGAAGATAATTTTCGAAGATAGAACGAAAAAATAAATCATCATGTTGTTATTATTGTCTCTAGTATATATATTTTTGAATTAATATTTATAATTATATATAGTTATTTACAAAAACTAATAATTTATTGGAAAAAGTAGAGATTCCGGAGATCTTGGAAACATGATTTTGTTTCTCCATACCTAAACCTAAATAGAGGGTGTTTGGCAGAGCTTAAAAGCTTTTTCAAACAGCTTATAAGATGTTTTAGAGTTTTTAAGCTCTAAAAATATGTTTGGTAAATTTTTATAAAAACAGCTTATAAGCTGTCAAAATAAGCTGTTTTTTAAAAAATAAGGGGGTGTACTTTTTTCAAAAAAAATCTTATTTTAATATTCTATCTCTCTAAAATATTCTTGAATATTTTAATAAATCTCATCTTATCCTCCACCCATTAAATATTAAATATTATTTTAAAAAAATTACAAATCACATAAATTTTTTTAAAATTAAATTTTAAAACAATTTTAGTTTTTAATATAGGTTTATTCTAAAATTATTTTTGTATATGTATAATTCGAAATATTATTTTCATACAATTATACTTTTTCTGGTAATTGTGACAATAAAAAGATCTTATAATACCAAACACATCAACATCTTTAAGTTATTTAAAATAAGTTTACTCAAACACTTTAACAACTTATTTTTAAAATAAGTTCTAACAACTTATAAGCTCGTAAAACAGCTTATAAGCTATAAGAGCTTATAAGATCTTTTTAATAAGTTTAGCCAAACAGCTTACATTTCATCATATTGCAGTAGCCAGTAATTGTCCCTACTACGAGTACACTTGAAAAAAAAACTGTATAATTACATTTATTAAATTCCCCTAGTATTTATTTTAGTTTTAATGAATTATTAATCAATTAATTATGATATTAACCCTATCATAGAGAATATACCCTGATCGTCTAAAAAACTCTTATTACTTTATCGAAATTATTAACTTAAAAAATTGGCTCAAGTCGGGACTTAAAAAAAGATCTTATTTTAAAAATATTATTAATTTATCAAATATTAATGATGGAGCTTCTATTGCATATATTTCTTCAAATTGTGTGCATGTGTGCAATATATTGCGTAATATCATAAATTTCTCATTAATCGTGCATGCATGCAAGAGAGAAAGTGTAATTATTATTATTTTTTTTCAAATTAGTTTTGAATTATACGTACAAAACCATCCTCTTATTTATAGTACTCTATGGTGCCATAACATTTCTACACACATAATTTGAATTTAAAACAAGGCTGAAATTAAGCACAATGGGTAGGACCCCATGCTGCAACAAAGTTGGATTGAAGAGAGGGCCATGGACACTAGAAGAAGACCAAAAGCTATCAGCTTATGTTCAAGAGCATGGCCATGGAAGTTGGCATTCCCTTCCTCCCAAAGCCGGTACGCGATATCCTTTATAATATATATCTCACGTCGATTAATATAAAAAAAGAAAAAAAAAAGTAAGGAAGATGATCGTATTGTGTAGTTTAAAAAATCCAATTATGTACGCTAATTAAGGGGTTTTTTTTTAGATGGAGGAGGAATTTTTGTTACAATTCGCAAGAAAACTGACAGATGATTAAAATGTTTGAGTTGTATAACTGATAAAATGCTCCATGCATGCTATATATGCAGTATGAGTATTTATAGGATATCTAATTTTAATTTTGTTGAAATATACACAATTAAGTTTATATATTGTTAGTTTATTTTGAGCTAATGGTGACGCGGATGCATGCATTAATTCAGATGTAAGTCCGTCTATATGCAAGAGATGAACTTAACTTAATTAATTCTTTCAGATTTTAATATTGCATGTGGATATATTTTATATGGATTTCTCTTATTTGGTATGGAATGTAGGGCTAAAGAGATGTGGGAAAAGCTGCAGATTAAGATGGACAAATTATTTGAGGCCTAATTTCGAAAGGGGAAAGTTCAGCTCGCAAGAAGAACAAACCATCATTAGACTTCATGCTTTTCTTGGAAACAGGTAAATAACATTTGAATCTTCTAACTATATATATATTGTTGGAGTACTTAAAATATAATGGATATAATATCCTATTGCTCCTAGTCCCTAGATCATTCATATCACTCAATTATATATAATATATATTCATATGTGAACAGTACTTAATAAAATAAGATGAAACTGATGTTTTAGTTTGTATTTTAATTGCTTCTTTGTGATCTGGTTATTTATATCGAATTTTAGTCTTACAAGTACTCTTTAATATTTCTGTTACTTTTGCAATTTAGTTATTTTCCATCGGGTGTACTGACGTGGCAGGCAAGCGCCACGTGGTCATCACTATATAGATGTCCTTTTAATTAGAGATATATCGGAAAATAATTAAATTATTAAAAAAAAAAACAAAGATATTCAACTAAAGCTGAAATCTGAGAACATAAAATACTAAAATCGAAAAAAAAAACAAGCAAATTAATTGGTTGATCATTAGACCAATAAATATTATTGCTATTTCATTATTTGTATGTTGTTGTCTCAGATGGACTACCATAGCGAGTCACTTGCCAAAGAAAAGAACAGGTAACCAAATAAAGAACCATTGGAACACTAGCATCAAGAAAAGATTTATCAAAATGGGAATTGATCCCATGACTCACAAGCCCAAAACGCATGCCGCCTCTGGCTTCACCCAATCTACCGACTTGGCCAACCTAAACCACATGGCTCAGTGGGAAAGTGCTCGGCTCCAAGCTGAAGCTCGGCTTGTCCGTAAGCCTGGCTTCCTGTTTCAGCTCAACAAAGCCACTGCTCCTCCTCCACCGCGGCCACCGCCTCCTCCTATACTCATGCCACCGTGTTTAAACGTGCTGAAACAATGGCAAGAAACATGGACAAAACCCTATTACAAAACTAACATTTCCACAGCTCCAACATGGAACAGCTTCTTTGAGGGCTACAGTGGAAGCCTTGAATCCCAAACTTCTACATTAATCCCACACTTTGCCAAAACCCCAACAACCATAGATGCTAATAACGCGGAAAATAGCGGTGAATCCAAAGTTGGAAACCCTAGCAACAACGACCACTTCCTAGACGAGCTCAAGGCCATTGTGGGGAACTCAATGCAGCTTCAAGATATTACAAACCCTAGCGAAACTTCGGCTTTCGTGGCTGATTCGTTAAGGTTTCCATGTCTTTCGGATGAGTTTACAGACTTCCCAATTGACATTTATTGCGGAATTAATGCTCCTAACCCTGATGATGGTGATGGTTTGGAGGGATTTCTTGAAGAGAATGGCGCTAATTACTGGCTAAACAACCTAACACTCCCGGCGAATTCGCACCTGTTCTATTAGAGGTTCTTGTTATTGAACCATATCATCATGTTAAGGTAATAAGTCTAATTAATTCTTGTAAGTTTCTTCCTTTTCTATGACAAATTTATGGTTGATGAACATTGAGTGGAACCCGAAACACGAATAACACAAGGAACCTTCTACTATAACTAACATGATCTAAATAGAACAATTATGGAATATAATTTTTTTGATCCATTAACTTGTACATTTTTTAGTTTGGTTCATTAATTTTTCAATGTTTGGTTTTGGTACACTAAATTTTAGTTTTCGACTATTTTATTTCAACTGCTGACGTGACACCGAAAAACGATGACCTGACATCAAAAAATCATGTCGTGGCACCAAAAAATGCTGACATGTCAAGTTGTGTTACATCAACAATTGGATCAAAATAACCGAAAATTGAAAGTTGGTGTACCGAAACAAAAACTTTGAAAAGTTAATGGATCAAAACAAAAAAAATGTATAAATTAATGGACAAAAAAAATCATTTTCTCGGATAATTAATTCAAAATCATTATAGAGTACTTGTTCAAAAATATTTTTTTGGGAACTTATTTCGAACCAGTACGAAACTTAGTGTTCTTTCACCCTCAACTCGTTTGCAATCGAACATCCTCTGACTAACATCACGTGATGATATGTACTGAAACACAAATACACTGTATATATATTCACCTAGAAAAATTAACTGAACTCCACGCATCCGTCGAATTCTCCAACATTTTCCTTGTACGCGATACAAACTACAACATTATCCGACTTGTCCCGACCATTTTGCCCCAAAGGGAATCATGCATCATTCTATCGAATATTAGGTTCCGTTTGGACATTTATTAATAAAATGTTTTTATAAAAATATTTTTTAAAATTTTTTTATAAAATATATTTTAAAAGTTGTTTTAAGAATAAATATGTGTTTAGACAACTATTAATCTATAAAAATATTTTAACATCACAAAAGTAATGTTGTTCATCTTTATTTTTCATAGTTTTATTCTAAAAACAGTACCTCTCGAGTGTTTTTTAAAAATTATACTTAATTAGAGTACACTTTAAAAAAAATTCAATAATATTTTGCAAAAATTTTATCCAAACACATAGTTTAAATTTTTTCATTTATAAAACAATAAAAATATTTTTAAAATACATATCCAAAACAGAACCTTAATTATTTGCATAGAAAATTTCCTTTGTGTGTGTTTATATATTATTTTCGCTTTCACAGGTGTCATTTAAATTTTTTTTAACCCTACAATAGGGTCCCAATTTGTCCTTTTTTCGACTTCTCATGAGCTTCATAATTTGCATTCAAGAATGTGATGTTTTTAATTTGTCTGTTTTGTTCGGGAAATATGAGTACACACCAGGGGATATTATTCAATTGGCTTGCAGCTTTGGAGCAGTACAAGTGAGATGTGAGTGTTTAAACTTTTCGAAAATATTTAAGCCTCTAGTTAGTTAGAATACATGAATTCGTGCAACCCAAATATAATTGCAGACTGCAATTTTCTGATCATAATAGGCTTAGCTTGATAATAAGGTTAGTTATACTATATTTGTGAATTCCGAGATTGCTAAAAATCCCCTATGAAAAAAAATAAACTATTACAACTCTCTGTATTTTCAAATTTTGATCGGCACATACATCCCAATAATTTCAAATTTTAAGTATTCACCCCCCTTGTCCGTTTGGAATATATCTTTAAATATATTGTGCATATATTTTGTATATCTTTGTATATTTGTTTCTTTTTATCTTGATCTCTTTAGGTTGTATATATATAAATATACATTGTATCATTATTTCAAGAATATATGAAATTATATTCTCTCCATACGTCTCTACATGGTATCTAGAGCTCAAGGCTTATGCCACTAATTCTAGACCTAGGAGCGGCCGTCGCCGCCCACCTTCTCCAAAAAAAATTTTCCCGTCCACTTCTATGAATGCTACTACCACCACGGCCGCTGCTCCCAACACTCCGATCTCCTTCAATGTTGCCGCTCATGCGCTATTGAAACTGACTTTATCAAATTATCTCTCTTGGCATCTCCAGTTCATGACCCTCCTCACTGATCATGATCTCCTTGGCTTTATTGATGGCTCTCACCCTGTCCATCCAGGTTCATCATTCCCGCCGCCACTCCCTTTCTGATCATGCGTACACCGCTTGGATACGACAGGACCAGTTTATCCTGAATATCATCATTGGATCACTGTCTCCTTCCCTGATTTTGTTTATTGCCACTGCTACCACCTCCGCTGATGCTTGGAACACTCTTGCCAACACCTATGGCAAGCCCTCTCGTGGTCGCATCACTCAACTCAAGACGCAACTTTGGAATCCGGTAAAGGGCTCCGAATCTATCTCTGAGTTTATGCAGTTTATCAAATCCAAGGTTGATGACCTGGCTCTCATGAAGGCGCCGCTTGACATAGAAGATATTACCATCAAAGTCCTTCATGGCCTTGATGATGATTACAAGGAACTTGCTCATGCCATCCAGGCCCGTGATACTGCTATTTCGTTTGATGAGATCCATGAAAAGCTTCTCAATCATGAAGCTCATCTCGTTGTTTGAAGGGGCTCTCAATTATCTCCTCCAGTAACCAGGGCACCCAACCCAATGCTTTGCCTCCAACAGCCGCCTCCAGCCTCCTACACATGTCAGTGGCAACTCATCAATGCCGCGGCGCCAAGGCAACGCTTGGTCCCCTCGACCAACGTTCCAGCCGTCTACCCAAATGCAGGGTCAGCACTCCACGTCCGTATCTGGGGCACTGTACGCTGTCCAGAATTTCAGTTCATGCCTGCACATCATACTGCGCCCTATGGTGGCCAACCACGCACTTTCCCTGGCCTGCACCTTTCCTCGGCGGCCACTTACACTGCTACATCACCCGCTCCGTCTAACTGGCTCTTAGACTCAGGCGTAACTCATCATGTGATCTCTCCAATCTCTCTCTACACACCCCGTATGTTGGCTCTGATGGTGTTGTTGTTGGTGATGGCACTGGACTTCCCATCACTCACACAGGTTGTCTACTACCACCCTTTATCTCCTCTACACTATCGTTTCTCAATGCCCTCTGTGTTCCCTCAATTAACAAAAATATGTTATCTATTTCTTAACTTTGCAAAACTAATGATGTCATTGTTGTTTTCTCCTCCTCTACTTTTCAGGTGAAGGATATATCCTCGCACGAGAGCTATTCTCCATCAGGGCTCACTTAAAGGCAGTGTCTACTCATGGTCTGCATCTCAGCCTTCTCCACCATTGGTACTCTTTGCGTCTGTTGTGTCTCTCCTTACCTGGCATAGTCGTTTGGGTCACCCGTCTGCTCGAGTTTTACGTTATTTAGTAGTGTCACTACAAGAAAAATGGGATACGACAACGGAACCGTTGTACTTTAAGGTGTTGTCGAAAGTATAACATTCAACAATGATTTATATCCGTTGTGGATTCCAACGTACGACAACGGATATGCAACAGTAAATATCTGTTGTCGTATGCAGTATTTGACCACGGTTTATAACCGTTGTCTTAAGTTGCCTTTAACGACAGTTATAAACCGTTATCTATGTTGACATACGACAACAAATTTGCAACAGTTTATATCCGTTGTCGTAGACATTATTCAACCACATTTTAAAACCGATGTCCTATGTAGGTGTTTGCTTATTATTCAACCACGTTTTAAAACCGTTGTCGTATGTTATTTTTTACAACAATTTTAAACCGTTGTCTTAAATTGATTTTCACAACAGTTATTATTCGTTGTCCTCAACATTACAAATGAAACAAAATTTAAAATTTCTAAAATAAAATTGAATATACAATTTTTCAATATTACAAATCAATATTATTATTCTAAATTCTAAATCAATCTACACTAGAAAATATATTGATCGAGTTATGAACTAATCTATATAAATTAACTCGGAACTTTCCAATAGATCGAGCTATGAACTAATCTATATAAATTAACTTGGAACACTCCTTCCAGATTAACATATCCTCTACATCACGACTATCTGCACAAGTTGACAAATTCTAATAGCAAAAAAAATGTCAAAATTCTGGAATTCAAATCCATAAAACAAATATGCTGGGAAGATCGACTTGATAGTAAATTTCCAATACAGTTATCCAAAAAATCCGCATATGACTGAACCATCTTAGAAGATAAACAAAGAATTGAAGTAAGCAACAAAGACCACGTGACATCTCCCTGGCAAAATAGTACTTAAAGAACACCAGCATATAAATAAATTATAGACAACTATGTTTACCGAATCTTCCAAATCTGCATCCACATTTGAAATTTGATGCTACATCTGAAACTCGGTATGTCCGACTAATTCACGCTGCAACTTTATAAATTGTAATGTTTCAAAGAGTATCAAAAATAGTATAACATCAACATTTTCTTTAACAATAGTACCCATCGTTGTTGATCAGTTTACTAAAATAAAGCACCATTTCCCACAAGAAAAGTCCAAATTTACTATCATTATACAAACACATTACCTTTAGGCCATACCTTTGAGACATAAATTTTCACCATTCTCAGCCTAACACCTAAATCCCAGGTGGACTCTGAATTTAATGGAGCAAAAGGGATGGGACATGGGAGGATGTGATGGGATTAGATGAGAGGTGAGCAGGCATCTTGCTCTTGTACAAGACATGAAATTTTAACTTTTCCATATAATTTCAACTCAAGATTAGCCAAAAACAGATACTTAGCTGCACATCGAACAATTGACAAGAAAAATCCAAATACATTCCTTGTTGATAGTAATAAAAAAAGAAAACTCACAGATCTCGGGATTCCCTTATGCTTGTTGAAATATTTCTGGGGTATAATTGGAGTATCCTCATCTTCTGAAGATGAGTCATGCTCAAGGCCCACGGCAGAAGGGCCATTCCTTGAATCCTAGTCTGTGAAGATAGAATAGACCTGGCTTCAACTGATCTCTCACGTTGGAAATCAAAATCGTACAACTTAATAATAAGAAAATCAAGCAATCCTTCACGATTTCAAAATCATAATTTTTAATAATTAAGATATAATTAAAAGCTCAAAGTCAATATTTAAAAACAAGCTGAAATCCCATTAAAATATCTGTCTGGACCTTTTTGTTCTCTCAGCTTTTTTCACTAGGTCGAGCGAGCTTAGATTCATGATCGGCTGGACACGCGAGCTTTAACCAGTTAAGATCAAGATCATCAGAAAGCCCGAACATGAAAGCTCGAGCTAGAAAAATCTAAAGCTTGATCAGGCTTATGTGGTTAAGTCAGCTCGACGGGTTTATGCGTTGGCTAATGTGTTTAAAGCTCTATACTCAAACACAAGAGGAAAACCTTATATTAATTACTATTGCATTTGAAAAGAGAATCAAAACAAACCTTTACATATATAACTCAGAACAAATTATCACAGATGGTGTCATCAAGAAAGAACTATGATATATGAAAGAAATGGGAAAAATGCATGGCCATGTAGTTCTCTATCCTTTGTGTGGCATGGGATGTTGCATCTGCTGCTTCCTTGGCCATCCCAATTATAGCATAAGCAAGCCCAAAATTTATGGAAAATTTTAGCATTTAAACAAGAAGAAAAAAAAATGCCCACAAAATATGAAATAGATATAAATCCAGCTATCAAATAAATTGCTATTTTACCTTGGTTTTCTCTCTGGGATGAACATGTTTTGGAGTATATCTAAGAGTTTCAGCTTTCTCACCTACATTAGTACATGCGGATAAATGGCCGGTAACCTAAAGATGACAATATAATAAAAGGTAAAAACATGGAAAAAAGAAAAAAACAATGAAATCTTTCCATGAACTATCAAAAGTTGTATCCATGAACCTCGAATTCCTCCTCATCATCCTTCCATCTGGCACTGTATTCGAATTGATCATTTAGAAACAAAGTAGAGACACACCCAAGATAAATAATTTTTTACTGCCTCTTTTGTGATTACAAAAACCGAAACTTACAATAGAGCATATGAGAGAATAGAATAAAGATTAAGAAATAACAAATTTATGCTTCCAAACTTGGCTTAAGACACTAAAAAAAATACAAAATAGAGCGACGACCAAGACCAACTGCCCCGTAAATAAAAAATCAAACATCTGTCAACTGTCAATGCCTGCTTGACATGCTCGAGTAGTCCTGGGACCTTTTCCACCAAAGCTGTGACCAACTACCACTCGAGGAGTAATCCTCATATGACCAAGATTGTTGACAGAACAATTGAGGATAGTTAGACAAAAGAACAATAAGGAAACTAACTTCATTCACTATCATCTAGACGGATGGGAAATATACAGAAAATAAAGTGATGCTAACAAACATCAAATATTCTCACTAAAAATTGTTTTTAAATTATAAATTTCTCTAGATAATTGAGGCTTGTAGAAGAACTACCATAGTACAGGAGATCCAAGTGCATTATTTCCAAGACCAAAGAAGCATTCTTCCATGAAAACAAAATTATAATCAAACGTCAAATATGGATCAGTACAAAATTGACCTTTTAAAAAAAGCAAGAACCTTACCCAATTTTTTGGGGGATATTTTACAACTTTTTGGTACAAGATTCAATGCGAGTACAATAAGAAATTCAAAAAGCAAGAACCTTACCCAATTACATGCCTAGTGCCATTGTGAACAACTTGTGAAACCAACCCCATTCAGCCAAAAGAAGAAACACAGTCCATATATTCTCCATCTCTTCCCTCACAACTTGTTAGGCCTTCCCAACTCTGTATTTTGATACAAATTCACCAATTCACATGATATAGTTATGATAAATGTAATCAAGTTTGGAGCATGCCTATTTACATCTTAGTTGTAAAAATGTATTTAAATGATAGTTTTGTAATCATACAAAATCTTAATCAATGACAAGTACACTTTAAAGTATAAAGAACACAACAAGCAGAGGGAATGGATCAAGAATTGCAATAGCGCAAACAAGAATTTGATGGGTAAAAACACAATATGACAATTAAATTTCAAAGCAGAACATTAGTATAGTCTACAACTTTCAAGCAAAAAAATGATGTAGGGTGGTGCCATCAACAAACCTTGATTCTTTTTATTTGTTGAGGTCCTGAATCCGTGTAGCTAAATGTAAAAGGATGCCAGAACTTATGTTCCAAATTTGTCTTGGATTGATTCCATAACGTGTAGGTCAACGTTCTTCTTTCAAGCTCGGACTCAAGATCATTCATCTATCAAATGACAGGAAAGATATAGTGACCAACTACTCCAGGATACAATTTGCTATTATGCCATTTCCAGCCTAGAGGATTGTGACTTTTATTTTGTAAGGAATGGTCAGTTCCCGATACAGCGTAAATAAAAATAAGTAAATGGAATAGAAACGAAAGTAGCTTACAGCAAGTAAAGTCTGCACATAGTATTCATCCGGGATACAATTGTGTTGTTTCTAAAGTTTTTGGATTTAATTATAGGATTTTATTAGTTATATTCCTTGCCCAATAAAAGGCCAACGATGAGGATGGAAAGTAAAAATAAGACAAAAAGACATCCAGAAGCCGGTAAGTGTAGAACACTCAAAGAAAAGGCTTATCATGATGAAAGGATCAGCAGCAAAGGTAACTCACAAGATTCTTCTTGCCCCCACGGGAATCAACTTGTGGGCGTCTCTGCCAAAAACCCACAAATTATAAGTAAAGTACACCACATATTCATATTTAAAAATCTGGTAATATTAGATTTACGTTAAAAAATGTACAAGAATTGTCTTAGTTGACATGTCTAGCAAAAAAATTCTTCCACTTTTTTGGAATTCTCGATAAATAAAAAATAAAAATCTGTCCATGGAAGAACAATTATGAAACAATTAAAAGTTATACAAATTTTCTATATGAAATTTCCAAGATATATAATACCCGCTACAACAAAATAGTTCGGTCTGAAAGTGCTCCCTTTTGAATCTCATTCACCATGTTCACACATGCCTCCGCAGAGGCCTTAGGTGAAGGAACACTGCCTCCACCACTCAACACACTCCCTGCCCATTATCATAGTTGGCATATCAAAAAATAAATGAGATTCGCATACATCCAATATATGTAATTAAAAAATGGGAAAACATGCTTGACTTAAATAAATAGTAAAAGATGTGGCAAAAAAAGGAACCCATACACTGTCCAAAGGCAATAACGAGACAACTTTTCCGAACATGGAAACAAATTTAGGTGGACAGGACTCAAATCCCTGAACAGAAAGTGTGCTAACTACGCGAGAGTTTGATAGGTACTTTTAATAATATCAATACACAGAATCTAGAATAATAGTTGAAAATTTTAGTGAACAGAAATGAGATCTTCATCAAATGAACTATATGTTACCAAAGGAATAGAACACCCAAACACAGACACACACAAGTATAGAGAGAGATTAATTACTGTGGGCACAAGAGGATGAGATATGTACCTTGCAGAAGTTCCTGAAAATTGGAAAGACAGTGTCATCGGTAACTATTACTTTCACATGTCTTCGAGTTAAGGTGACCCACTGAAGTAAGCAAGCTAATTAGATTCATGTATGTGGACTGGAGAACCATCATCCATGTAAAAATGCACTCACTGAAACAGAGTGTTTTAAGATAAAATAATCACTCATTGCCAACCACTGGAAAAATTGATATGGGTTGCACGTACCAAAAGCAAAGTATTTTTCCCAGCACTCTGAATGAGGGAGTTTTATATCTACATTGGCATTGAACTTCTAATCAACCAAAAATATCTAAGCAAGAGAATTACCTGTGATCCTTGCGCCATTTTTTCTTTGGTATAACTGGGGACATTCTTGGATTATAGTGCACATTTTTTTTTTCAAGAAAGCTAGGTCCAAAAAAAAAAAAAGGCCGGTGAAGAAAGCATCACTCTAAATACCAAACACTGATATAAACATTCTTTCGAATTAAATTTCTTTACGAATGTATGAAACCAACCAAGCCACAATGGGTTTCATTCTCTTGTGTACCTGTCCACAAAACTCCTAGGAGAATTCATCAGATAATTGTAAATATAGCTGAAGTTGTACAGAGGAACACATCTATTGAATTTAAACAACCAAATCAGAATCAAAGTTCAATCTGGATGTAGGAAACTATTAACCATATCATTGAGATTTAGTCATCAATGTACGTGTAAGTTCAAGATGGACTTAATAATTTATTGATAATAATCCATAAAATTTCCATTCAAATAAACATCATTTGTTGGAAACTATTAACCATATCATTGAGATTTACTCATAATATAAGAGATAGAATTAGACAGCTCATTCAAAAAGCTACTTTTCTAAGAAAATACTCATTATCATTTCTTCGAGGCATGGAGAATTAAAAACAAACAGGATCAGAATCCATTGACCTTGCACATCAACCAGTTCTTAAAGTTCATATAACTCAAAAAAAGCATAGCAACAAAATACCAGTATCCAATATTTAATCCACCCATTCACTGAAAGCCCAAACAACAGTAAAGCTAAACCACAACATCGATCTACTAAAAGACCACGAAGCAAGAGAATGAAGCAACAAAACTTACACTTACAGTGATGGTCGCGACAGGATAGCATCGAGATTCAAGTTGTAAACTCGAGATTCAAGTCACCATTGGAGTTGCTAAGGCTTAGGCTAGCGGAAATGAGGTCGAACGACCTGTTTTCGGCGCTCGATCGGCGGCTACGGCGCCGGAGTTGAGCTGGGTTGAAGGCGACGGGTTGGGACTTAGGGTTTGGAGTTTGCCTTTTCTTTCTTTTGTTCTTTCTTATGTTAAAGACTTAAAGAAGCGGGTAGCATATTATTATTATTATTATTATTATTATTATTATTATATGTATATTTTTATTAAAAAAACAAAAAAGAAAAAAAAAAGACAACGGTTTGACAAAAGTGTTGTCTTAGACTACATAAAACAATAGAAAAAGACAACGGTAAAAACAAGCCGTTGTCGTAGAGTTTAAAAACAACGCACATAGACAATGGTTAATTAAAATCGTTGTCGTAGGCCATAAAAAACCCGCTCATAGACAACGGTTTTTAAAAACCGTTGTCTTTGACACATATAAGACAATAGATTTTTAAAAACCATTGTCTTTTTCATTAAAAATACGGTCAACGATAACGGTTTTTGTAAAAACCGTTGTTAAAGGCCAAAAGACAACAGTTTGTGTATAAAACCGTTGTCTTTTTAGTGTGGTTAATTAGCATATTTTTTGTAGTGTGTCTAAGTCAGTGTCCTGTTCGTCTTCTATTCGTAATTTTCATTCTAATTTGTGTCTATGCAATAAAAGTCACAAACTTTTGTTTCATGATTCTTCACTTACTTCGCGATTACCTCTTGATTTAATTTTTTCAGATGTCTGGACCTCTCCGGTTATCTCCAATGATGAGTATAAATACTATGTTATATTTGTTGATTACTATAGCAAATATATCTGGTTGTATCCCCTCAAACATAAATCGGATGTCTTCTTTTTTTTTAAATGTTTCAAGTCTCTTGTTGAGAAACGTTTTAATCGCCTCATCCATACTCTATATACTGATAATGGTGAGGAATTTCTTGCACTCAAATAATTTCTTCGTCTGCATGGAATATCTTATCTCACCACTCCACCCCCCATACTCCTGAGCATAACGGCTTCTCTGAACGCAATCACCGTCATATTGTGGAGACCGAGCTTGTTCTTCTACAGCACGTGTCAGTCCTACTCATTTCTGGCTCTTTTCCACTGCCACTTATCTCATCAATCGTCCACCCAAACACAACCTCTCATATAAATCATCCTTTGAGTGTCTCTTCACCACCACGCCGAACCTCTCCAAGCTTCGAATTTTTGGTTGTCTCTGTTATCCTTGGCTTCGTCCCTACTCTCCTCATAAGCTTACACTCTGGTCCTCCCCTTGTATTTTCCTTTGATATTACTTTACGCAGAGCGCCTATATTTGCTACGATCCATCTTCTGGTAAAGTCTTTGTCTCTCATCATATTGTCTTTGTAGAGTCATTGTTTCCATTTTCCAGTGGTGGTTCTGAAGATGGACGTTACTCTCATGCTGCTAGGAAAGCTGGACGTTACTCTAATGAGCCTCCTAGCATGCCTGTGGAGGACTCCTGTGTTGTTGATCTGCTGTGACCGCTCGGATCAAACCTATAGGTACAACCACACTCTCCTAGAACCCCCCATTATAACGGTACATCCGGTTCTAGAATATCTCCTAGAACTTCCCATTATAGCGGTACATCCGGCTCTAGACTAAATACATGTATAACAAAGAAATAAGTTCAACGTGTATGCGCACATGACATATGAATATGGAAAGTGGTAAACCATTCATCATGCCACATAATAATGCCACATAAATGCAACATATAAATATGTATACTCGCTAGAAATCTCAGTCAATGTGTACATACCTATAAGATAGTTCGAGTCTAGTAGGACCTAGGTTCCAAGCCTATAATCAAAACTTCACTGTATCACTACATAAGTTCTATAAGCCTTAACTAATAGATACTCCCAAAACATAATAAGATTCTCGGACCATACCTTCGTCCGTAGTAAGCCCTTTGGAGTCACTCGTTCTGGAGGACTATAACAACACCTTTATTATTCCAGAACCTCTCTATTAACCGATAGGGCCCTCAAGTGTATACCTCACACTATATATAACTTGAAGAAGGAAACTTAGGAATTCGTAATTCATTTTTGAATCCGAAGACCCCTATTTATAGCCCCAAACTCAGCCACGTTCGGAGCCTCCGATCATGGGATCGGAGCCTCCGATCTCTGCATGAGCGGCACGTGGCGATCGAAGAGTCTGAACTCGAGATCGGACCGTCCGATCTGATGACTACTCGACACTTGTCAAAACTCGTGGCTTAATCATCGTGCATTGCTGGTCGGGGAAGACCGGACCATCCGTTCTTTGATCGGAGCGTCCGATCATGCCTTAACTCCGAAGTAAACAGCCTCATTTCGGAGCTTCCGATCTTGCAGGGTTCGGACCGTCCGATCATGTCCAAACTTTTGAATTCCAATTCTTGCATATGAAGCCCGATTAAGCCCTTGAATGGTTAAATACTAACCATTAATCATATTTATCATATTATTTTCTTAAAATGTACTCTGGGTTACTACAGCTGTAGGAGATTTCAATTTTCAATTTCTCCACCAAAGTCAATAGACCTTAAAAAACAAAGTCAATAGAATGTGAATTAGTTAAGTACAAATTTTTTCAAGAAATTTTAAGAGGCGCAAAGGCCTCACGTGACCTTAATGATCTTCTTCGCCTTTGCAACCAACAAGATACACAATCTGTTAGAAATATTTTAATTTCAATAATTTATTATTTGAATTTTGAAAATTATATCTACATCAGCGTACCTCGTCACAATCACAAAATGACTTAGTCGATGTCATTGAAGCAATGATTGGATTTGTGTTTGACAAGAAAAACGAACGATCTTCGCTATTTGCTTGAAATTTTCAAAGGAATTTATTTTATATCATTGATGCTAAAAAAACTATTATATCTAACAAAAAATATAAATTTTGGTTTATAAATAAAGCATTACCTCGGCACACAATTTGGCATATTTTTTTATGTGGGTCTACTGCTTCGGATGAAAGCAGTAGTATATATTCTTTAGCATACTTTAAATCTCTGTAACTTTATTAACAGAATTATTCCTCATGTCCCCTGTCATTGTTGCATTGACGTATTTTTTGTACACGTTGTTGTGTATGTTATCAATGTCTAAAAAATACTGGAATCAATCTTGAACCTTGATATTTAGTATTTAATATGTTATCTCGACACACGTGATGGAAGAAACAAGTATGCACACTTTTGCGTCTACTTGATTCCTCACGAGTGACAAAAATTTATCATGAACATGGATTTCAGTTATTAGAGATAAAAAAATATTTCCCATTGGTTCGAGCTCAGTGAGGAAAACCCGAAACGGGATGGTTTAAGGGAGTTTTTCATGTATGGGTTAGGGTTCAGAGATTTTTAAAAATCCTAGAATCATATTGAGGCGGGTATAAATTTAACTAAAATCTTTTCAAAGTCCAATATGATTCAGGGTTTTTAAAAATCCACGAACCCGAAATCATACATGAAGAAGCTCCCCGAAAACCGTTCCATTTCGGTTTCCCTCACAGGCCCCCCAAAATAGTGGAAAAAATAGTCATCTCTGATGAATGAAATCTATTTTCATGATAAATTATTGTCACCCGTGAGGAATCAAATACAATAAAAAGTGTGCGCATTTGTTTCTTTCATCACGTGTGTCGAGATGACATATAAAATACGCAATTTCAAGATTCAAGATTACGTAAAATATTTTTTCGGCATCGATGACGTACACAAAAATGTGTACAAGAAATCTGTCAATACAACAAAGGCAGGGGACGTGATGAATAATTGTGTTAGTAAAGTGATAGAGATTTTAAAGTATGCTAAATAATATGGACTACTTATTTCATCCGGAGAAATGGACTCACAGATCAAAAATCAATATAGCAAATGTTGTGATGCGGTAATGTCTTATTTATAAACTAAAATTTAGTATTTTTGTTAGATATAATAATTATTTTTAGCATCAACGATACAAAAAAATTCAATTGGGAAATTGAGAGCAAAGAGCGAAGTTCATGCACTTTTCTTTCAAACGAATACACAATCACTGCTTCGATGACATCAACTAAGTCGTCTTGATATTGTGACGAGCTACATTGATGCAATTATAATTATCCAAATTCAAATATTAAATTATTGAAATCAACTTTATTTCCAACAGATTGTGTACCGTGTTGGTTGCAAAGGTGATCTAAGGATTGTGACGGTCACTTACGACCTTTTCCCCTCGAATACGCACCTGCATGTACTAGAAAATCAGTCTTATAACTCGATATTGGTGGTTAAGTGTATAAAGAAGTACAAGTAGCTTGGAAAGCACTTGGTTGAGTTCTTGAAATTATGTTCCTTACAATGAGCTTCTACACATCTATATATACACAAGTGTCTTTGCATCTAGATCCTTCTACTCTACTCTACATATTAGAGAATTCTAGATTTTATATGTAAATGAGTGTTATAGGGTAATCTAGATCTTCGTACTTGTTTCCAAATTTTTAGAAGACCTGGAAGATTTTTGACCCGACTTTTTCCTCAACATTTTAGATCTTCCTAGAGATGGAAATTTTATCCACGAGTTCGGGGCCCCGAACCCATACCCGAAAAAGTCCCCAAACCCGTGCGATTTTGCGTTTTTCCCACAGGGTCTCAAACCAGTGAAGAAAAGTGTCCCGAACCCATACCCGAAAAAGTCCCCAAACCCGTCCGGTTTTGCGTTTTTCCCACAGGGTCTCGAACTAGTGAAGAAAAGTGTCATCTCCAGAAGGATCTATAATGTTGTGGAAAATGTGTACCGATACAAATTGTGTAGTAACCCGTACCCCGATTTAAGTAATTACATAATGAATTAAGGTTTAAATGGGTGTGTAAGCAATCGGAACTTCCGGTAGGAGATCGGAGCTTCCGGAGAGAACGGAACTTTTGATGCAGCATCGGAGCTTCCAATGACGTGTACCTATGACTAAGATTCCGATTTTGACAAGTGTCGTGCATGCGGAGAACGGAGCTTCCGTTGTGCACAACGGAGCTTCCGATCTGCACCAGATTTTGCCTATAAATAGGGGCATTCGGATGTTAAATTTGGTAAGAAAACATTCAGAGTGTTCAGTCTATAGTAAGCTATACATTGAGGGCCCTATCGGTAATAGTCAGATTCTGGAATAACAAAGAAGTTGTTATAGTCATCCAAAGTCAGCGACTTCAAAGGGCTATCGACGGACGAAGGTATGATCCGGGAATCTATTTAAGTTTTGGGAGTATTTATTAGCTTAGTTAAGGCTTATATTACTTATGTAGTGATACGATGAACTTTGAATATAGGCTTGGAACCTAGGATCCTACTAGACCTGAACTAGCCTAGAGATACGTACACATTGACTGAGATTGCCAGCGAGTATACATGTTTATATGTTGCATTTATTTGGCATTATTATATGACATGATATATGATTTACCGTTTTCCATATTCATATGTCATGTGCATATACACGTTGAGCCTATACCTTGTTATACCTGATTATAGAGCCGCTCAGCTCTATACTCGATAGTCTGTCACTGAGAGTACCGCGACGGCGAGGACATGTATGTCTGACTACTCTGGTGTACTAGACGAGTGTGGTTGCATCCAGAGGTTGATCCGCGAGGTGGCAGCACTCATGTGGCGCCGGTACTGAGCATGACTTTTCATATGATCATTTACCAGTCATCATGTTGCATGCATTATATACATATGTTTACTCATGTTTATGTACTGGGCGTTAGCGCTCACGTCCTAGTTGTTATCTTGAACACCCTATTCCACGGGGCATGTCGCAGGATGGACGGAGCTGGTAGTTCAAGGCAGGACTAGGGAGCAGGAGCCTTGAGGAGTTAATTATACAGCAGGATTCGATATAGCTGTATAATGTTTACTTTTAAGTTTTTCGATATGGTTGTATCACTACAGTAATAAGCCTGGATATATTTTACTAAGCTGATATGTAATTTATGGATTATGTTTCCGCACGTTTTACTCTGTTAAGTATTTTGCTGTATTAAGTTTAATTCATGCTATTAGTTGCCAGTTAGTAGGTGATTTCATGCAGGGTCACTACAAATTGTGATGTGTGTTGAATAGCCGGCATTTTACTGATTCTCTCTAGGTTTCAAAGTTGTCAAGATTGAAGAACAAAAGTTTTGTTAAATTGGTTGTTATTGTGTCGACGGGAATCTCCATGTTTCAGCTTATGAATTCATTACTTTATAAGAGATCTCTTTATGACATCTTAAATGATATGTAGAATGTTTATAGATTGCTTGATTTAGTTTTGAAATCAGAACTGAGTGTATTTTTTTTATTTTTTTTTCTGACTGCATGCAGGAAGGAAATGAGTATAGGGGCGCATTCTATTTTGGAGGTCCGAATTGTTCGGGCCTCCGAGACCTCTATCATCTCCGGAAGTTCTGAAGCTGATTTTTCACTTATTTTTGTCAAATAGTGACTTGTTATGGTCAGTTTGGATACAAAAGTCATTGGCTTAAAAAAAACACTTAAATAAGACCAGCTTTTTAAAGTGATTTTATTATTAAAAAAAGTAGAAGCGGTTTTAGCATTGGGATAAATGTTGAAAAAGTGATTTTTTTTTTTTTTTTAAATAGAAACAGAAGCAGAAGACAAAAATTCAAATTTTTTGGCTTTTAAAAAAACACTTATTAGTTATTTTCACTTAAATAAATATTTTTTAGAAAAAAAATGTTGTTGTAAATAAACGCCTAAGTTTTTAAGAAAAATATTTTTTAAAAAAAATAAGTGTTTTTTATGTGGTTGGACTCACTCTTAATCATGTTTTATCACTTTTAAAATTTAGTGTAAATTTTTAATATGTAAAAGGGAATTCGGGTTACAGCAAAGTTGATCCATCTTCTCTCTTTTTTTATTTATTATTTATGAATATATTTCAAATTTTGAGACATGCAACCTATTTTATTTATAATTTAAGAATAATTTCATTCTTTTTAGCAATACAGTTTGAAGATGTTGAATACACAATTAATTTAATTGATTTGCATAACTACTTAGCAATAAAATAATGCAGAAATTACAAATGTATTCATGTTCTTTTTTTCCAATTTGATCGCAAGTATAAATTTTTTTTATTATTTGATATCAAGAAGATATAAATTTGTATTTAAATAATATTTTATTCATATAATAATATCGAATTAAAAAAGGATAATATCTAAAAGGGTGTTTGGCTGAGCTTATTAAAAAGAGTTTATAAGCTGCTAGAGCTTAAAAGTTGTTTTATGAGCTTATATTGTTAGGACTTATTTTAAAAATAAGCTGTTAAAGTATTTGTTTGAACTTATTTTAAACGATTTAAAGATATTGATATGCTTGATATTATAATATCTTTTTATTGTCAAAATTACAAAAAAAAAAAAAAAAAGTATAATGCTATGAAGATAATGTTTTGAGTTATACATATAAACAAAAATAATTTTAGAATAAACTTATATTAAAAAAATAAAACTATTGTTATATTTTAATTTAGAAAAATTTATGTGATTTGGAAAAAATTTTAAAATATTATTTAATATTTAATGAGTGGATGATATGATGGGGATTTATGAAAATATTCAAGGATATTTTGGAGAGATATAATGTTAAAATAAGATCTCAGTTTATTTCGACAGCTTATAAGTTGTTTGAAAAAAATTTTACCAAACAAATTTTAATATTTTATAAGCTCCAAAACAACTTATAAGCTTGTTGGTATATTTTAATTTGGATCGTTCTGACTATGGCTATGAATTGATCTGATCTGGAAAGCGAACTAATCTGACTGCTATTAGATCAATTATGAGTTCAGATGGGTTAGCAACTGAGCTCAAGTCTTTCTCGAGTGTCGATGTTAATTGACCAACAAATATAATGTGCAGAAACAGGCCAACTAACAGATTGAATATTTAACAAATGGCCAGGTTGAATGGTGAGGTGATTTTGAATGTGTTTGACAGATAGAAAATAATACATCAAATTTGTTTTTGGATGTTCGGAGCTAAATTCTTCTACGTCATCCCTTCTTCCAACTTAGAAGGAGTCACTCTAGAAGACTTTGACTATTACAACACTTTGCAGCAGCCCGATCCAAAACTAAGACTTACACTACTGCCTATCTCAGAACTCCTAGACTTAGCTCAAAAACTCAATCCTCGACTGATTTTTGTTACAATAATAGTGTTTTACAGAGCACTCAACTGATATGATATGATGAGATTACAACTTGATAGACTTAGCACAAATTATCATACACTTGATCTGATATTACTCTAAGAGTGTGTTTGATCAATTTTCTTCAACTGTTCTTGAAGCTCTTAATTCGATTGATTGATAACTTGAACGCTTTTTGTATTTCGAGAGTGTTTCAGAATGTAAGAAATTTTTTCAATGATCATATGTTTCTCAATTGATCTACATGAGCTATTTATAGCTTTGGATTGCAATGGTTATAAGATTCAAATACCATGTGCATCTAAATAAGAGATCTGTTGTTTTGTCCTTCTCCACGTCATCATTCCCGAAAAGTAGTACACTGGTAGTGCTCTGCGCATTCTGATCTTGTTTGGTGTACGAAAAATCTTATCCAAAGGTTGTTAGCTTTGAGTGGTTATTGATAAGATCTTTTGATCCGTTCTCTAACTGATCTGCTTGTGCTTTGATCTGCTCTTCAATTAGTCTGCTCTTTCAACTTGGTCTATTCTGCTAATTGGTTTGATCTTTAACTGGTCTGCTCTTCTATGTTGTCTGCTAGTTGGTCTGCTAGCTACTCTGCTCTCCAATTGGTCTTCATACTTGTATGCTTGTGCATTGGCCTGCTTCTTTGATTTGATTGGCTTATTTGATATGCTCTTCCTTCAGTTTAGTTTATGTTTAAAGTAGTTTCTCAAACACCGAAAGTTAGATACGCTATTATTCCTAACAAAACTATTTTGTAGAGCTTATAAGCTCAGCCAAACAACCTCCTACTCGAACATTTCTGATTTTTTTTCCATATCTATTATAATTATAATTAATTAAATAAACATGTAGAATAACAACATTACTAAAACAGTAGTTCAAAAATAAAAAATAATTTACATAAACCCAACATTTACTTTGTTTAAATAAAATATTTCTTATATATTGTAGAGCCAGACAAAGTATTTACCGTGTATAAATATTTCATTAAAAGGATATTAAGCTTCTGGTCCAAAATGTTAAATAATGTGGTGCTAACATTTATAATATTCGCAATGTATCTTAACCAAACATTTTGAAGACTTATCATTTTTTTAGATTTCATCACATTCATGATTATGATTTATTTTTTTTATGACTTGAAAATTCGCATCCGTTACTTTTCGATGCGATTGGGTAAATTATTGGGCTAACACGATTGCTTACAATCTACTCTAGCCTGATAAACTACACTTATCAACAAGTTATGTGCGACATATTCACCCGAGAAAATATTGATATAGGGGAAATCAAACTTCTGACTATTTATCAATATCTAACTTACCTACTCCAAATCATGTCTACGATTTTATTTACTTGGCTAAGAGGACAAGATTATTATGACCCTCACTATTGCACAGTAATACAAATGGAACAACTGAGGTATTGAAATACCAATGGAAATATCATTCCACACACATGACTCGATCAGAACATGACTCTCATAACAATGGAGATATCATTCCACCCACTGCTTCCCAGAGACGACGCCAATTGTTATGCAATAAAATCTTGGATATCTCTACAATGGTATGATATTGTCTAAATATTAACTCATAGTTTTTTTCTTGATCTTTCAATGAAGGACTTGTCCAAATTAAAGGGGTGATATCAATGACGATATCATTTCATATATTAACCCATTATCTTTTTTTGATCTTTTAATATGGGACTTTTGTTGCATTCCCAACCATCTCTCTCAAAAGAAGTCCCACCATTATTCACATGGTGTGGGCCTCCCCTCTGTCCATCCTCCAATCGAGGCCACTCCCTCCCCTCAGTCCGTCCTTCAATCGAGGTCACTCCTCTTCAATGCGTTAGAGCGCACGCCTTACATGAATTACCGGGAGTCTTCACCTCACCTCCTTTGTTTAAGTATTCTAAGAATTCCACCCACATGGCTTGATCAGACTATGGCTCGGTTTCGCCCAAACGGCGGCGCCATCTGTTATGCAATGGAATCTGCATATCTTCATAATTGTATGATATTGTCTGCTTTGTGTCTAACTCTCATGGATTTTTTTTTGGTCTTCACCCCAAAAATCCTCATACCAATGGAGATATCATATCATATATTAACCATGGTCTTTTTCTTGATTTTTCAATATGGGACTTTAGTAGCATTCCCAATAAATATATATATATATATATATATATATATATATATTTGACGTTAGCAACAACTACGAACATACATTTTGATTTAAATTCTGCATCGTTTTTTACCGTAAAAAATTAATTTTATATATATATACTTATATATATTGTAAGTATACATATTTCAAGCTGATTGTAAATATTCAAATAAATAATTTTACGTGATTCAAAAGATGTAATTAATTATTCTGCCGGATAGGATTTTAAAAACAAGTGGAAATTGCTACTTTTATTTTGGGTCATTTGTTAGTCCTTTTGAGATTTTGATCCCTTATGTTGAATGGAGTGTTTTTATGGTGTCTTTCATTTTTTTTCCCCCATTTTTTTGCAATTTTGTTCTATTATTTTGAGATTTTAGTCTTTTTTTATGAAAGTGTTTACATGATATACTAAATACATGTACTGTCAAAATCAAAAATAACAAACTAAAAATATTCCCTTCAAATACACGCGTAATAATATACCTGGAAGAAAAATTAATTACAAGATAAATATATAGCGACGTGACATGCTGTTACGGGTTCATGTTCTTTTTGTAAAAATTTCAATTTATCTATCTATCTATATATACACACACATATCACTTAATATAAGTTTCTTATTAATCGTACGTGCATGCATGGAAGGAGACAAAAGTATTTTTTCGGTTTTAAATAAAAGGTACAAGTTCATCCTCTTATTTATAGTACCCTGTGGTGGCATAACATTTCTACATACGTGATTTGAATTTAAAACAAGGCTGAAGGCACAATGGGTAGGACCCCATGCTGCAACAAAGTTGGGTTGAAGAAAGGGCCATGGACACTAGAAGAAGACCAAAAGCTATCATCTTATGTTCAAGAGCATGACCATGGAAGTTGGCATTCCCTTCCTCCCAAAGCCGGTACGCGATATCCATATTTCCCATGTCGATTATAAAAGAAAAAAGAAAAATAAAGGAAGATAGTATTGTATCTAATTAGCATGAAAAACCAGTTTATATTGAATAATGATCGATATAACGGTTGAAACTACCGGATGATTAAAATATTTAATTTGTATAACTGATAAAATGCTCGATGTTATATCTGCAGTATGAGTATTTGTAGGATATACAATTTTAATCTTGTTGAATGCGTAAGTTTATATCGCGTTAGGTTCATTTTAAGCTAAGGACATGAGGCGGATTCATATATTTGGTACATATATATTCATATATATGCAAGAGATCAACTTAACTTCTTTTAAATTTTAATGTGATGCAATATATAGTGTGGACAGCAATGGATTTCTCTTATTTGGTATGGAATGTAGGGTTAAAAAGATGTGGGAAAAGCTGCAGATTAAGATGGACAAATTATTTGAGGCCTGGTATTGAAAGGGGAAAGTTCAGCTCACAAGAAGAACAAACCATCATTCAACTTCATGCTTTCCTTGGAAACAGGTGAAAAGTAATTAAACAATTGAGATTAGTAATGTTTGATATGAAAGATACGATTTTGAGTCATTAATCCATCTACCTTTTTAACTCGAGTTCTATAATCGTAGGAGTTACTCGAAATAGTTGTATGATCGCAATCACCCAAATCAATGCGGGCACTTGGATAAAGATTATAATGACGTTAATTTTTTAAGAACTCGAGCCAAGGATTATACAAAACAAAATGAGTAATCAATCAATATCTAATCATCTACACCAAACTATCTGTTGTGGTACTAAATATCCAAGTACCTTTTTGTCATGCATGTGAACGTACACTTAATTTTATTCCACTTTTGAATTGATTGATTGACCATTTAATCAGTAAATATTACAAATTTTGTTGGTATTAATTTTCATGTCTCAGATGGGCTGCCATAGCGAGTCACTTTCCAAAAAGAACAGACAACCAAATAAAGAATCATTGGAACACTCACATCAAGAAAAGATTTATCAAAATGGGAATCGATCCAATGACTCACAAGCCCAAAATGTATTCCTCGGGTTGCATCCAATCTAAGGACTTGGCCAACCTAAACCACATGGCTCAGTGGGAGGGTGCTCGGCTCCAAGCCGAAGCTCGGCATCTCCGTGAGTCCCGCGTCCTATATCAGCCAGATCAAAAAGCCACAGCTCCTCCACGGGCACCACCGCCTCCTCCTCCTCCTATACTCATGCCACCGTGTTTAAACATGCTGAAACAATGGCAAGAAACTTGGACAAAACATGGTAATAATGCGAAAAATATGCGTGAATGCATAGTTGGAAACCCTAGCAACAACCACCATTTCCCAGATGAGCTCAAGACCATCGTGGGGAACTCAATATTGGATCATGATCAGCTTAAAGATATTACAAACCCTGGTGAAAATCCGGCTTTCATCGCTGATTCGTTGAGGTTTCCAGGTCATTTGGATGAGTTTACAAACTTCCTAAGTGGTGTTGATTATGGAAATGCTCCTAACCCTGATGATGGTGATGGTTTGGAGTTATTTCTTGATGAGAATGGGGCTAATTACTTGCTAAACGCCTTAACGCTCTCGATGTATCCGCACGCGTTCTATTAGGGTTCTTGTTATTGAACCATATATATCATCATAATGTTAGAATAAATAAGCTAGTCTAATATGTTAAGTTTGTTTTCCAAGCACTAATAATAAGTTAGTAGATGATTGACATGTAATAGAGATTTTTTTAAGTTTACGTGCATTGCGTACTTTTATTTTTGTAGTTTATTGGTTTTAAATTATATATGTACATCTATTCCTTGGGTTCTTACCCAAAATACGAATACTCAAGGAATATCTCTACTACTATAATTAATATAGAAAAATACTAGATGTACACCTTGATTTATATCAATTTACAATTCTCCTCATTAAATACAAAACTACTCATAATAAGAAATAAATATCTCGTTCGTCAAGGAAAGTTTTGTAATTAATAAGTAAGATGGTGTACATCTTGCATTACGCATATATATTAAAACCTTGATACATACGTTGCGTATTAGTGTAGTTTTTTTTTAAACAAGTTTTTTCTTAGTTTAATAAAATTTTGTAATTAGTTGGATTAATATTATAAAATAAGATAAGATTGTAATTATCGACATTTATAAGAGTAAATTTGGTAAAATATCAAAATGAATAATGATAAATTAGGTATATATTGAAAATAAAGACGTATATCATGAAACTAAAAGAGTGTTAATTGCAACTTCTAAGGGAGTGTTTGCAACCACTTAAAAAAAGTGATTGTTAGCTTTTGGCTTATGTGTTTCTCAAACCTAGATTATGTGTTAGCTTATGCTTAAGTTAATTGAAATCCAAAAGCTAGTCATGCGGTGATTATGATTTTTCAAAAGTGATTCTAATAAGAAGGTCATTGCTAAAATCATTCTAATCACTTATTTATCAAACACTACCCAACTTTGATTTTTAGATTTTAACATTTGTTTCCAAACGCTACCAACTTTTGATTTTTTTTAACTTTTTTATAATTTATAAATTAATCACTTCTACAAAATCACAATCTATTGCAAACACTCCCTAAAAATAAGTGATTATGGATTTTTTTCTTAACAAATTTGTCAAAAAAAAATCCATAATCACTTATTTTTAAAGGTTACAAACACTACCTAAATTGTTTGTCTCTATTAGACCCAAGTTAATGAACATATAATAAAACTCAAAATCTTTAAAACCTAATGCTTATCTTTAGGATTTATTTAAGAACTTCAAAAGTGAAATTTTGGAACATTTTAAATAGTTATATATAAAATAATTTAATAATAATAGTAATAATGTTATAAGTTTTTTCAAATTCATATTGAGAGAGAAGATGTGAGTAATTTCAAAATTTTCCCTATATTTTAGGACTCTTCCCAGCTATTTACATGCAGACGCAATGGCTAATATATATAAGTAAATACACAATACATGCAATTCAATAGAAATGTTCAGTAAGTTACGATACTTGACTAAGCAAAATATACCGGCCTACTACAGATACAGCATAATCTTGAATTTTTAATGCGGGCAAAAAAAAATTAAACCCCGAAAACGAAAAGAAATTATGCATGCACACAGACATGTCTCGTATTATTGACAGAGCGAGGTTTATGTCGTTGTATCACAAGCAGCACACTGATATATATTATGATGATCCTCGGAGACTTCGTCTTCATCATCAGATTCTTTCGCACCAGGTTATCGATTACTTCTTTGCAATTAAATTCCCTCTGACTAACATCACATGATATATGTACGTACTCCAACACAATTTTGATCAGTTACACCATGTCGTCCAAATTCACCTGGCCGGAGCTAGCCGAACCCCATCCGTCGAATTCTCCAACATTTTCCTTGTACGCGATAGAAGCTACAACAATAACAGACTCGTCCCGACGATTTCGCCCGAAAGGGAATGCTTGGAGAATAAGCGGGCAACACCATTTATTGGAATCTTTTGCATCAATAAATATTATTCCTTTCTTGTACATTATTATTTTATTTTTTATTTCGTGTGTATTAGCCAATTTATAAGTACGGGTGTCCTTTTTTTAACTCTACAATAGTTACGTCCCTTCTGTACAATCCCCAGGATATTTTTAACTTTCAACCGCGCAGCTCATAATTTGTATTCGAGAATGCCAAGTTTTGTCTGTTTGTTTTTGGGATGAGTAGAAGTGGAATTTAAGAGCATTGTATAGTGGGATCTATGTATAATCTTTATACATTGTTTATTACTCTATTATTTGGTTCGAAGCATGTATTTATGTGTATATATTGAGATCGAGAACGCATCGTCTTAGCTCACGAGAAGTGTATACAAGTAACAAGTTGGTGAAGTGAGTGAACGTGATCAATAGTCAATATCTATTACCACTATCTCAGGCTAACCTGTCTCGTACATGCATGATTTTCCCTCACTAGCATGACTTGTAGCTTATTATTTTAGTTTAGGATTTACTCTATGCACATCGAAAAACAGTAATATACATTTCATAACGGTGGGCTATAGGACTATTTCTAATTCTATCGCATCAATTTGGATAATCACGTTATAATTTATTATTTTGTAATCATATTATTTCAACCAAGCATTTTTAGGTAGGAGTGGTATACTTTACCGTCTCATAACAAAAACTGCATATCGTCTATCGTATTAAAAACTACGTACAATATAATAAAATTTTATACTGATATCGTACCATCGGCACATATAACCAGCATATTGATTATTGATTGTGCCGAAACTTTATACGGTATAGTGTATCGAGATTTCTATATGGTATCGGCATATATTGTTTTATGTGCTTTTATGTGTTTTAGTACATGTGTGTGTATTTCACTCCTCGGGTGTTAATTTTGTAGGAAAATAGATTTGTGAAGCATTAATTACGGAGCAGCCTTGGTCAAAAATTCAAATTTAATTTTATAAAGCTCCAAATCCAATCTTTACCGTTCAAAATGAATTCCAGATGTTTTGAAGCTGCTGTCCAAATTTCAGCTCGATCCGATGGCTAGAACTGAAGATATGAATTTTTCAAGAAAATTGGGCGCAGTCAAGGATGTATGCACGGACCCCGTGCATGGGTCCGGATAAGGGTCCATGCATCGGCGTCTCCAGTTTAATGCACGGACCTAGACACGGACCCTTATCCAGGGTCCGTGCATGTCGCAGAATCAGAAAAAATAGAATTTTTGGGAATTAAAACTTTCAAGTTTTCGGGCTTTATTTCTTGGGCTTTCAAAGACATATAAATAGGAGATTGTCAGACGTCAAAGGGGGTTCGAATCGCATCAGATAGACGGCGTCTAGGAGGCTTGAAGATTGAAGAACGCTCCATTCGAGTTTTTTTTCTCTTGTTCTTTTGATTATTAAACTTTTGTCTGAACTATATTTTTCGTTTATTGATTAGTTTTTCTTCAACCAAGACGGCGAGATTGGGCCGAACAATTTTATGTTGAATATGTGGATTTTGATTTGAGATTTTTAGATCTTTCTTCAATTTATTGATTATTGGATTTAAATTCTGTCTTGTGAATAACCTGATCAATTATTTACTTGCTTGTTAATTAATTCCGAGTCGAAAGGTTAGGAATTGATTTTGATCACTCCAATAATTGACATATGGTTAAACCGAATAGAAATAGTATTCGGTTTCAGTATGCGGTTTTAGGTGAAAACTGAATTATCACAAATATTGAATGCATTCATGTTTGATTAGAATTATGAAAATTAATCCGTCATAACTTGAATAGGTTTAACATGTTCTAGAAATAGATTGTTAAACAAGATAGGATAATTCGCCGTGATTTAAGATTAAATCTGGATCTTAGATTTGCCACTTGTTTGCATAAATTGTTCGGTACCTTTGTGTGTCTTGGTTGTCTCAATTTAATTAAATTTATCTTTCAGCTATTTTATTTCTTATTATTTTTAATAATTAAATTTTTATTTAATTTATTGTCTCCTATTTATTATTTTGTCTAGATTAAGCTAAATAATTAATTCTTGATAATTGACAATAGTCCCTGTGGGATCGATACTTGGACTCTTTGTCCACTTACTATAACTTGACCTGGTACGCTTGCCAGTAATTATTTTTAATACCGAAATAAGCGGTCAAGTTTTTGGCGCCGTTGCCGGGGACTGTTCAGTTAATATTAGGATAGATTATTTGCTTGAGACTAGACTTTTTTTTTCTTGCATTTTTTTTTATTTTTAATTATTAATTATTTTTTTTCTTACTTAGAGGTCATGATTTTTCGAACTACACTTCAGTTCAAATTTTTTATGGTGGTTTGGATGAGCTAACAAGACGTTGGGTAGATTATGAAGCTTTGGCCACTGACAGTCACTTGTTCAGCAGAGATGAAAACAGTGTGATGCACTTGTTAAATGATATGGAAGATTTCGACTACCATTGGCATTGTGATCCTTCACTACAGGGTTGAAGTCACCAATATCCTCCAGATATCGACTCTAAAAATTTTTCGAACCAACCATCGGAGCGTCAAGAAGAGTGTATAGGGTATTTTGAGGATCATGTGGCTCAGTTGGAGAATCTTTTGCGGCAACAGACAGAGACAAATCAATTCTTAGAAAGTCGTATCAAGTCTTGGGGTCTTTTGGATGAACAGATTGCGCTTCTTAGAGAACCAAATTTGGAGATCTGCCAAGAGAGTGAAGTAACTGAGCCAGCGCATGAAGAAATAATTTTTGAGGAATTTTCTTGTGAAGAAGAGCCAATAGTGGACTTGGAGGAGGAAGAAACATACAAGGCTACATATTTTACCTCGTCAATGGTCGTTCCATGTACACCGTTAGAAGATTCTTTCTTGCCATTGACGCCACCTCCAGCATATTCCATCCTCTATGAGCTTCAGGCTAGATTCAGAGTCTCCTTCCAAAAGAAAAATTTCAGACCAAGTGTTGTTGAACCGACGAGCTTACAAAGTATATATCACGCCAAGCTTGAGGGCGAAGGAAATCAAGACCCATACGTAGAGTCATATATATGATTCTTACTATGGGCGGCAGCCGCTCTTTGATGGTGGCTTATGCATAGTCGGGCTATAGACTATAAATTTAGTGCTGACTGGGAGGCAACACAGTGTTTTTGTTTTTGCTTTTTATTTTGTTTTTGTTTTGTTTTTATTTGATTTTTGTTTCTTTCTCATGCCAGTTTGCCGTGCCCGCCGATAAATCTAGACTGCTGATACCGTTCCAGCGGATACTGTCAAGAAGGAAGAGGATGAATCAAAAACCAGGGGAGTGTTATTTTTGTTTTCATTGTGTTTTTTTTTTGTCTTGCATTTTGTTTATTGTTCTGGAGCATTGAGGGTAATGCTTTGGATAAGTATGGGGGGGTAGATTAGTTATTGCATTATTATCTATGTTTTTATGTTGCATCTGTTATGTTTCGTGTTTGTTTTCATATTGTTTGTTTTTGTTCATTTGTGTTGTCTTGCATGAGTTGGATGAGTCATAATAGTCAATGATAATGAAGTTTATTTGAAAAAAAAATGGTTTTTTGAAAAAATTTGCTCTTGACTGGACATGAGAAACTGTAGGTTGAACCGTGAATATTTTTAAACACTAATGTTAGACCAGTGAATTGTAGCGAAAGATTTGATGAAGTTTCTGTCTGTTTGACCATTGCACGGCAATAGGTGGTTTGTGGATCTTAATTGTGTTCTATGAATTTTGATGAGGCTCTAGTAAGACACTTATGATCTTGGGTGCACCTAGAAAAAAAAAATTATTCAATTTCATCTGGGCCTTGAAAGGATTAAAATTCTATAAAAACTTAAATTTAAGTCTAAGTATGCGGGTTAAATGGGATTGATGCTCCATCCGGGCTATAGACGAGGGGATTAGAAAGAAAAAATAGAATGATTTTTCGTATCCTAGCAAATTATAGCTAAGTCAGCGGGTAATTATTGGGGCTAAAGCAATACCGGGTGCAAAATCAGGAGGTGTGTAATTCATTATCTCAAGGGAGGTGTGTTTAGTCTAGAGGTCGTTGGAAGGAATGGGCACTAGATTGTGATACTTGCACTGATTTGTCATAGGTCCCTAAACAGATTTGAGACGAATTCGATCTAAGTTGCATGAAACCGGAATGACATTTCACACACACACGTTCATGTTAAACCAAAAGTATATTATGAAAAGTTGAGAGCATGTGTGTGTTTTTAGTTTTGTGATTGAACTTCTCGGAGGCTGTGCACATTTATGAATCATCCTTACTTTTGTTTTTGTTTGCATATTATTTTTGCATGTCTTGCTCGAGGGCGAGCAAGAGTTAAGTATGGGGGTGTTGATAACTACATTTTGTATGCATTAGTTCGTGATTTTTTTATGTTTATTTTGTGTGCATTGAAAGAGTGGGTGCCCAGTGAGCCAACTTGTGGCTATGGGCTTTGATGACTCTTTGTACAAACGATCTTTTGTTTAATGTAATTTACACTTTTATTAATGGCAATGACTTTATCTTTCTTCATATTGTTATATTGTGATATACTATTGTTGTTTTGATAAAGACCTTGAATATACTATAGTGTATGTAAGATGTGGTAGAACATGGGGATGTCTATCATGAAATACATCTTATAGTCACTGTATATTCTAAACTGTTCCTAGTCAATTGAGCCGTCCGATAATAAGGATAAGGATCGCTCGAGTTTGAGACTAGCATTTGCGATGCGGAGTACCACATTTCATTGGTAGGGAACATGGAGATGTTCGAAGCATGCAAATGGATATTCATAGGATGAATAATCGAACTACCCTATCCGGACTTTCCAAGTGGTTATCACTTATCGAGTGGATAAAGTCCGCGGTTTTGGTTGTACACCATTAGTCCTTACTACTTGAAACATCATGGAGACTCTATATGCTAGTACTGTGCTTTGACTCGTTTACCGACTCTATGGGGGTCATCAGGTGCCGGGATTGGGTACAGTTACAACACATATAGGAGTCGATGCATTGTTGTCAAGGATTCACCACATACTTGCGAGTGTGGATATCCTATGCGATCTGAGGAGATATTAGTGTGACGAATCTCTGGCCAGAGTACTTGATGTGATTTAAGAAATGGTTTCTTAGTAGCACATGCGATGTCACTAATTTGATCTTCAAGATGTATTGCATAGTTATCGAATCTTGAGCGACTCTCGATATACCAATGGTTGTTGATTCGATCGGGATATATGGATGAAGGGACCGTACTGTACGCGAACCAAAATCTACTGGTTCTTGTAGGCACTATCAGTGATACCTAGGGAATCATGGGGCGATGTTGCTAGGCGCTTTACCATGATTCGTTGGGCAAGTCGGAAATCGTTGTTCCGAGTCACAAGGAGTTGTGAGCCCACGGCTAGCTGTATCCCTGAACCATTGAGGGTCACACAGTGTAATGGAGTTTTTAATCCCCGTTGAGATAGTTAAATTTAAAGAGTTAAATTTAATGAATAAAGAAGTTGGACTTCTTAAATAAGAGTAAGGGAGTAGGATTTCCTAAAATGACATAGGGATGTACATTTTTGGAAACCACTGAATTCGGATTCAGGAAAATTTATCTTGACTTTAAAATGTGCAGAAATGGTTTCTGTGCACATTGGTAAAATCGGTTTATCAATCGGAGTCACGATGAATTTTATATTAATTTCTGAACATGCGGGCTTTGCTTGTCGGGCCTCAACTTATGACTAATGGGCCCTAAGGTGTTAGTGGCCTGCATTATAAATAAGTTATTGCAGTACAGAAATTAGACACAACAGGTCATAATTTGAGACAGTTTTTCGAAAACCCTAGCCTCCTCTCTCTCAAAGTGGCCGAACACCCTCCCTCTCTGTCTGAGAAATTCCGGTCTGTGATTTTGAATTGCAGTCTGGAATAGCGAATCAAATTCGTTTATTCTCTTCGCAGAAAACTTCTGATAGATTTTCTAGTGCAATCTATCAGAGGGATTAAACCTCTATTCGTGGACCTGATTGAAGGAGTTCATCGGTTCCAGGGAGAGACAACAAGAGCAGAGAAATCTGTTGGAGTCCAATAATCTCGATTCGAGATTGAAGGTAAAATTTAATAATTGTTATTTAAATTTTACACACACTTATAATTTAATCGTTGAACGGTTGATACCCACAATATGGAATTGTTCCATAATAAAATTTTTAAACTTCCGCTGCACCGGGTATCAATCGTGATCTGAGAGCCGCGTTTTCCAACAGTGGTATCAGAGCCAGGTTGCTCAGATCAAACGATTAAATTAATCGATTGTACAAAAATTTTTGAGTCTCGGTTTTTGAAACAAAATAAATATTTTTAAATAAAAAAAAAAAAAAAATTCGGGGCAAAACCCGGGCAGCGATTGGATCGCTGCCCGGTGGGGCAGCAATTGTTGCTGCCCCGGGCGGCGCACGGCGCCGCCCAAAGGGGGCGCACGGGGCGGCGCTCAGCGCCGCCAGGGCAGCGCTCGGCGCTGCGCAGGGCAGCGCTGGGCGCTGCCCAGGGCGGCGCACGGCGCCGCCCATGGGCGACGTTCGGCACCGCCCAGGGCGGCGCCAGGCGCCACCAGGGCAGCAACTGTTGCTGCCCTAAAGGGGCAGCCGGGCTGCCCCGGCCCGCGCCCACGGGTGCGGGCCGGCCCGGGAATATCCCGGGCGGCCCGCGGGAAAAATTAAATTTTTATTTAAAATTAATTTTAATGTGTTAAAATTTTATTTTTTGGTCCGGTCAAAAATTGTTTTTGATTGGTTCACGAGATTTCGGATCGAATTGTTCGAGTCCGTAAACTTTAAAATTGATTTTTGGATAAATTTGAATTTTTGGAAAATTTTAATATTTTATCCTTAAATTGAATTTTGAAATCAATTATTTTTGGTACAATTGATGATAAGATTTGATCTTATGAATATATTGAGTAAAATATGATTTTATCCATAAAATTGGATTTTGTAGATAAAATATGATTTTATTTGATAAAGAGATAAAATATGATTTTATATGTAAAATGAGATTTTATATATAAAATATGATTTTATTCTGTTTAAATTTGAATTGCCACTGCATGTTATCCAATAAATTAATTTTGAATTAAATGTTATTGGATAAGGATGATCGATTGCCATGACCAATTTTGTAGGTGTATGTTAGGAATTTACATTTGTTTTTATTGTTGTTGGTTTTATTAATGGGCCTGGTTTATGGCCCAGTATGAATGTCATATGTAATAAAAGTGGTCTTGGTTTATGGCCCGTTCCCACCCCTAAAAATGTATCCCCTACTTGTCATTGTTATTTATTGTAAATACATTAGATTTAGTGGGAGATCAAGATTTGAAGATGGTGGGCCCAGCAGACAATAAAGACAGAAGAAATGTAAAATGGAAGCACATGTAATAGGATTGCATTGCATACTGCATATTACCTAGGATTGGACTAAGACTCGTGATTGGCAACCACGGGTCAATTAGAAATGGAATCGATCATCCTATATAATATATGATATTATTATTGTATGCATGTTTTAGACATAATTGCGTGAATTCGGCAAGCATGCAATAATTTGAAATTGATGAGACAAATTTTTATAATTAAAAATCCCTCATTTTAAATATGATTTAAAATTGATATCAAGATAATAAAGGAAATTTAAATTTGTTTAAATATTCCTACCTTCCATCAACGGTCAATGTATGAGATGCTACCCGCGGATACGGTCCGGCTCATATTATTGGGGGGGCCCGTTCGTCGGAAAGCTGTACATTGGATCGACAAATGTTGTAAGTTGGGTGGAACTCCCATGGGATCGGCTCATATTATTGGGGGATCCACATGGCGACCGTCCATCACAACTTAATATTGATGGGTCATCTTGACATGTCACTTTAAACGGCGTCATATTATTGGGCCCTTATTGGACATGAGGTAAACACATGGGGGTTGCTTTGGAAGCAATTGGGCTCTACCTTTTGAGAATTATGGTTGGCTGATATTATTCGGGACCATAAGTTTGTCAATTGGACTCCATGTTCTCACTAAGGAAAAAGTTTCTCGTTTTCACTAGAGGGTAGTGAAATCGTTAAAATAGTGGGAGTGAGATTCATAAAATTAAATTCGCCTATTTTATGTCTTAGTAAATTGCTTAAACAATCATTGATATATGTCTGTTTTTCTTTTCAGTATTTCATACGATGAATTCGCGTAATCCTTTATTCTCGATCCTCGAACAAAACAAGTTAACTGGCGCAAACTATACGGAATGGTTCCGGAAGTTGAAGATTGTCTTGACTTCGGAGAAGATGCTCTACGTGTTAGAGAAATCACCTCCGAAGGAAGCACCAGCTGACGTAAGTCCGGAGGAATTGGCCAAATTTGATGCATGGTGGGACCATGACATCAAGACCAAATGCTATATGCAAGCCTCGATGTCTGATGAACTCCAGAGGCGATTTGAGGACACCGTGAATGCTGCTGACATTCACGCTCAACTCAAGGAACTTTTTGGGGCTCAATCGAGGGCTGAAAGGTTCGCTACTGTTAAGGAGCTGATGACGTGTCGCATGCGTGAAGGGACTTCGGTCCGTGATCATGGGGTACGAGTGATTTGGCTCATACAAAAGTTAGCGACCCTTGATTTGGTGTTGGAGCATGAACTCAACGTGGATTTACTGCTTCTGTCTCTTCCTTCTTCGTTTGACGGATTTGTGGTAAATTTTAATATGAACAAGATAGAGGCCACCCTTGAAGAGATGGTCAATATGCTTGTGACATATGAATCCACACTTAAGAAGGATAAGCCAGCTTTCTTGGTGGGCTCCTCATCTTCTGCTAAGAAGGGGCCAAGTATGAAGGGCAAGAAATGTTCTGCCCCACCCAAGAAAGTCGAGCCCGAGAAGAAGCACAAGACAAAGGTTTCAAACAATGGAAAATCCAAGGATGTTTGCCATTACTGCAAGAAGCCCGGTCATTGGAAGCGCAACTGCAAGGAATATCTAGAGCAGTTGGGAACTGCAAAGGGTATGTTCTATATTGAAATAAACATTTCACTTAATACTACTTCTTGGGTATTGGATACCGGATGTGGATCTCACATTTGCAATGATTTGCAGGTGATGACAAGAAGTCGCAGGCTTAGAATGGGTGAGACCCAGCTGAGGCTCGGGAATGGCTCCAGAGTTGAAGCTACAGCCATTGGAGATGTTTGTTTAATTTTGCAGAACGGTTTTAAGTTATTTTTAAGAGATGTTTTATTTGTTCCGGATTTAATTAAAAACATTATTTCTGTTTCTATGCTAGATAGAGATGGTTATTCTTGCAATTTTGTGAATGGGATTTGCAATATTTACAAGAATGAATGTTTGATTGGAAATGGACAACTTGAAAACGATCTATACAACTTAAAACTGAAAGACGTTCCAATAAATTATATTGATAAACCGGCAACAACAAACAAAAGAAAAATCGATAGTCAAAACCCGGCGAACCTTTGGCATGCTAGGCTAGGTCATATTTCCTCAAGGAGGATGAACAAGCTAGTGGGAGAGGGCATGTTTGATATGTCTGATATTAACTCTCTACCTACTTGTGAATCCTGTCTAAAAGGGAAAATGACTAAATCTCCTTTTAAGGGGAAGCCTGAGCGTAGTCAAAATCTGTTGGATTTGATCCATACAGATGTTTGTGGGCCATTTAGAGTTGGGACTCAATATGGCCACACCTACTTCATTACCTTTACTGACGATTATTCAAGGTATGGGTATTTATATTTAATGAAATATAAGTCTGAAGCATTTGAAAAGTTCAAAGAATTCAAGGCTGAAGTAGAAAACAAGCTAGGTAAAAGTATTAAAGCACTTCGATCGGATCGAGGTGGAGAATACTTAAGTACCGAGTTTTTGGACTATCTAAAAGAGAATGGGATTCTCTCTCAGTGGACTCCTCCTATGACACCACAGCTGAATGGTGTATCGGAGCGTCGTAATCGAACTTTGTTGGACATGGTTCGATCTATGATGAGCTTCACTGAGCTTCCACCTTCGTTTTGGGGCTATGCGCTTGAAACGGCGGTATTGTTGTTGAACAACGTCCACACTAAAGCAGTGGACAAAACACCATACGAGTTATGGAATGGCAAAGCTCCTAAGTATTCGTACTTGAGGATTTGGGGATGTCCTGCTTACGTGAAGCGGACAGTGGGAGATAAGTTGGATAGTCGATCCAGCTTATGTTATTTTGTAGGGTATCCGAAGAATTCAATCGGATATTATTTCTATTATCCTGCTGAAACAAAGGTGTTTGTTTCTAGGAATGCCACCTTCTTGGAGAAGGAGTTCTTATTGGATAAGAAAGGCGAGATGATGGAACTCGAAGAAGTTCGAGAAGAACCCGAAATACAAAATAACGATCCTACGCCTCAGGAACCATTACTGGACACGCCTGAACCTAGAAGATCCGAGAGGACTTCTAGACCTCCTGTTCGATATGGTCTTCTTCTTGAAGGGGATCAAGATGAACCCGACATTGGATGTGATCCAAGAAACTTCAAGGAAGCCATTTCTGATGCGGATTCAAATTTATGGCTTGAAGCTATGCAGTCTGAATTGGATTCAATGCATACAAACCAAGTTTGGTCTTTAGTAGATCCTCCTGATGGAATTGTTCCAATAGGGTGTAAATGGATCTACAAGAGAAAGCTTGGGCCTGATGGTAAGGTATTGACCTACAAGGCGCGATTGGTGGCGAAAGGTTACACTCAAAGACAAGGAGTTGACTATGATGAAACCTTTTCACCAGTTGCAATGTTCAAGTCCATAAGAATCCTTATTGTCATAGCTGCATGGTATGACTATGAGATATGGCAAATGGATGTGAAGACTGCTTTTCTTAATGGAGACATTAAGGAAGAAATCTATATGAAGCAGCCAGAGGGGTTCACATCCATGGGAAGCGAGCATAAGGTATGCAAGCTTCAGAGATCAATTTATGGTCTAAAACAAGCATCAAGAAGTTGGAACCAGAAATTTGATGAAACAATAAAAGATTTTGGTTTCATCAAGAACCCGGAGGAACCGTGCGTGTACAAGAAAGTAGTTAAGGATGCTGTGACATTCTTAGTACTTTATGTTGATGACATCCTACTCATTGGGAATGATGTAGGGATGTTACAGTCAACAAAGATATGGTTATCAGGTAGATTCTCGATGAAGGATTTGGGTGAGGCATCCTACATTCTTGGGATACAGATCTATAGAGATAGATCTAAGAGAATGATAGGACTCACTCAATCAACCTACATCGACACCATATTGAAACGGTTTTCAATGGATGGGTCCAAGAGAGGACATCTACCCATGTGTCATGGAGTTTCTCTATCCAAGTCTATGTGTCCCAAGACTGATGAAGAGATAGAGAATATGACACATGTACCATATGCGTCAGCTATAGGTAGTATCATGTATGGGATGATATCTACCAGACCGGATGTAGCATTTGCTCTGAGTGTCACGAGCAGATATCAAGCTAATCCCGGTCAAATGCATTGGAAATCCGTGAAGGACATTCTTAAGTACTTACAAAGGACTAAGAATATGTTCATGGTATATGGAGGACGAGATCTGAAATTGGAAGGCTATACCGACTCTAGCTTCCAAAGTGACGTGGATGACTCGAAGTCAACCTCTGGATTTGTGTTCATGCTCAATGGCGGTGCTGTCTCTTGGAAGAGTTCCAAGCAGGACACCACAGCGGATTCCACCACTGAGGCTGAATACATTGCAGCATCAGCTGCTGCTAAAGAGGCCGTTTGGATGAGGAAGTTCGTCCAAGAGTTGGGCGTCATTCCTGAATTTGTTGGTCCAGTCCCGGTGTACTGTGACAACACGGGTGCCGTTGCTCAAGCAAAGGAACCAAGGTCTCATCAAAGATCCAAACACGTACTGAGGAAATACCACATCATCCGGGAGATTGTGGAAAGAGGAGACATCACTGTCGAACGAGTGGCCTCTGCAGACAATATCGCTGATCCGCTTACTAAGCCCTTGCCAGGACCATTGTTTGACAAACATCGCGAAGCAATGGGTCTACGTAGTATGACTAGTTGGCTATAGGGCAAGTGGGAGATTGAAAGAGTGGGTGCCCAGTGAGCCAACTTGTGGCTATGGGCTTTGATGACTCTTTGTACAAACGATCTTTTGTTTAATGTAATTTACACTTTTATTAATGGCAATGACTTTATCTTTCTTCATATTGTTATATTGTGATATACTATTGTTGTTTTGATAAAGACCTTGAATATACTATAGTGTATGTAAGATGTGGTAGAACATGGGGATGTCTATCATGAAATACATCTTATAGTCACTGTATATTCTAAACTGTTCCTAGTCAATTGAGCCGTCCGATAATAAGGATAAGGATCGCTCGAGTTTGAGACTAGCATTTGCGATGCGGAGTACCACGTTTCATTGGTAGGGAACATGGAGATGTTCGAAGCATGCAAATGGATATTCATAGGATGAATAATCGAACTACCCTATCCGGACTTTCCAAGTCGTTATCACTTATCGAGTGGATAAAGTCCGCGGTTTTGGTTGTACACCATTAGTCCTTACTACTTGAAACATCATGGAGACTCTATATGCTAGTACTGTGCTTTGACTCGTTTACCGACTCTATGGGGGTCATCAGGTGTCGGGATTGGGTACAGTTACAACACATATAGGAGTCGATGCATTGTTGTCAAGGATTCACCACATACTTGCGAGTGTGGATATCCTATGCGATCTGAGGAGATATTAGTGTGACGAATCTCTGGCCAGAGTACTTGATGTGATTTAAGAAATGGTTTCTTAGTAGCACATGCGATGTCACTAATTTGATCTTCAAGATGTATTGCATAGTTATCGAATCTTGAGCGACTCTCGATATACCAATGGTTGTTGATTCGATCGGGATATATGGATGAAGGGACCGTACTGTACGCGAACCAAAATCTACTGGTTCTTGTAGGCACTATCAGTGATACCTAGGGAATCATGGGGCGATGTTGCTAGGCGCTTTACCATGATTCGTTGGGCAAGTCGGAAATCGTTGTTCCGAGTCACAAGGAGTTGTGAGCCCACGGCTAGCTGTATCCCTGAACCATTGAGGGTCACACAGTGTAATGGAGTTTTTAATCCCCGTTGAGATAGTTAAATTTAAAGAGTTAAATTTAATGAATAAAGAAGTTGGACTTCTTAAATAAGAGTAAGGGAGTAGGATTTCCTAAAATGACATAGGGATGTACATTTTTGGAAACCACTGAATTCGGATTCAGGAAAATTTATCTTGACTTTAAAATGTGCAGAAATGGTTTCTGTGCACATTGGTAAAATCGGTTTATCAATCGGAGTCACGATGAATTTTATATTAATTTCTGAACATGCGGGCTTTGCTTGTCGGGCCTCAACTTATGACTAATGGGCCCTAAGGTGTTAGTGGCCTGCATTATAAATAAGTTATTGCAGTACAGAAATTAGACACAACAGGTCATAATTTGAGACAGTTTTTCGAAAACCCTAGCCTCCTCTCTCTCAAAGTGGCCGAACACCCTCCCTCTCTGTCTGAGAAATTCCGGTCTGTGATTTTGAATTGCAGTCTGGAATAGCGAATCAAATTCGTTTATTCTCTTCGCAGAAAACTTCTGATAGATTTTTTAGTGCAATCTATCAGAGGGATTAAACCTCTATTCGTGGACCTGATTGAAGGAGTTCATCGGTTCCAGGGAGAGACAACAAGAGCAGAGAAATCTGTTGGAGTCCAATAATCTCGATTCGAGATTGAAGGTAAAATTTAATAATTGTTATTTAAATTTTACACACACTTATAATTTAATCGTTGAACGGTTGATACCCACAATATGGAATTTTTCCATAATAAAATTTTTAAACTTCCGCTGCACCGGGTATCAATCGTGATTGAGAGACGCCGCGTTTTCAACATGCATTTATATTGTTTTATGTGCTTTTATGTGTTTTAGTACATGTGTGTGTATTTCACTCCTCGGGTGTTAATTTTGTAGGAAAATAGATTTGTGAAATATTAATTACGGAGCAGCCTTGGTCAAAAATTCAAATTTAATTTTATAGGGCTCCAAATCCAATCTTTATCGTTCAAAATGAATTCCAGATGTTTTGAAGCTGCTGTCCAAATTTCAGCTCGATCTGATGGCTAGAACTGAAGATGTGAATTTTTCAAGAAAATTGCGCGCAGTCAAGGTTGTATGCACGGACCCCGTGCATGGGTCCGGATAAGGGTCCGTGCATCCTCGTAAAAAAATCGGCGTCTCCAGTTTAATGCACGGACCTAGACACGGACCCTTATCCAGGGTCCGTGCATGTCGCAGAATCAGAAAAAATAGAATTTTCGGGAATTAAGACTTTCAAGTTTCCGGGCTTTATTTCTTGGGCTTTCAAAGACATATAAATAGGAGATTGTCAGACGTGAAAGGGGGTTCGAATCGCATCAGATAGACGGCGGCTAGGAGGCTTGAAGATTGAAGAACGCTCCATTCGAGTTTTTCTTCCCTTGTTCTTTTGATTATTAAACTTTTGTCTGAACTATATTTTTCGTTTATTGATTAGTTTTTTTTCAACCAAGACGGCGAGATTGGGCCGAACAATTTTATGTTGAATATGTGGATTTTGATTTGAGATTTTTAGATCTTTCTTCAATTTATTGATTATTGGATTTAAATTCTGTCTTGTGAATAACCTGATCAATTATTTACTTGCTTGTTAATTAATTCCGAGTCGAAAGGTTAGGAATTGATTTTGATCACTCCAATAATTGACATATGGTTAAACCGACTAGAAATAGTATTCGGTTTCAGTATGCGGTTTTAGGTGAAAACTGAATTATCACAAATATTGAATGCATTCATGTTTGATTAAAATTATAAAAATTAATCCGTCATAACTTGAATAGGTTTAACATGTTCTAGAAATAGACTGTTAAACAAGATAGGATAATTCACCGTGATTTAAGATTAAATCTGGATCTTAGATTTGCCACTTGTTTGCATAAATTGTTCGGTACCATCGTGTGTCTTGGTTGTCTCAATTTAATTAAATTTATCTTTCAGCTATTTTATTTTTTATTATTTTTAATAATTAAATTTTTATTTAATTTATTATCTCCTATTTATTATTTTGTCTAGATTAAGCTAAATAATTAATTCTTGAGAATTGACAACAGTCCCTGTGGGATCGATACTTGGACTCTTTGTCCACTTACTATAACTTGACCTGGTACGCTTGCCAGTAATTATTTTTAATACCGAAATAAGCGGTCATATTTGTTAAAAAAAATTAAATTTATTGTTTAAAAATATTATATTTTTTTTAATTTTGTCTTATTTCGGTAATTCTATATATACTCAAATTTTCAAAATACCTACTGTTATTATACCAAAAAATTCAATATCGTATCAAAATTTTTGATAAATTCAATAGTTTTTTGGTATGATAACTTTTGTATACCAAAACTTAGATATTTTTTCGTCCACTGTGTTTAGGTTAGGTCCATGTAGTTGACCGACTACATGGTTGGTGCGAATTGCGATTTACTTATATAGACGAGTATCTTTGGCATGCGTGATATTGCATAAATCAAAGAAAATTGTAAAACGTTTCAAAATTAGTACCCTTAAAATAAAATAATATATGGATTGTTGTTATATGATTTAATTAGGCGTTTTCATAACATTTTGCTGAGAAATTTACACGTGATATTTTTTTTCAATAAATGAATGTTAAATCAAAACAAGGAAATTTTTTAACATATATTGAATAAAATGACAAACTATGACATTAAATATTTTCAATTTTAATAATATAATATAGCATATGGTATAGATAAAACAATATTATTGTGACTACGTAGTATATATGTGTAATAATATGGAAAAAATAATATGTTTGGTCTCGTTAATTAAATTTGGATCAGCTGATAAATTACAATTTTGTGTTTTTTTAATATTTAATATTTAATAAATATATATATATGTATATATGAATGATGATGTTGTAATTTTAAAGCAATGATTAAGAAGTTTCATTTTATATTTTTTTTATAATAAAACTTGTAACTTTACTAAAAATGATTCAACAATTACAAGAATGACTCAAGTTTTATTTTATATTTTGTTACAGAGAAGATAAATTATTTTCTGGGATCAAATAAGAATTTGAAGAATTACTGGTTTCAATACGTCGCCGTTGTACGCGTGATTGGCTTTACTCGGCTCCTCCTCTCTTTCGCCAAGCGCCGCCTAAATTTCTCAGACTCTACGGCCCACATAGCAGCGGCGCGTACTCTTCACTTGCGTGGGAAGCAAATGGCCTCGCTAAAAACTGCTGGAGTTAAAGCGGGCTGTGCTCTAGTAGGTTGCCGCCGGTGGGCGCACTCACTGGCTAAACCACCGCCTTTGGGAACCGCCATCGACCACGTGATCAGCCCCACGTCGCCGCCGTTGGTTTTTCCGGAAAATGTAGACGACAATTTCATGAGGGGAGCTGAAAATTCACCTAATTTACCTTTTTTTACTGGGTCTATGGAGCTCATGGCCGTCCCCAAAAAGAAGGTCGATTTCTTGATTGTTTTTTGGTTATAGATTTAACGATCGAGTGCTTAATTGTTAACTTTGATTGATAGTTTGCCAAGTTCATTTCTCGTGTATGCTCTGTCTCTGCATTAGGGTTTAGGGTTTATTAGATAAATTCGTTTATGATGTTCACTACGGTAAATCCATCACTTGCTGTTATTGTGTAAACTATTCCACCGCATTGTGTTTTTATGTGATCTCTTTTTGTTTTTTTCCAAAGAATAAGAGAAGACCATTTTGAACAACAAGAGCGTGTGACGAAATTTTCGAACACCATGACTTCGCCTTCTCTGTCTTTATTATCCCACTCCCACCTTTTCCTTGTGATTTTTTGATCAGCATACTCGAGAATATATGTGATAAATTCGAGATCTTGCATTCATCAATCTAATGCGAATTGCAATAGCTTGCTTGATTGAGAAAATATTTCCCACAGAAGCCTCTCCCTGTTACCGAACTTTTTTCTTGTGCCAATGCAACTAAATCTTTAAGGGTTTGAATTAATTATTTCTCACTGATTTCTACTCTGAAATGATATGAAAGTGGGGCACCTAAGTTTAAGTTGTGGATTCTGTTGCATGCCAGCATTTTTACAGGTTTCTGATCCTTCACTATAATTGCTTTCAGAACCCCTAAATTGAAAAGTGTCATCCGTCACCGAAAATCAATCAACTGTGATCATTTTGGATTACTTGTTTACCATTAGTGAAAAGCATCTTGCAGGTTTCTCGACATAAGAGAGGCATAAGAAATGGACCAAAGGCTTTGAAACCTGTTCCAGTTATAGTTCGTTGCAAGTAAGTTGTTTTGCTTTTGTTGAGACCATTGGTTGTAAAAGCTCGAGCTCATGGGAGATGCCACAATCAATTACTGCATGTTTAATACGCCCCTTCACAATCAATTACTGCATGTTTAAGTCGGAGTATGCAAGTTCGTTGGGTGTTAGTTAATACGTACAAAGGCTATCAAGACCAACTTAATGAAATATATGTCTTGCACTCACTGATCTTGAACTTGTGACCTCCTAGCTGTGATATCATGTTGAATCTGCTTTTCTCTAAAGCTCGAGCTTATGGAAACCGGTACAATCAATTGTTTGATATTTATTATGTTTCAGTTACCCAAAAATAAACTCGAGAAATCAATGTTACAAGAAATCTAAAAGCGATGCCTTCAAACTACAAGTCCACAAACGCCTAATTTCCCGGACTCATATTCTCCATTCAAGTATACTAGTAAGAGTGCTCCTGTCAACGAGGTGTCGATTAAGTTCTCACAAGTTTGTTTTGGTGGGATGTGATCCTCCAAATGTACACTTCTAGTCTTCATAATTTCGAATCATTATAAAATGACGAACCTCTGGTTGATCCTTGTAAATAGATTCAGAGAAAAGCGAAGCTCAACTTCTCATCTGGAAGTTTAGGATAATGCTTCAAACCTTCCCAATATAGTCACATCTCCCATTTCAGTTTCCATAATTTGACAAGGAGATTCTCACACTAGACCTGGATTCGTTTTCCATTATAGGCCACGAATTAACATATATCCTCGCTATTAATTGTCACCGTACTTCACTAAGTTCTTTGTGACATTTTTGTGTCTTGGCAGGGTTTGTGGTCGGGTCAAGCTACCGCACTTCTTTTGTTGCAGCGGGATGAAGCCAAATCCTGGTGATCAATGTGACTGAGCCTGTTTTTGTGTCCTATCATCTTTCTTACCTGACCAGAGTGGAATCCCAGCATGAGCGGCTTTAGTAGGCAGGAAATTTGATCTATTGAGCGGGTTCTCAATTGAACTGTAACTCTTTGGGACCTTGTGGTGGCTAAAATCTAAATGCCTCTATTCTTGTTTAGAGTTAAGTTTGGAAGGAATTTATTCAATTATATGTTTGATTATCCTCTTGCCATGGTCCAATAATTAGTTGTTATTGTGATAGAATATACTCTTATATTTTCTCAACAGTTATTGTTAGAGAATATGCTCTCACCATCTTCTGGCCTCCATTATTTTATTTTGCTTCACTAATTTGTCTTACAATATCAATTTAGGGACTTGCCAAAAATCTGTTTTTTTTGTCGATTATCTGTCTCATAAATCTGATAACTCGGAATCAAAAATTTAGAAATCAATCACATTTATAGCACAAGAAATTACATGGCCTCGTGATACTTAAATATTGATAATAAATAATAAAAAAAAAAAACATTAATAAACTTCCGGATTGGAAAGGAGGACCGTCACTCTATTCCTTCAGTTGCTTCGGATCCGGAACAGTCGGGTTCGATCTTGGTATGGCTCATTGCATCCTAGCAACAGGATCTGTACATGTTATTACAGTCATTCCTACTCGTCTTTATCCTCGTCTTCGTCGTAATTGAAAGGTAATGGAACTGATTTGAATGCACGAAACTTGCCAACGTTGTTAATATGTTCATTCTCCAACCTGCAAATCCAAGAAAATAACATACAAAAACATGCATCAGAGTCTCAGACAAGATCTGTGGTACTGGTCTTTAAGTGCAAAGCTGATTTGATTTTGAAAGAGAATGAAAACTCTCTAGTTCATGAAGTACAAAAAAAAAAACCAATTCGACTGCTGATATTTAGAATGGGATACAAATTAAATTCATCACAGAACCTACCTGAAAAAGTTCCACATACCACGACGAACAATCTCTAAAATCGCGACAAGCGCAATCATCATCTGTGTATGCAAGGAAAAGATTGTAATGTTCAGCACAGTTTGCATCCAAGCCAATCTCAACACCACGTTCAACACCTGCAATAAGATCAGAAAATACACCCGTTACCTCGAATTCGTTTACATTTTTACCAAATTGGAATCCAGAGGATCAACAAGCCTGTGAAGCTCAATATTTCTTGAATCTTACCACTGCTGCATAGTACACACTTTTGTGTGGAACAAGTAGCTTGTCTCTCAACATCCAATTCTTAGAGTTTCGTTGAAAAAGTCCCCAGTCAAAAACGATGTCCCAATACGTGCTGACAATCGTTGCACCAATCGAAGTTATCCAGGCGATAATCTTCCAACTGTTTGCATTACTGAGGGTGTATGCTGTTCTGGTGGAGACCGCAACAATGATTGAGAAATATTTCAACCCGTTGTAGGCTTGCATGATGTCTCCTTCGTCATATAGGCGGCGTAGGCACTGAGAAATCAAGAAACTCATGTTAGTTTTCATATAAAACATAGCACATAACCACAGAGGATTGATTCTCTAATTCTATATGGTTGAATTATACACCTGAAGGCATCGCCACCAGAACGGTAGAGCGGCTATAATGTAGGAGAACGTGTTGAAAACATCGCTGTCGCCACAACTGTTTTGCCTGTGTTTATAGTCTCCCCAACCATAGTAACAGATATAGAACTCAAAACTTCTCAGTGCTTGAATCTGTATGAGAATTTTACATGCTTATTTCGAGGACTATATATAAATCAAGAGAAGAAAGCAAACACAAACATCAAACAGAGTTTTGAATACCTGACTACTAATCTGGTCTGCTAATAAGAAGTCTGGTAGTGTAACCTGCATGAAATCGTTACAGAAATAGGCCGATTAATATCGTATACTAGTTTCAAGAATATATTGGCAAGGAGATGATACCTCGCTTACCTTATATAGAGGAGAAAATATGCAATGAAACAGGGAGACGAGCAGGAAGAAACGACTCGAACGGTATATAATGTTGAAAGGGCATAGCATAATGGCAAGTAACAGCTGCAAGAAAAAGGGCAACATCAGATTGAGTAAGGGCCAGTAAAAGGCTGTAAAAGTAAGACTCTTGTTGATTTGGATGCGAGGTTTTCTTACCCCAACGAGCACGAGAGGAAGGAGCTCGGTTATGGCTTTATATTCCTTTGTGACTGGATCCATTTCCATGTCCAAATTAGCAAGCACACAAGCTAGAGCTAGCACACTTATGCAGAAACTGACTAGTAAAATCTCTCTGTATCCTAGCTCGGTTCCTTGCTTGAAACCGAATATGAAGGAATAATTCACTCGGTATCGCCTCCAGAAGTATATGTTTCCAGCATACAACACCAGGTGGAGTACAAGGAAGCCAAACAAACTGCAAAGACGAATTTTTTACTTTACATTAAACCGATGGAAAGTTGCAAGAAAAGTGCATAGATATTCTTTAGTTTGGTGCAGATTTTAAAATCAAGAAATGGATTCAAGGTTACTACTTCACCTGTAAAGAGGAAACATGGTTTCCATGTAGAGAACCTTGCCTTCTTTATCGAGGATTTTACGGGCGCGAATGATTAATATTAAGGCTATTATAAGAGCAAATGTGCAGCCTACAAGAAATCCTGCAATTTCATGAAACAAAAGGAATGTAAGTGATAATCCGAAATCCCCATAAAATTTTCATTTCCAAAAAGTATGAATTTATATCAACACAATACCCATCGAGAATGTCACTCTATGCTTTTCTCTTCTCGCCTTTGGTCTCAGAACATTCATCCCTTTACTGCGATTTGAGTTCGCGAAATGCTTGATGAAAATAACTTCGACTCGTTCCATCAACTTGGTGACCTGTAGTTTTCAATGAAAACTCATCTCAAATTCTACATTTCTTACATATTTTTAGAGAATCATCAACCATGTACTCTTAATGAAACATGATTAATAAAGCTTACCTTATTTGAGCTTCCGAGGTAGGAATCGTCGACCATCTTCATATACGATTTCGATGCATTTCTTGAAGCAATCTAACATATATATAGAACAAGATCAGATGCATGATCAGTATTCATGCTCCGACTCTTTCACTTGTCATCCATATAAAAAACTTATAAAAAGAAACTAATTCTTGACAAATAAATTAACATACCTTATCATATTTCTTCATGATCTTTGAAAAGGCCAAGATATTGAGAAAACTGTTACGCATAACATAAAGTTAACAAGTTAATATTTCATATGAAATACCAATAGTTATTAATTTAAGTTGTAAATTAAATTTATGCATCATCTAATATTCTACCTGTAGCTTTTGAGAAGCCTTAGCTTGTTGTAGAATTCGACGAAAGCCTTCTTGAGCTGTGCTTCTGCTTTCTTGAGATTATCCTTACTAAACTTTAAGTCAGTCTGATTAGGAATGTTGAGAATTCCTTTAATAGTCGAACGAGGGGTTCCTTGTGGTGTGTTGAATGTCACGTATTGCAGTATCTCCAAAGGTGCTGGCCTCTTACTCCTAACACCATTTTGCTGATCATCTTGATCATCAGCTTGAACCTGCAGCTGCGAGTTTGTTGTTATCGTTTTCGTCTCCTTGTCGTCTTTAGAATCGCCACGAATCGATTCAACGGAGAGACCTCCTCCGTTTCTTGAACTCTCCTCATCTATTGCATCCATCAGTGTAGCCCTTTCTGCAGCATCAAAATGAGAAAACTTTCCTATTAATTAAGTGTCATGCATGCATTGGCCGCTATAACGATATCATAAGTAAGACATCGTTGGCACCAATCTCCCACAATTGGGCCCCCAACCCCCAATAAAAAAAACAAAAAAAAAATGGTAAGACATCGTTTGACTCGTGAGATGAAATATTAGTTATAACAAACTTACTGCTAGCTCGAACAGCAGATGGAGCTGTAGCATACAATTCAGCTCTAGAAGCCGCAACATCCGAAGCGAGCTGCCTGGTCTCCTCGACGCTATTCTTCCAGCCTTCCGGATGCTCCACCTTGACTCGAAAAGCGACTAAAGCCTCCATCTGCTTGTTCAAAGCTCCGGCCTCATCCACCACTTCCTTCGCTTTCTCCTTGTAGAACTTCAACACCTTGTTGAATTCGTCGTCCAGTCTCCTGAAGTACACAAGCTCGTACTCTCCACCTTCGTCATGCACGTTGAGAAACGTGGTCTCCGCAGAGTCGTCTGCGAGCCCGTTCACAAGAATGACCTGGTTTTCGACGTCGGGGCTGGGGCTGTGGTGGTTCCGAGGGGAATGGTGCTGCACCATGTGCGAAAGGCCGCTGAAGGCACGATAGAGGGTGGCGTTGCGTTTCAAGCCATGAGGCCTGTGCGGGGCGGGGAGGTTCCTTTGCTTGAAGAGATTGATCTCTTTCAGCAAAGATTTCAGGGACCCGTAGTTCATGTATGCTTCTTGCCATTCAGGCACCTGTTGTGATGTAAATTCTTTACCAAACTTCATTTTCTTAATTAAATATTAATTCGTTAATTAATGGGATTTTGATGATCGATCATGTGCTCATATATATGTGTTATATGTGTTCATGGATCTCTCTCTATGTATGTGTATATATATATACACACGCACAAAAAGATTCAACGAAGAAGCTCGGAAGCAGTCCTAGTTTGACCACCTTTGATTATAATCAAGAAGATCAACAGAATATCAGAAATAATAATTCTTATTTGTCTATTTTAATAAAACTTTGAGATGTAGCTGAGTTGTACGACAATTCAAAAGGTTACCAAATATTTAAAAAACATCAATGTAATGTAAGAGCACTGTTTCAGTTGCTTTTGGATCGTCGTTGTCGGTACGATTTTCCAAGTCTTTTCAACATCATATTATATGTATATATGTGAACATTATAACCTTTCAAGTTTCAACGTACAGTACCAGTCCATTACATATATTTGAATAAAAATTTTAGAAAATTTCTATTACATTGTATAAGACATATTTAGAAAAAATTAGAAGATATTTTCAAATAGTACATATACCTTCATTTGGGAAAAATATCAAATAAGATCAATGCCTTTACAAATAACAATCACCCCTCTCGAGTTAATGATTATTTAAAATACAAATTTGAAGGCGGCGTTTGTAATTTAAAATTTTACGGATTTATTTGTAACTTTTCATCAACCTCGATGGAGATATTTGTGATATTTAACTAAATATAGTTGGTTTTTTTTGTAAATATGATAATTTAAGAGCAAATTGGTGATAAATCCCCAAACTTAAACTTGACTTTACCCTAACTCCCTATCCATAAGATTCTTTGCAATAGCTTCCTAGGACCACCAAACTTGAATATTTAAATTTTTTAATTCTTGTACTGGATTTATGCTTTTTTATGCTCAAAATCTAAAGACTTTATGCTAAAATCTGTAGATTTCGTGCTTAAGCATGGTACAAAGAATTTGTGTCAAAAATGGTATCAAAGTCTTAGGTTAATTATTCAGACGTAATATTATTCGTTAATTCATGTTTTTCTTTGTTGATGAGAAGATTTTTACAAAATATGACTTCAAACGAAGGTTTGAATCAAGAGGATTTTATTTATATGAAATCCTATAAACAAGTTAATCTGTTCACAATAGATTACTTACGACAGGTTGTGATTAATACTCTCAATTTTGAAGAGATATAGAAAGATGATTTCTAACTCTAAATTTTTAGAGATTACCCCAGATTCCTCTAAACTCTCCGGAGATCTTAGAGAAATTCAAAAAACGGTACAATATTACAGTAATCAGTTGTATGAAATACCTCGGCAAATTGAAGAAATCCTTAAGAAACAAGAAGAAATTATTGGGACTCTAAAGGATCTTCAAAATAAAATCATAAATCTAGAACACACTTCTGGTCCTAGAAAAGGTAATACAGGAGGAAGGTTACCACTCTCGTTTGGTACCGAACCTTTGTTACATCAGAAAGGTAAAACCAAAATGGTTCAAAAAACTTTAACTGATGATGAAAGGATGATTAATCTTATAAAATCAGTATCAGAGAAAACCACTATCTGATGACTACTTTAGAAAGATTAAATCTCGAGGATCTACAAGATCTTGCGGATTCTTTTGCGAATCTCAAAGTAGTAGATCTAAAAATGAATTTTTCTGAGGGTGAACAACCCATAGGGAATCCCCCAAGATATGTGGTTAAAACAGAAGAACCACATAGTGAGTTCCAGGTTGGAGAAAATTCACATCCAGCAGGAACCAGATCAAGAAGGAGTAAAATCTCACTCCATCAAACTCCTTACGGAAAAACTGTTTTAGATCCAATATATCCTTACGGGGTTATGTTAAACCTTGATGTTTTGAACTTCAAAAACAGAGAAGATCTTATAGATGATTGGACGTCAGCTATGATAATTGCAGCAGGAACATTAGATCTCAATAAAGAAGGATTCATTAAACTTCTAGAAATGAGTATAATGGGATCAGTAAAGATTGCATGGGAGATGACTATGCCAGATACGAAGGAATCAATCTTAGCAGGAGAATCCCTCAGCGAGATTGGAGAAAAAATGGTCACCCTATTTAAAGCTCAATTCATAGGGGTAGACTATTTCAATAATCAAGATACAGAGAAAAAGAGAAGATATACTCAAGCTCTGTATAGCCTCGAGTTACATGATATCTGTTTAGTTGATAAATACATTATGTTATTCACTAAATATAGATGGAATTCAGGAGTCGAGAAAAATGTAGCTATTCAGCTATTTTTCGCAAAAATGCCAAGTCCCTAGAGAGAAATGTTGATTAAAGAATACGTTCCAGGTCATCTTGATACATTGGCAAGACGCGCGTCCTTTTTGAAAGGAAAATTGGCAGAATGGTGTCATATGGCAGCATTACAGAAGAACTACAAGAAAATAAGGGGTATAGACAAACGTACACCTTTATGTTGTAGAGAAAATGATCTTCCAACGATCATTGGAAACAGATCACAGGGATTTAAAAGGAAGAAATTCAGAAATAATCCCTATAATAAAATAATGAGAAGTTCTTGGAAACCAAGAACATTTTGGTCCAAACAAAAGGCCAGATCTTATAGATCAGGAAGAAGAAGTGGACCTACAAGAACATCCCCAGTAACAAGCTCATCACAAAGCAGGGGAAGAACACCATCAAGAAGAACTTTCAGAAGAACTCATACAAGAGCAAGTGAAAGTTTCAAGGATTGCAACTGCTGGACATGTGGAGCAAGAGGACATATATCTACAAATTGTCTAGAAAATGAGAAAAAAGGAGTCAAACTCTTTGAAGCAACACCAGATATGGATGATGCGGTTTTTTTTCAAGATCTAGTTCAAGTATATCAATTTGAGGATATTCCCTCAGATGAAAGCATATACGAAGAAGAGATATTATTTAGTCAAGAAGTTTCTGAGGATGAATCAGAATCAGAATCAGAGTAAAGAGGAGGTGTTTCGACATGAAACACATGAAAGTTTGGCTGGGTTCTTTAGTCAAACCACGATATCTCATAATATGGTCCAAAGGATTATGAGAGAAAATCCAACATTACAGAAGTACCAAGGATTTTCGACAAGACAAGTTGAAAGAGTCTTAGGAAACCTAGGGCTAAGACAAAGAAGACATAATTTGATTTATAAGATATCCAGAAGGGAAATGGCGATTCCTATGGAATTAACCAGTAATCAAATTGAGATGCAGTTAATTCCCTTTGAAGAAATTCGAGAGGAATTACAGAAATTAAAAGCAGAAGTAGCAAAGACAATGTCTTGGATTCATATTGGAGCAATCCAGATTATGATCAAAGCTACCTTTAAAGAAGGAATAGATTCACCCATAGACATCGTAGTATGCGATAAAAGGATGTGGAATATACAAGATGCGGTTTTAGAAACTATCTCGGGAAATTTGTGCGCAGAAAAAATTGTGGGAGTTATTTATCCAAGAATAGCCTACAATTTAGCTGATAGAGATTTTAGTCGAGCCTTGACGTTACATCAAAACTTCAAGGAAAAAAGACTAATGAAGGAAGGTAATAGACCATATTCTATTACATATCAAATTTCATATGCTCTTTCTAATACTCATCATTCTGAATTATTTATTAGAAATGATTTCATTGAAATTCCAGAGATATTTGGGAAAGTTGCTCATGCAATATACCCGGAAAGAATTGAGTTTCCTTTAATTCAGGAAACAGACATTCAAATTCAAGACAAACCTGTTCTATACAGAGATCTTAAAATAGAACCCCGAAAGTTATCGTTCCAAGGAGACCGAATGACAAGTATGAGATGGGACAAATCTCCTATTCAAGAAATTCCATCAGAAGAAAAGAAATTTTCTATAATAGGAAAACTTAGATCTCCAGAAGGATGAAAAGAAGTGAAAATAGTATTCGAAATTACAAGCCATCGGAATCATTTTCCTTGTAACTCGATTTATTATTTGGAACAACAAGAAAAAGAAACTTACCAAGGAGTGATAAATATTGGAGAATTGGAAGTTCAAATCTGTGGAATTCCAGGAAAATAAATGGATCAGCTCATTTTTGGCCTAGAATTTCTGGAGAACCATAAACCATGGAAACGCCTTGAAAAAAGAATAGAGTTCATGGCAAAAGAGAAGACTTGGAGGATTCAATAAAAATTCTGCAAGATGGAAAACCAAGAGAATTGGATAAGGGACAATCCCTTAATCGGATTCGAAAACTCTGTTTATAAACAGAGGAAGAAGAAACTGTTGAAATTAGTATGTCATGAACATGATTTACTAGAACGCATTGAAGAGGTAGAAAGGATTAACCATACTCTACCTTCTGAAGCTTTAGAAAGACTAAAGGTGAATAGTCTTAATCGGATTACTGAGTTGCAACACAGTTTGTTAAAAACAGCAGGGCCATTTAGTAATCCCTTTAAAAAATAACAACAAGTCCTTTGTCCATATACATTCCGATAGGAATGTTATATGAACAATATAAGGCTGAATACTTTGAATCTTATATTGATTCAGGGGCAGAAATTTGTACAGCAAAAAGAGGAGTCTTCCCTGAAGAATGTGAAGAAGAATTGCCAAAAATTGCTGTACGAGATTTCTCTCGAAGAATTTTAATTCTTTGCAAAGGAATAAAACAAGCAGAGATCCTTATGGGAGGAGCAGGTCAGACACCTTGGTACAAGGTAAAGACACCACCAATTTATTTTCATAATACAGGAGCTGATATCCTGTTAGGAAATAACTTCTTACAAATGTTTAAGAAGTACACACAAGACAATGAGTCAAGAAGACTTATGTTCACTACAATTTGTGATCATAATATTATCATTCAAAGACTCAAGGTTGCTTTTTATCGACAATTGCCGATAATATTTCGCAGCCAGCGTGGTGATAAAGGACAATTTTTTCACCCAAAAATGAAAGATTCAAGAAGGTTTGGAGAAACCATGTTGAAAATAACAACAGAACAAGAACTCCAAACGGATAATATGGAGCTTCTCAAGGTAACTCTAAATCACAGAGATATAGAGTTAGAGAATAAGGTATCCCTTGAAGATGTCAAAAAGAGGCTCAAGGAAAGTTACAACGAGCATCCTTTGGCATGGTGGGATAGAAATCAACTCAAAGTCAGCCTTACTCTAAAGGAAGGCAAACAATATGAATTCGTCAGATATAAGCCTATCCCGATGAACATAACAGATCAAAGGGATATGAGAATAATTATCAAGGAACATTTGGACCTTGATCTAATCAAAGAAGGAGTTTCACCATATAGCAGCCCAGGATTTCTGGTCAGAAATCACGGTGAAATAAAAAAAGGGAAACCCAGGTTAGTTATCAACTACCAAGGTATTAATAAGATCTTGGATTTTGATGGGTACTTCATACCAAGTAGAGAACACCTAATTAGTTTTGTACGAAATGCTAAAGTGTTCTCAAAATTTGATTGTAAGTCTGGATTTTACCAGATTCGAATGGAAGAAGGAAGTAAAAAATTCATAGCCTTCTCTACTCCACAAGGACACTATATTTGGGAAGTTATGCCTATGGGATTGGCTAATGCACCCCAGATATTTCAAAGAAAGATGGATAACCTTTTTAAAGATTATTTCAACTTTATGTTTGTTTATATTGATGATATTCTTATAGCATCAAAAAATATAGACGAACACGTTAAACACTTAGAGATTTTCTCTAAATTTTGTAAACAAGAAGGACTGGTATTATCTGAAAAGAAAGCAGTCATAGCAACAAGGAAAATTGAATTCCTCGGTATTGAGATTGGTGAAACTGGAATAATTCTACAACCCCATATAGTGAAAAAGGTAAATAATTTTCCAGATAAACTCAAAGATGTAAAACAACTCCAGAGTTTTCTTGGAGTAGTTAATTTTGTAGGAATGTTCATTAACAATCTAGCAATGTACAGAAAAGTGTTCAGTCCTTTGTTAAAAAAGGATGCTAGGTTTATATGGACCGATGACCATACTAAAGGAGTAAACCAATTAAAAGAGATATGTAAGAATCTCCCAAAAATGGCTATACCCGTAGATGAAGATGATCTGGTATTATTTATGGATGCCAAGCGATGATTGGTAGGCGGCAGTCCTTATCAAAATCACTCCAGATGGGGAAATACCATGCAGATACTGTAGCGGTCTTTTTTCAGAATCTGAGGCCATTAGATGGCATATCAACGAGAAGGAATTTTATGCGGTTAAAAGGGCTTTTGAAAAATGGCCATTATTTTTACTTGCTAAAAAATTCACTCTGAAGGTTGATAACACCCATGTAAAAGCTTTCCTAAAGAATAAGATTGAATCTAAACCTGAGAAAGCTAGGTTATTAAGATGGCAAGCATTATGTCAAAATTATATTTTTGATATTGTTATTATTAAATCTCATGAAAATATTATTGCAGATTTTTTAATAAGAGATGGAAGGCAGTGACGTGGATTCCATCCTGAAAATGCAGAGGCATCTCAGGGAACACCTTGGGTTGCTTCAAAACGAGTTCAATCAGTTAGCCATTAATGCTGAAATGGCCGGCAGGTTACAACAAGCTGATCGAATCAAAGTATCTAATCGAATTACATGATGTATCCAAGCTCAAACATAACTATGGGCTGCTATTCAAGGGCCAATTGTGAAGGATATAGAGAAACCATTGGTTTCTCATAAACAAGATATACTAAAACTATTGGTTTTACAAGAACAAGAAATACAACCACCGGTTGTGAAACAAGATGTTGAGGAATCTAAAACTCAAGAAACAAGCGCTAATCTATCATCATCCTTTGATGTTCTGGATGAAGCAACAATTGATGAGGATAACTCATCAAGTCAACCCTCCGCCTCTGGGGTAAAAGAGGAAGAGATCAATCTTAGGCCCAACACTGACAAGGGCAAATCTAAGATTGATACTAATCCATCTATTATTTCTCCATTCCAAGTTTATCAACAGAAGTGGGAGAAATTGAATACAAGGAATGAAATCAACCCGAACACTTGCAGGGTTGATGTTGCAGGAATATATCCAAGGGTTTGGCTAAAAAACAATGTCAATCCTAAAGATGTAAAACTCTGGTATGAATTTGGGGCTTTGGCCTCAGTTTATACAACGTCACCAAGCTTTCTGGAGATATCACAGTTACCAAAATGGATTCAGGAAGCAGTCCAAGAAACATGAGCAAATAATGATCATTTGTCCAGAGGAGATGTGCTTGAGTTATATTTTTTCAGTGCAGCTCCAGAACCAACAGTGAAAGGATCACACGAACCCTTTCATTTTATCAAGCTGAGAAGACCTGATATAAACAGTCATAAATTTATCAAGGATCCTAAAACTGAAGAAATACCCTTGGTGTCCACTTTCGGGGAAAATGAGATCTCAACCAGAAGGACATGGGGTATTGGGGTCTGTCTTACTGAGATGGACAAAGTCAAGTTTTCATTCAAATTTTATCAGAATTTTGTGAACGGATCGTTCCTGTTGAACACAATGACAGGAAAAACTACAGCATTTGCGGAAGAACTCTTCGAAAAGAAGAGAAATCTTTTGTGGAACAACAAGCTGCCGGGGAGTAAAGAAACTCGCCGAAAATTTTGTAACATGGCTCATATTGAACGATGGTCAGAGAATATCTGCTCAGAATTCCCTAATCAGAAGGAGCCAGAATTTGGAAAAACCTTTAGACCCCGAACGGATCGAAAGGATTTTTCCGAGACAAGCAAAGGTGGACAAGGACCACCAAAGATGCGTTTTCACAGGGGTCTACTTCAAAAGCAAAAGATGCCCCGACAACCATAAAGCAGGCATGTGAGGAGAATAAAGCCAAAAGAAAGTGACAGACATGTGATTCCTCCACTAGTAAAAGATGTCATCAATAATGGCATAAAAAATTCAAGACAGCTGTCTCCTCCACTAGTAAAAGATGTCATCAATAATGACATAAAGAAATACAAGACAGCTGTAAGATTCCCTGAAGTTTCTCGGTGAAACGAGTGGAACTACAGCTATAAATACAGGCATTTGAGGAAGCTGAAGACATCGATCATTCCCTTCAGTTTTCTTACAAATAAATTGTTGTAATATTTCTCTTTCTATTGTATTAAGTTTTCTTTATGTATTTCAAGAACAAAGCTACTATGAGTAGCTAAACAAGTTGTCTTCTCCTCTTCAAAGGAGTTGATTTATGTAATAATATTATGTCTGAATAATTTCTTTAAAGCCTCTTGTTCTTTCATGCTCATATTTTATAATTAAATTTATATACCATACGCCTTAAGGTAGAAAACGAATTAAGGCTGTGCTGGGTGTCGTTGAAGGATCTTGTGCAGAAACCATCTGTTGCAACTGCGTGGTTGGAGTGTGAGGAGCACTTCGTAAAACTCGGCAGGTATGACCCGACGACATTATGGTCAAAGAGATATTTGAATTTAATTTATCTTACGGAAGCATGTTGGACCCTAATCTAGAGTATATCGGCTGAAAACCTTGCATAACCGATAGTCTTGCATGATCGGGACTGATTTGATAGGTATAACAAAGCCACGTACAAAGGATTAGTTTTAATTAATTGTTAATTCAAAAATATTCAAAAATGGGGACTATTAGGGAGTGAAAACAAAGAAAAGGGTGGGTAGGGAGTTCAGTTAAAGAGAAGTTTGGTAATGGGGAGTTTTAAATAATTTGCCCATAATTTAACCTCAAATAAGCTAGCTAAATGTAGATATCACTAAAAGATTTTTGTGATACCGTCATTATTTGCAAATTGGAGTTTGATTTGATAATTTATTATTCATTGTTTTCAAATGTTTGTCGAATTTTTTTTGTTTTGCTTAACTTATTGAAAGAGCTTATATATAAGACACTCATATTTCTTGTAAGTTATACGATGTTATTTTAAAAATAAGTTACTAAAATATTTAGATCACTAGTAGAATTTTGTTGATAGACTTTACCATTAATTATTTTGGAGCTTATCTCAGTCATATAACTAACGAAATAAAATATAATTTTTGACTTCATACGTTAAAAAAATGGTCTCATTTTCATTTATAAGAGAAATTTTACTTTGTAATATTTATTTGATGAAGTAATAAGTCATGATATAATATATAATTTTATCTTTTGAATAATATAATACTAAAAATTATAAATATCATTATAATATATCATAATAATATCTAATATTATTAATTATAATAATAATATTAATGGTAACTGTTAATAATAATAATAATAATAATAATAATAATAATAATAATAATAATAATAATAATAATAATAATAATAATAATAAGTATCAGTATAATGGTACTAAATTACTAATGATAATATTAATGAGCGTAACCAAAATAATAATCATAAGCATCGTCATTATTATTAGTTATATAATGATACTTTAATTTAGTATTATAATAACAAAAATATTCATAATAGAATAATAATGTTATAATGCAATTTTGATAAATAATTACTGTTGTACGTGGTTAAATAGAAATCTTGTCAGTAGTAATCAAAATTATAGTAATTAAAATAGAATTTATATTAAATAATAATAAATAAATATTATTTTAATAATGACTATTATTGGATATTAATATATTTATATATTATGATTAAACGATAGTATTTTCGAGATACTATAAAATATATTAAGATAATTTTATCTTTAAAACATTCAAATAACTAAGAGGGTGTTTCACTAAAATTTTATTAAAATCTCTTATAAGCTTCTAGAGCTTAAAAACTGTTTTAGGAGATTATAAGCTGTTAAGACTTATTTTAAAAAATAAGTTGTTAAATTGTTTGGATAAACTTATTTTAAAAAACTTAGATGTTGATATATTTGATATTACAAGATCTTTTTATAATTATTAAATACTAAAAATTACCAAAAAAAGTATAATGCTATGAAGATAACGTAACGAGTTATACGAAAATATTTTTAGAATAAACATATTTTTTTTAAAATAAAACTATTTTATATTTTAATTTTAAAAAATTATGTTATTTGGAAAATTCTTAAATAATATTTAATATTTAATGACGATGTAATGAAAATTTATGAAAATATATAATGATATTTTGGAGAGATGAAATGTTGAAATAAGATTTTTTTTAAAAGAAAGGAAGAACACCCTTACTTTTTATAAATCAAAAGAATTTTAACAGATATAAACTTAGTCAAATATCCTCTTAATAAAATTATAAAAACTAAATCCAAACTTGTCATTTCATTAATCGCGCCGAAAATTCATACACGGCGGCTACTAATTTAATTAAACTATGTAATCTACATTGAAATCTTCTATATTAAACAGTTTGTAGGGTCCCTCTCCCTCTTTCCTGAATTAATTGTCTAATATTTTGTTTAATTAAAAAGTGTTTAATAAATGTAACAATAATTAGATAATTCATTAATGATAAAATTGTGAAAACATAATATAACTCATAAACCAATTCAATCCATTTCTCGTACTTATATTTATTTGTTTTTAGGAATTTAATTCCTGTCTTTCGAATTTTTTTATTTTTTTAAAATTTTTAGACTTCACATATTATTGATATTAATATTATGAAAAATAACTAATCACTTATGCATAATAAAAATGAAATTGAACAAGTTTTTACTATTGATTCAAGTATTGATGAATTTGAAGTTATGAAAAGCGTCATGCATAACTTAAAATGATTCAACGCGATATAACTAATAACTAGTAATCAAATATCAATCAATGTTTACAATATTTTTTAAAAATATATATATTTATAATTATTTTTTAAACATATCTTTTTTTTACCCCGCTAATCGAGTTTGCATTCTTGGCTCCATCCCAGCAGATATGATAATAAAATGTAGTAAGTAGAGTCGAGTCATAAAAAGGTGTAAAGTGCTTTTGTCTTGAATTGATTTGTCTTCATAATTAACAATGTTTATCTATCTGATGCAGATACCAAATATAATATCACATTATATTGTATATTTCAATTCTAGTTATAATTTGATAATATGTATCACACATAATAATAGTATGGAATGCAACATGTACTGTAAAATTATTTTCTAAAATAAAAAATAATATTATCATCAACTGATAACTATATAAATTTAATAATCACGTGTGTTTTTTTTTCACAAAGATTAAAAAATTTATTAGAAATATCAATTACCAAATAACTTTTCAATTTTTTTCTTATTTACTAGAAACATAGCTTAAGTTCTCTTTCCAATAGTTATTTAATTACAAGATTCCAATTAGAAAGGTGTACATTAGTAAAAAAAATTAAACAAAAAATTATAAATATGATACATATATGCTGATATATTTGAGACCAAAAAAAAAACATAAATAATTAAGAATGAAGGAATGAGTAACAATTAACCATGTAAAAGTCTCTCAATATTAGTTCTTATTTTTTTTCCCTCAAGAAACAAAATCAAAAGTGGCACAAAGTTTTAGGGCTATTGCCTTTTGAATTTCAACAAAGTCAATTAACTTGGGAAAACTATATATATATATATATATATATATATATACATATTGGAGGCTGCTGGATCTTGACACGCAAATTCGTGTATACGGACTGAATTATTTATTAATTAGTATTTGCATTAAACAACTAAATACTACTCTATATTAAAACTTGAAACTTATATATAATCTTTTTGTAAAATTTTTATGCATGTGTGTTGCAAAAGTTTTGTATCACTGTATCAGATATGTTTTTCCGCAAATTCCACACGTGTCATGTCTTTTTTGAATTTTTCTAACAAACAAGAAAATTTACCAACTTTTGGAAAATACTAATCCAAACTAATTAAAGGTCAAGTAAGGCACTAATTTAAAACACCAACAATAGTATATATGAACATATATTTCCAGCATTCCTGTTTTTATTCAAAATTTTCGAATAAAAAATATATCGACACCATTGCGTTTTCCAAATGAACGACGAATGTTACATGTATCGTTATTTTTTGAAAAAAAATATATATATGCATCGTTCGGGAAACGACATATATACAAAATCTACCTTATTACCGAGTTTTAATTAATTAAACTATATATAGGATTTGATTTGAAAAATATTCCAGGGAGCTGTTGTTTTATGTGTACGAATAATTCAGTCATATTCAGTACTGGTGGCGGGTCAAGATCATGATATGTATAGGTCTAATTCATTAAATAAATATTCTACGATATGTTCATACTCAGAAGTTTCCAAATTGGTCAATTTTTTTCTTCTCACCAAAGGATATTCAATAATAATAATAATAATAATGGAAAAAGTAAAAATAAAAGTATGATTTTTGAGTCATGGGACCAGAAAAGATAAAATCTAATTAACTATTTTAAGTCATGTCTGGTAAATTTCTCGATCAATCTACAATATTGGAAGTAAACTAAAGTACATAATTTCGTGCAAGCCGTAAGTACGTACTCTTATCGAAAAATTTGAAGATCGATATTATCTTGAAATTAATTAATTAAATTTTTTTTGAAAGAAAGAAAGAATGTGTTAAATTATCTTGAAAGGTTAATTTAAATTATGTTTTCGAGGTTTCAGTTTTTGATTAAATTATATATGCTTGTTTATTAGAGTCCATGGGACATAATAATTGATCCAGTGATTTAACTAATAAATTTTTTTGAATAAAAAATATGTGAATTTTGGCCACTTGCTTGTTGGAAGGTCACATGGTCCCCTGTTCAGATTAGGCGTGCCATAGAATAAATAACATGGCGACCTACTGGCATTTCATAGGGTTGTCGAGTTGGTTCCTTGTCATGCCGCAAATACCTTAATCTTCTTGTATTATTTTTCAAATACTACCGTTAGATAGATGGCCATCTATCGTCTAGCACTAAGACGTTTAGGGGATCATTTAGGCGGGTTGTTTGTAGCCTAAATATTTAATTCGTATTAGACGGGTTTTTTTAACCTGAATATCTAATTTTTTTTGTTCATTTTAATATTTCTGCAGTAGTCCCTCGTTATCAATTCAAACGCCATATTCTTCATAAAATTTGTCAAATATTCTTCTTTAAAAGTTTAAAACTATATATATATATATATATATATATATACTATGGTGATTAATTAAAGGGGCGGTAGGGAACCGCCTAGGCACCGTTTTTTAGAACATTGCTATTTTGTTAACATCGAGCTTAGATAGAGATGTGTAAATCCATTGTAAAACGATCTCATAGATATATACAAGTGAGATGGATCAATTCGGTTCATATTTGTAATTAAAAGTAATAATTCTGTCATAAAATGTGATATTTTTATGGACTAAGTCGCATCGGAGATTTGTTTCACAAATTAATCAGTAAAATAGTTCCATACGTGTGAACATAATTATGATTTGTTTTTCATATAACCCCTAAAATATTTTTATTCTTACAAAGTGACCATAAAATTCAATTATTAATTTATCCAACAGAATCATTTTTAACGACATTATCATATACACTCATGTCTTTATCTCGAGAAAAAAATTGAATTTATATTAAAATTAAAGTTTTTTTTTCTTGAAATCAGAACAAATTAAATTTCATGTCTACTTTTTTAAAACAAAAGAAATGATATATATTATTTATTTTTTTTAAAAAAGGTAGCTAGACAGTACAAACACAAGACAGAGTGACATTAGTTTATAAATGAAAAAACTATCAATATATTTATTTATGGATAATAATGACAACTTTCAAAAGCCTTATAAAACAGCAACTTTTTGACAAAACTTTACGCTGAGAAATACAGACCACTTGGTCAAAAAAAAAAAAAATACTTTTTGAAATTTGTGTAGTCTATTCTATATCTATATATATATTTTTAACATAAACCTATAATTCAATATTAACCAAACAATAAATGGTTGGATACAAACATCTTTCATTAAAAAATAAGGTATTTTAGTGTACTAGTAGTGCATTTTTTTGGTTAAAAGATATTAATTACTTGAGCTCCAATTTGAATATTAATCCCATCATTTTAGAGTCCACTTCGAAGAAAATTCCATGTCTGAAAGCATGTTATCATTCATTCTTGTTAAATCTGAAACATTAGTCCACAATAGTATGTTTAAAAGTCAAGAGATAGTCTTGCATAATTTTCAAAGAAACTTGGTGGAGAAGTACATATAGAAATTACGTGAGCACTGAGCAATTAAATGAAGGAAATTTGAGAAAAATAAATCATATAATATACAGATAAAATAAAAATTCTACTTTTATAACTCTCTTTCATTCAACGCGTTGTGTTTATGCGACACAAATATTGTGTCTCTATGTGATTTATTAAATTTCTTGATATGTTTTATATTTTAAAAATAAGATCAGGAAATTGATTGTATATAACTATATATAACTGAGGTAGCAAATTGAATATATTTGTCACAAATTATATCCATGAGGGGCTCCATACCATTCTTACGGCCCAATATAGAAATGTTAATTTCTTAGCCCACATTAAAAATATGGGCCGAATCTTAGGGCCCAATCACTTCTTAATGCTTCTTTTATATATATATACTAGCATTTTATTGCACGCATTGCGTGCTAACTCCATTTTTATAATAAAATTATATTTTAATTAAAGCCGACGAACAAAATTATTGTATTATATATTAAATACAAAAATTGGGGAGAAAAAAATAAATCAATGAAAAAAAAATCATAATTGAAGGAAAAAAATTTTTGAGATAGTGGATAAAAGCGGTTGAGTGTGTGGGTGATTTTTTTTTTTTTTTTTTTAAGTGTGTGGGGGTTTTTTTTTAAAATTTATTTAATTATTTAAATTAGCATACCAAAAGACAAAGAGGTTGTTACATAATATATAGGAATATGTTGTGAAAAAGTAAAAATTTACGGTAAAAAGTAAAAACTCAAAAACTCAAAATTTATCAAATTCTACACTTTATAAAATTTTTCTCTCTTCACAATTGTGTTTTTCTACACAAATGGAGAGACCTATTTATAGATCTCAATTGGAGATTAGTCAAAAATTAATACATCATTAATTACATCATCACACACTAATTTTCAATATTTTACAACTCAATTTTCAACTTTCAACCTTCAACATTCAACAATAAATAATAATATATATTTATATATATTTTCAACACTCCCCCTTGTGATGATGATCATGATAGAATGACTATCTCCATTACGTGTTGTATACTGCCTCGTTAAAAACCTTACTAGGAAAAACCCATTGGGACAAAAATCATAGTAAGGAAAAAAGAGTGCAGCCACGTAAACTCCCCCTGATGTCAACATGAATGATTCTTCACATATTTCGTAGATTGCGCATCCCAATATTATAAATGTGTTTTCTGAATATCGCCGTGGGAAGTGCCTTTGTGAAGAGATCGGATGAGTTCTCACTTGATTGAATGTAACAGATATCAATATCTTTATTCTTCTCCAGCTCTTGAGTGTATGCAAAGAATTTAGGAGGAATATGTTTAGTTCTGTCACTTTTGATGTATCCTTCTTTCATTTGGGCAACACATGCGGCATTATCTTCATACAGTGTGATTGGATTCTTGTCCACTGATAATCTGCAAGAAGTTTGGATATGCCGAGTCATTGATTTAAGCCAGACACATTCACGGCTTGCTTCATGTAGTGCAATAATCTCGGCATGATTTGATGAAGTTGTAACAAGTGTTTGTTTCTGTGATCGCTAAGAGATTGCAGTGCCTCCACGAGTAAATACATATCTGGTTTGGGAACGTGCCTTATGTGGATCAGATAAGTATCCAGCATCAGCATAACCAATTATTCTCTGATTTGTATCTTTTGGATACAAAAGTCCCAAATCCGTCGTTCCTCGTAAATAACGGAATATATGTTTAATTCCATTCCAGTGCCTCTTCGTTGGACATGAACTGAATCTTGCCAATAAATTTACTGCAAAAGATATGTCTGGTCTAGTGCAATTTGCAAGATACATAAGGGCACCAATGGCACTTAGATATGGTACTTCAGGATCAAGAACAACTTCATCATCTTCACATGGACGAAATGGATCCTTTTCTATATTCAATGATCTGACAACCATTTGAGTACTTAAAGGATTTGATTGATCCATATTGAAACGTTTAAGGACCTTCTCTGTATAATTAGACTGGTGAACAAAAATTCCACATTCTTTTTGTTCAATTTGTAAACCAAGACAATACTTGGTTTTTCCAAGGTCTTTCATTTCAAATTCTTCCTTCAAGTACATCATAACTTCTTGAATTTCTTTATTCGTTCCAATGATGTTTAAATCATCAACATATACAACAATAATTACACATCCGGATGTTGTTTTCTTGATGAAAACACAAGGGCATATTGGATCATTTATATATCCCTTTTTCATCAAGTGCTCACTTAGCCGATTATACCACATTCGGCCAGATTGCTTTAACCCATATAATGATCTTTGCAATTTTACAGAATAAAATTCTCTGGGTTTTGAACTTTGTGCTTCAGGCATCTTAAATCCTTCAGGGATTTTCATGTATATATCACTATCAAGTGATCCGTATAAATAAGCTGTAACAACATCCATTAGACGCATGTCCAAGTTTTCAGACACTGCTAAACTGATCAAATACCGAAACGTAATTGCATCCATAACAGGAGAATATGTTTCTTCATAATCAATTCCAGGTCTTTGAGAAAAACCTTGTGCAACAAGTCGAGCTTTATATCTCACTATTTCATTTTTCTCATTTCTCTTTCGAATAAAAACCCATTTGTACCCAACAGGTTTAACACCTTTAGGTGTAAGGACTATAGGTCCAAAAACACTACGTTTATTTAGCGAATTTAATTCAACCTGGATGGCATCTTTCCATTTTGACCAATCCTTTCGAGTTTTGCATTCACCAAAAGATTTTGGTTCATTATCTTCATTTACGATGTCACATGCCACATTGTACGAAAATATCTCATCAATATCTTGTACATTCTTTCGGTTCCATATTTTTCCAGTATTAATATAATTGATAGAGATTTCATGATTCTCGTCAGTTTGTGGTTCTGACAGAATATTTTCATCATCGTGTGTTTCTTCTGGAACACCATTTTCTATTTTCTGATCATCATTTTTCTCTATGTATTTTCTTTTCCGAGGATTTTTATCCTTTGAACCGATTGGCCTTCCACGCTTCAGGCGTTTTATGACATCATGAATGTCTTCATTTTGTTTCTTTGGAATTTCAACTCGAGCAGGGGCATTTACAGCAGGTATATATGATTTTGTTACCCCTTTTGTGTCTGCAAATGCATCTGGCATTTGATTTGCTATTCTTTGCAAATGCACAATTTGCTGTACATCTTTATCACATTGTTTAGTTCTAGGATCCAAATGTAATAATGATGGTACATACCATGTGATTTCTTTTTCGATGTGTTTTTTTCTCCCCCTAACATTGGGAAGTTATTTTCATCAAAATGACAATCAGCAAACCGTGCTGTAAACACATCGCCTGTCTGAGCCTCAAGATATCTAATGATTGATGGACTATCATAGCCGATATAAATACCATTCTTTCTTTGAGGTCCCATTTTTGTTCTTTGAGGTGGTGCAATAGGCACATACACCATACATCCAAAAATTCTCAAATGAGAAATATCTGGTTCTTTGCCAAATACAAGCTGCAATGGGGAGTGTTTATGATATGCACTTGGCCTGATGCGAATCAATGCAGCAGCATGTAAAATTGCATGTCCCCATATAGAAATAGGGAGTTTCGTTCTCATAATCATTGGTCTAGCAATCAACTGCAGACGTTTAATCAATGATTCAGCTAATCCATTTTGTGTATGAACATGAGCTACAGGATGTTCAACAGTAATTCCCATCGACATACAATAGTCGTTAAAAGTCTGGGAAGTAAATTCTCCAGCATTATCAAGTCTTATTTTCTTGATCGTATATTCGGGAAATTGATTCCGCAATTTTATTATTTGAGCCATCAATTTTGCAAATGCCACATTCCGAGTGGACAATAAACATACATGTGACCATCTGCTAGAGACATCGATCAATACCATAAAGTATCGAAATGGTCCACATGGTGGATGAATTGGCCCACAAATATCACCTTGAATACGTTCAAGAAATATGGGTGATTCCTTTTCGATTTTAGCTGGTGATGGTCTTATAATAAGTTTCCCCAGAGAACATGCTTTACACTGAAACTTATTATTCTGAAAGATCTTCTGGTCTTTCAGTGGATGACCACTTGTATTTTCTATAATCCTTCGCATCATTATTGAACCAGGATGTCCCAATCGATCATGCCAATTTGTTAGTATTGAAGAATTTCCAATAACCATATTTGATTCGATTGGACTTATATGTGTATAATGCAATCCAGTAGGGAGCATTGATAATTTCTCAACTACATATTTCTTTCCTGATTTATATGTAGTAAGACATATATATTTCTCATTTCCTTCGGTTATTGTTTCCGTATCATAATCATGAGAATATATATCATTAAAATTCAACAAATTTCTTTGTGATCGTGGTGAATATAAAGCACTATTTATCAAAAATTTTGTACCATTAGGTAACAAAAATTGTGCTTTGCCACATCCTTCAATCAAGTCTACAGGACCTGATATTGTATTCACCATTGTTTTTGTTGGTTTTAATTCCAAGAAATATTTTTCATTTCTGAGGATAGTGTGCGTTGTACCACTATCTGGTATGCAAACTTCCAGTGCATTATTTCCATCTTTGATCATAGCATTTTCCATAATGATCTTCAAAAACAATATGCAATAAAATGAATTAAGAAAGATACATGCAAACAATACATGCAAAATATAATATGTTTTATAAAATAAAAATTACATTGTTACATTCTTTTCCCACCAGTACATTTAATCAATATCTTCGAAATCATTCAAAAAGTAGGCAGCATCTAAATTCATTGAACCACTTGCATGGTCAATGTTTTCAGTAAAATTGGTCTCTTTTTCTTTCCCCTTTGTTGAATCTTTATAGAGCTTACACAGATGCTCAGGGGCTCGACAAGTTCTTGACCAATGTCCTGGAGTGCCACATCTATAACAAACACTCTCAGTTCTTTTTGGATGATTTTCATTTTCACCCGTATTATCATGCTGCCTCTTTTGTGGGTGGTTCGTGACGTTCCTTTGAGATGAGTTATTGAAATAACTATCTCTTTTATTTTCAAATCCACGGCCTCGACCACGACCGCGATCATTTCTACGCCCACGTCCTCGTCCACGACCTCGACCAAAATCTTGTCTATATCTTTGATTTTGGTTTTCATTTTTACTTACGACATTTGCTTCAGGAAATGCCGTTGAACCAGTAGGTCTGGACTGATGATTTCTCATGAGCAATTCATTATTCTTTTCCGCCACGAGTAAACATGCGATGAGTTCTGAGTATCTTGAAAATCCACGCACTCTATATTGCTGTTGTAGAGTTATATTTGATGCGTGGAATGTGGAAAATGTCTTTTCAAGCATTTCCATCTCAGTAATATTATGCCCACAAAATTTCAGCTGTGAGACAATTCGATACATCGCAGAATTATAATCACTCACCTTTTTAAAATCTTGAAATCTTAAAGTATTCCATTCATCTCGTGCGGTCGGAAGTATAACTTCCCGTATATGCTCAAAACGTTCTTTTAACCCTTTCCACAAAATCATTGGGTCTTTTTCGGTCAAATATTCACATTTCAACCCCTCATCAAGATGTCTGCGTAAAAATATCATCGCTTTTGCTTTATCTTGTGAGGATGATATGTTATTTTCTTTGATAGTTTCGTTAAGACCCAATGACTCGAGATGCATTTCTACATCGAGGGTCCATGGCATATAATTCTTTCCGGTTATATCAAGTGCAATGAATTCGAGTTTCGCCAAGTTCGACATGGTGGTACTAGAAAATAACAATGCATTTTATTAGTTAATTTCCATAAATATGACAATACAAAATAATGGAAGAACGTAAATTACAAGTGCGTATACAAATAGAGAAAAAATATGTGTTGGAAAATCGCTGGTGAGTAAAAGACTCGTGAGTATGATGATCATAGTCGTTATGAAAAATATCCTTATAAATGTCATCATCTCCATCTTCGAAAAAACCGAGGATAAAATATTTTGAGAGAAAGAATGAATTTGGTGTGATTGAAAATGAGTTTGAGTGAACATATTTATAGGGCAAAAACTAGCCGTTTTGTTACCGTTTGTGACCGTTGGGGGTAAAGAAAATCGAGTATGTGTTGAATAAAAATTCGTGATAATGATGCAATGCATATAATGAAAATCATAATTAAATAATTATGTATATCATATCACATTATTATAAGGTCGGTGTCGTAGACAACCTTTTATATAATATTGTGAAATTATACTAATATAGTTAGTATAAAGTCAGGTATAGTATATCATATCACATTATTATAAGATCGGTGTCGTAGACAACCTTTTATATAATAACATGAGATTATACAAATATGGTTAGTATATAAATACACAATAATATATATCATATCACGTTATTATAAGGTCAGTGTCATAGACAACCTTTTATATAATAACATGAAATTATATATTAATACAGTTAATATATATACATAATAAATATATATCACGTTATTGTTTAAAAACCTTAGAGGCTTTTATACTTGTTGTATCCCTTACCGGGAGTGTGGGATGTCGTCTTAACATCCTCCCAGGATTTATAACAAGTTTTGAAAAAAAACTATTTTTTTCATAACATGATATTATATATTAATATATACACAATAAAAATATATAAACAGTAAAATAAAAATTCTTACTTGTTGAATATTTTTGACTTCTTCTTGTATTTTGGAGCGTCGGAAAATATAGAGAACCTTCGAGCGATCGTGCTGATAACGTGTTGTGAAAAAGTAAAAATTTACGGTAAAAAGTAAAAACTCAAAAACTCAAAACTTATCAAATTCTACACTTTATAAAATTTTTCTCTCTTCACAATTGTGTTTTTCTACACAAATGGAGAGACCTATTTATAGATCTCAATTGGAGATTAGTCAAAAATTAATACATCATTAATTACATCATCACACACTAATTTTCAATATTTTACAACTCAATTTTCAACTTTCAACCTTCAACATTCAACAATAAATAATAATATATATTTATATATATTTTCAACAAAATAGATATATATATATCACTTCTTAATGCTTCTACAACTGCAGTGGAGGAGTTATAAATGCACAAGACGTGTGGTTAATTAAGATATAGTATAGATTGGAGAATGAGAGATAAGCAAAAATATGATAGAATATGGATGATAAATACATAGAGATGAATAATATTTTGTTTTTTATGTTTTTAATTTGGTAGGATTATTATGTTTATTATTATTTAATGTTTTTAAAATATCCTTATTAATTGTAAATAATTACAAGGAAAATGGTTATGTTTATAAAATTTTACTCATATCAAGTCAATTACGTCATCATTGTATGAGTTAGGAGGTCTCATCCAACTTACATGCAATTAGGGGTGTCAAAACTCAACCCAACTCGACACGAGTCGATCCGAAAAATATCAGGTTAGAGTTGGAGGTTTTTGGGTTTGGGTCGAATCGGATTGACACGAAAACTAACCCAAAAAAATTAATCGGATTCGGGTTGGATTCGGGTCAACCCCGGTTGACCCGAAATGACCCGAAACTTTTAATTATTATAATTTTTTTTATATAAAATTAAGATAGATTTACTGCATTTTTACACGTTGTATGTTTGAAAAAAAATTATTGTATATTGATATAATAGATTTTCGTCATTTAATATTTATTTTGTATAATTTTTATTTTTAAAAATAATTTTTATTTTTTGTAATAAATATACTTTAAATTTTCTACAACTAAAAGTTCAAATTTAAATTATATATAAGCTTAGATTTTATTATTATGTGATTAAATTAAATATTATTATTATTATTATTATGTGTTTTGATTTTTTATTTAATTATTTTGTTAAAAAATAAAAAAAAATCGAGTTGGTTCGGGTTGAACGGATTAGATGGGTTAGCCGGGTTCGGGTTTGGGTTGGGCATTTTTGGGTTGGTTCGGGTTCCGATTGACGAATTTTTTAGAATTATTTTTCTCAACCCGACCTCGAACCTACCCGACCCACCCGAATTGACACCCCTATATGCAATAATATCATCGGTCATGAGATGAAATTAAATCAGCAAAAAGAATGAAACAAACATGGGATGACTACGCAAAAAAATGATATATATAACTGAGAGGATGAGATAATAAATATTTTTGGTACTTTTAAGCGAATAAAATGAATAGAGTAGTTTTATAATTCTATACTACAAAAACTTGTTTTCGAATATTTAAATTGGAGAACAACTTTTGTGTCATCATTTTCGGGCTCAAGGCATGACAGAAAACTAGTTTTCTTTTATTTAATTTATTTAAAAAATATTCGTACGTTATGAGAGTTGTTGTTAAGATTAAGTGTTTATCATTAGATCAAAAGTGTAATTTTATTTTTTTATATTTGTGATAACGCAGATGAATCGGGTTGTCGAGTCCACGAGTACAAAGAGAAATGTGTCTTACTACGGTGTCTTACTGCGGGTGGTACTTCATATACCTTCGAGATCATTATTATCATTTGTCTACCATTTTTTACTCAAATCATCAATATTATACAATATTTTAGCCATAACATGAGTACATAACTAACAAAAAAAATTATGTTTTTATAGTGAAAATAGTACTTTAAACATGAAAATAATATTTTCTATGATTTTGAAATCCATCAGATAAAATTATTTATCTAATCCGTGAAATGAGTTCAGATCAGTTATTGCGATTATAATTTTTAATATTAAATGTACAAGTATTTTAAAGTTAAATGCTTGATTTGTTAGATTATGGAGCTTAACCTATATAATGTATCGCTCGACTTATCCACAACCAGAATCTATATACAATATGGTTTCATCTGCAACCTCACTCCCACCGTCAATACTATGAATACTCTGTTTTTTCTTTGCCCGTCAGTTTCCTCTTCCATAGTCAGAACTCCGAGAGAAACCCACCTCACTTTCTTGAAAACAAAGCCCATTCTTCAAGAATTCAACAGGAAAAGACCAGCCTTTGTAAACTCAGCTCTCTCTACGGAAACCGACACAAAAATCCCACCAGCAGTGCAGGTTTTCTGGCAATGGTTGAAAGATGAAGGGGTTGTTTCAGCCAAGACTCCGGTTAAGCCAGGGGTGGTGCCTGAAGGGCTGGGACTTGTTGCAACAAGGGACATTTCTAAGAACGAGGTTGTTCTAGAGATTCCCAAGAGGTTTTGGATTAATCCAGACGCTGTTGCGAGTTCTGCGATTGGGAGTGTGTGCTCTGGATTGAAGCCTTGGATTGCTGTGGCTTTGTTCTTGCTGAGGGAGAAGTTTATAGGGGAGGATTCCAAGTGGAAATTTTATATCGATGTTCTTCCGGATTACACTGATTCTACTATATACTGGTGGGTGTAGCTTAGATTTGTTTGTTATTTCTTGTTTAGGGATAGGGATAAATGTTTTGAAATTTTTGTGTTGATGAGCATTCTTTTGTGTTTCACTCCAGTGCAGGTCAGAAGAGGAGCTTCTCGAAATTCAAGGTTAGCATCTTGTTATGCTTGAGCTAGGTGTTTGAGAAATGTTAAACAAATTTAAGCTTGTTTGTATTCTGGGATTAAAAAATATGTCTTGCTTTATCCAACAATTCTTGCATTAAAATCAAGAGTGCATCAAGAATGATACATATTAGTTTCTTAAATTTGTATTTTTCACTTAATTCTTTGGACAACCAACGTTGTAATTCTGCAGGAACTCAGCTGTTGAACACTACTTTAGGTGTCAAAGAGTATGTTCAGAATGAATTCCGGAAATTGACAGAAGAAGTCATTCTTCCAAACAAGAAGCTTTTTCCATTTCCCATAACATTGGATGATTTCTTTTGGGCATTTGGAATGCTCAGATCGAGGGCATTTTCACGTCTTCGTAATCAAAATCTTGTAGTAATCCCCTTCGCGGACCTGGTAAATCCTATGGTCTTCATGCTGTCCTGCACTATGTACTTTTTAGTATCCTCGAGCTGATGTAATTTGCTGCTCTACAACTCATGCATTCACTTTAAAATTTTTACTTTGTTGTTATTTATTTGCTTCAGATCAACCACAATGCCAGAGTTACTACGGAAGATCATGCCTCCGAGGTTAGAGGACCTGCAGGCCTTTTCTCCTGGGATTACCTGTTTGCGTTGAGGAGTCCTTTAGCACTCAAGGCTGGTGAGCAGGTGAACTTCATTTCTAAGTCTTGAGTTCCTTCTATGTTAGAGTTCAATAACCGCCCAAGCTATCGTGTACGTGTGATTGCATATGCGACATAGTGATTGAATTGTACATCTGGACTGCCTTCATTATCCAAAAGAATTGTGTTTCTCTATTGCAATCACTTGTAATTTTTTCTCAGAACATGCTCGGTCTTTAATTGGTGTTGAATCCAAGGCATCTGTTCGATTTCCGGTAATTTCATGTTGGAACAAATGTTGAGAATTTGCTATGATATCACTTGGTGTTTATGCCAGTATGCGATTTAAATATTTGAAATGGATAGTTATCTACTTATCCTCAGTTGGAGGCCTTGCTCCATTGTATCCTGATTTTTACACATTACATAGAATATTGGTTGCATAGAATATTGGTTGCATGTTATTTATGGAAGAGCTCGTGCAGTGGAGTCATATTTTAAATCTTTATGTCATAATACCTGTAGTAACCCATTTTGACATGACAGGTTTTTATCCAGTACGATCTGAATAAGAGTAATGCTGATATGGCTCTGGACTATGGGTTTTGCGACTCAACATCAAGCCGTGATGCTTTCACGTTGACATTGGAAATATCAGAGACTGATGAGTTTTATGCTGACAAGTTGGATATAGCTGAGATGAATAATTTAGGGGGCACTGCTTATTTTGACATGAAGTACGGCCAATCTCTTCCAAAGACTATGCTTCCGTATCTTCGGCTGGTAGCGATTGGTGGAACTGATGCTTTTCTTCTGGAGTCCATTTTCAGAAACAACATTTGGGGGTTCCTTGAATTGCCTGTTAGCCGTGCAAATGAAGAGCTGATATGCCAAACGGTTTGCCGAGCATGTGAATCTGCGTTATCTGGTTACCATACAACCATCGAAGAGGTAACACACTGTTATCCTCCTCGTTTCATCAGTTTGACTTCCAGAACAAAACTAAATATTCAAGCAACTTACAGGATGAAAAGCTGAAGGAGGGAGGAAATCTTAGTCCAAGGCTTCAAATGGCAGTTGGTGTAAGATTAGGAGAGAAAAGGGTATTACAGCAAATTTATGATGTCTTCAAGGAAAGGGAGTTGGAATTAGATGTCCTGGAATATTACCAGGAAAGGAGACTTAAAGATCTCGGTCTGGTCGGGGAGCAAGGTGATATAATTTTTTGGGAACCAAAGTAAAGGGCGGCAACACCAACTTTCTTATGGAATCTAAAGATTTCTCCGAAAGAGCGAATTCATGCTTGCATGCGCAAATTTGTGAAAAGTTTTCAGCGTAACCGCAGGATATATATAGCATTTCACAGCACATTTTGGTGACGTATTGAAGAAACGGGGATTGAAACCAGAGATAGCAGATAGTTTCTTTGGGTTGTATTGAGATTTATTTCTTGTGAAATGGTTACAGATGAGGAAATTTTAAGGTTCTTTTTGCGTTTGTAATAACCTACGTCTCAATGTACTAGAGCAGAATAATTGAATAAAAAGCAAGATTTATGTTTATTCCATAACACATCTTTTCGATGAATGGGTTAGTTCTGAACATGACTTTCTCATGATACAGATTACAAGGAAACTAGTGTATAATATAGCTGTGGTATCAAGGGGGTTCACTGCTTTCAAGCAATAGGAGAAAAGAAAAGCAAAAAACAAAATGGCTACTGACACTAAATCCTTGAAGCAGTAGCAGATCTTCTTCTCCCACTTTTACCTTCTTCCATGGCTCTCCGAACGTGAATGAAGCCTGGCAAGGGCAAGAACGTTCAATCAAACATCTTGCTATTCCCTAAAATGCACTTGAGCGCTTTTCATATCCATGTCATTCTAGTTTGGCTTATAAAAAAGGATATCACTTCTTCGGTTTCACCACTAAATGCAGATATGCAGGTCGAGTTTCTGATTGTTTTGAAATTTCAGACATGTTTTGCCGGATTATACCGTGGTGGTGTTGCCAGGGCTGGATGAGTATCCACAATCTGTACCTTCACATAGACATTCTTGAGGATTTGCATAGAAATAATCTTCTTCTTTAGGCTTGTCTGAAATAACCCTTCTACGAATTGGCTGGCCTGTTCTTTTCTCATGAGCCTGCCGAACAGCAGAGGAAAATTCGTCCCACGATAGAGTTCCGTTTTGATGTAAATCCAACAATTCTACAAGTTCGGTACGATTCAGTTGGAAGGTTTTCTTGAACCCGTGATACCTGCAAAAGATGGGATGAGAAATATCTTTGGAGACGGTTTCAAGTTAATCTCATTGAGAGCGTTGTATCCATTATTTCAAGGTTCAAACCGGTTACCTACGATGACCTTCCACGATTCTTGCCATGTTTCCATCGTATGTGGGAACAAAAATATCGCTGGCAACAGATACCATGAAGTCAAGAGCTGCCATTTGAGACGAATGATTCTGGAATTGCCGCAAATCTTCTGGATCTAGCAACATTTCCTTTTTCAACTGTATTAACAATGATGGTAAAATTTTCAGTAAAAGAAAAACTAAACGATAGAGAAAGAGCACAAAAGGTAAATCATGGTCTACTTTTAGTTAAATGACTCCCCTAACGTGTATGTGAGCACTAATTTCCATAGGCACAAACAGAGAAAAAAGATGTGGAAAATGGCATGACTCACAATCCTCGGAAAGGCAGCTCTTAGTGTTGCAAGTCTCCTTTCATTACCGTAGATTTCGCCAGACGCAATATAGATCTGAATCTTTTTATCGAAATCCAATGCTTGCAAAACCAAAGCTGTCTCTTCGGGGGTAAGAGGACATAAGCCATGAGATCTTTTCTCTTCTGATACTATTTCTTTCTCCCTCCACCAAGGAAATGCGTACCTGAATCAAGAAAGGCGTGAAGAAATCAAAGGAGGCGGCTAAAAGAAAAGATGAGGAAAGGAGGTTTGGAGAACCCGAATTGCCAACTTTTAGCAGGAGACAAAGGTATGGGGCGATTTGCAAAATTTCATTGCTAAAAACCCGCAGAAATAAGAGAAATAGGTTAAGAAAATCCATTATCATAGTTCAAGCATCAAGATTTGTATCATCGTCATTCCCATACCAGAACGAGCATCATATATATCTAGGTTCTTATTCCCAAGTGAATGGCCTAATTGAACACTATATGCAAATTTTTTCTCGTGTTCTCTTAAAATTAAAACCTTATGAAGACTGGAGTTGAGGAAGTCCCAGACTTTGTGTAAATAATAGAAATAGGTATAGAGAGAAAAAGTTGGTCCTGACCTCCGAAGCAAAACAACTAGATAAAACCAACCACCTGTCCAAGGAAAATAAAAGACATTGGGAAAGAGAAAAGACAATCAAAGTTGCAGCTGCCACAACTAGAAAGGGCTGGTCTTGGACTAAATTAAACTTAGTTAACAAGCATATCTAACCACTGCAACTAAACAAAATTCTAAGGGGGTTTTTTAGTATCCTGGAATGGTAAAACCACCCATCTACCGACCATGAAAGTGATTATATTGGCAAGATGATGGAGGTGAATAATATAATTATTTCTGGAGAACTTTAAGCAGGGTGTCTGGAAACAAAAGCACATGAATGGATTCAAATACTTTAAAATAGTAGAAAGCTCACTGTTGGATGATAAAATAGCAATCTTGAAGTATTAAATTATGGAAGTCTTTCGATGTTATTCACAAAGTCAATGACCGTAAATCTTAAGCTTGCATGACTTCTCTCTCTTTCCAAACCCCTGCCAAACTTACCCATTTATTAATCTTTCTCCATTAGGAAGTAGAAAACGCCCCACCCTCACTCAATTCGTGAAAAGAGTCTAGCCAGGCCTATAAACAAGTTACACAAAATGTAAAGGTTTGTTTATTATATAAAGCTCATCAATATGATGCCTTGTTTTTCAGTAGAAACAGTAAAACACATGGTAGAATAATTCAAAAATACATTATCTACATAAGACACTATAGCACAATATTGCAAAAGTGGAGAAAGTATTGTGAGCCTGACCGTTATCGGGATAGTATTTATTATATTTGAGTTTTAGAAAAAATTCCAAACGATATGTATTAGTTTCCTCAATCAAAACAAGAAACTCAGGTACATCAAACACCTTTTAAAAAGTGAAAGAGATGTTACAGAATTTTGTTCTCATAAGTATGTCCATATATAATTACTCGATTATGGTCTAATTCCTAGAAGCAGTTACCTCAGTCGTTTGAGATTCTCTGCTTCCTCGTCAGTGCAGCCATGAGTGCAACCTGAGAAAGCCAGCATGTCCATCTCATATCTCAAATGCAACGCTAAATAAGGTCCCTTCTGTTGAATAATACGAATCAACTTGTTTCCCAGGGCCTCAATTTCAGGCGTGAACTTTAATGCATGAAAATTAACACGACATCTAAGTCTCTGGAGCTCCAGAGGGATCCCATTGTTTGCCAGCCGTGAGTCTGTTCGGTTAAATTGAATGACCTTGTGCTTTTCAAAGAGAGGCAGAAGCTGTATGGTTTATATATAAAAATGAATAATTTCCAATTAAAAACCAATTTGTGAAAAGATTACTAAGAAAAACATGAAGAGACAGAGGTTACATCTCTTAAAGTAACATTGATATAAAATCTGCTGGTCAAGTTTTAAACAGAGCTCAAATTTTCTAAGCCATTGTGTGCCCCAGATCGAAACTTAGTGGGAACATGTGATAGAGTTTGAAAAGACAAACAAATGAAGGAGTATGAACTGTACGGCAGGCCACAACCACAGACAAAATTATAAGAAAGGTCATTGGGGAATTTCGTTGTAATTTACAGAGCTCTAAGATGCTATATGTGTGTGTTGTCTTCACACTTTGTAATTGTATTAAAGCTTTCGTAAGAAGTAAAATGAATTTTCCTGAGACAGGAGTGGTTTTTGTTTTTTCATTTCCTCATCAGTTTGTCTTCATTTATTTGCCTTTCTTTCCAAATTTTAGTTTGTTGTTCCTAACACGGCATTTCTTCTCTCTAGTAATAAATGACATTTAACAATTCAAACACAGCCCTTTCCTCTTATCTTCAAATATGTTTAATTTCTCGTACCTGACAACCTCATCAATTTAATGGAAAATCAAACAATGAAATTGAACGAAAGCCAATAAGCAACTTCTATTTCTGCATAAACAAAATTATGAGAATGCAAACAAAGTTGATATGTTCTTAAAAGAAGTTCATGTATCTTTAATCGACCTCATAAAGAGCTTCCATATTGAAGTTAATAATAAACAAAATGAAATCATTGTTCCCTATTCTGCATTTTTGAATATTCAAATCAAAATAATTTTCAGATGATCACTTGCTTCAGAATTGCATTTGCTTGCAACTGATCCTATTTAACCAGAAACACATTCAAAAAAGAAAAAAATTCACTTTTTTTCTGTTGGGAGTGAAGGGGAGTTGGGTAAGGAAGAGGGACTTGGACAGGCCCAATATAAAACAAGTCTATTTGATAAAGAAAAGAGGGAGGCCCTTACAAGGCCCAAGTGAGGGAGAGAATAAATGTATTCAGCGTGTTTAGTCGGTTATTCAGTTTTAAATTTTAATCTTTGAGTGTGGTTTACTAGTTTGGCTAGGGGCTGAAACTTGTACAGAGGGAAACTCTGGGAGTTATTTTCATTTTCCATTTTCCATTCAATAGAATTACCTTATAGCTCAAATTATTGTTCCTGCAACGGTGTTCATTTGTTACTAATTCCAGCAATCAATTTAGAAGATCATGACAGTTTCCCTCGGCTACTGCATGCATAGATCAGATGCAATCATGCAAACCAAAATGAAGGTCAAAATAAGTTAAATAACTCGTGCAAAGATGGCATAGCTCTCAGATCTTTTATATGTAATTAAAGAAAACAACAAATGCATTCCAGTTTCGCATGGTTTATTAAAAGACCAGACTGAAAATAAAACATATTTGTGATGATACAAGTTATACTGACCTGTTGCAGGTAGTATTGCTCACTTGACCAACTAACTGGAGGCATCATTAGTGGTTGATAGCCATATCTCAGGCCAAATCTCTTTGGTAGCCTCTTGATAATTCGAACTTCATCTCTTAATGAATCAATGAAATGTCTCACATCAAAAATATCCTCAAAATTGCTGCACAATAAACCACTTAGTTTGTAAATTCATGAATGGAATAGATATGAAAGAAAGTACTCCATTTCATGGTATCTACCTGGGATCAGCCCAGAATGATGTCTTATCAAGCTCGGGAACAACCAATGTAAGATTTAAAAGTCGGGCAACTGTTACCATATCACAAATCTGATATTTCAGGCAGCGAATTAGCCAGAGGAAACATAATTAGTAAAATTATGGGGAAAGATGCGTATAAAACTCACTGCGGATCGCATTTGATTCAAGCCCCCATTGCAAGAGACTTTGAGAAAGCCATTGCTCGTGTAATTCCCTTCAAGATATTATATAAAGTTAAACAACTCGCACATAACTCGATGACATGCTAAATATGCCACATTGAAGTTCAAACCACATTTAAAATTTTGAAATCCTTCTACTTACTGCTGCTAAGAAAACCTGAAACGAGAAAATGTAAAGTGGTTTACGTATAAAGTCATACGGCTACTTAAAAACATGAAGACAGTTTAAAATAAACTTCCTCATAGAAAAAAAATGTAACGAATACATCCACATTTTGCTGTTAATTCATGGAGAGGTGAGGGCTTTTTAAGTGTCATATAGGAGTAAAAAGTTCTTAAAAGGACATTAATTTTGTTTCGCTAGTAAAACCCAAGATCCAAAAAGAACCGAGAAACTATTAATTTGGTGATAGTCCATCAGTTCCTTATTTTCCAAAACATCAACCTAAAACACTTCCTTGTTTCGGGTAGGCTCGGGATGAATAATTGAAGAATAATTAACACCCGGAAAAAGGCTTCACTGACACTACCATATTTCATAATTACCATAGAAGTATCGAGTATGGCATCCAAACATGATATGTTCACCACATCCATTAAAAAACTAAACAATCTATCTATACCACTCCACCAAATACTAAACTAAACAACTAAAATCATAAGATTGCATAAAAGCGAAGACACGCTAATGAAGAATTCAGATTCTTCAAAAACAGGCTACCAACAATATAGTTCTACATGTAATAATCTCTCAACACAGTTCTACATTACAGTCCTTGCATACATAGCAAAGCAATCACTAATCAGATTCATAAAGAGAATCAAGAAACAAGAACCACAAATCAGATTCAATCAAAAGAATCAAGTAACAAGCAAACAATACACCAACTCAAAAACCACAATCAACCCATTTAGGCCTAAAAGAAACTACTCACTGGCAGGAACTAGAGGCTGGGGGGAAGAAGGCAATGATCCCTCAACGCGAATCAACATTTTCGTGAAACCCGGAATTCCCCCCAACAAATGGGGGTGCCACAGCTCCCCAACTGTAACAAGTTGAACCAAACATGTCCATATCAAAATGCTAGAACACACCCTAATAAACCAAACTTGCAATCTCGTCCTCGGCGTAGCATGCCCCTGTAATGGCGGCACTTTTTCCACAAATCTCTCCGATCTAACGCCCTCCATTTAACCCTCATTTCCGACTCCAAGAAATCATCACGGATGATTCAAGCAGCTAGTGTAACAATAATTCTTTTCGCAAAAAGTGGTCTTTAACCACAAAAACACGGTGCACCTCCCCGTATCACTAAATTCGAAATGTGGGTTGGCCAAAGATTCAAATTTTTAGCAAATCAAGGAGTACGAACAAAACCCAATTCACAAAAATTTCGAGTAAAAATATACTTCTATGTTTTAAATGAAAAAAGCCATATATACGTGGGGAATTTCGCGACAAGATTTGTGGAGGTGGGATTCCTATGAAAAAGGGATGAACTGATAAATCTAAAACAGATAACGGTGAATTTCACGAGGAAGACAGAAGTGAAATTAATGAGGAGTGATTCTCAAGAAATGGGAAAAAAAACATACAAACAATCAAACTATTTCTCCTCTGTGTTTCATCAAATGATTTCTAGTTGGGGTGTGGAGAATGATGGCTAATCCCGTTGTTGTTGGGGGAAATGATGACACAACAACACTCACACTCTCCCTCCGTTCAACTCTCTGTTTGTGTGAGAGAGAGAGAGAGAGAGAGAGAGAGAGAGAGAGAGATCAGAATCACGGGAGAGACGGTCGTTAATTTCAAATTCTTGGCTTAATTTTTACTATCGAAGATTAGCAAGTATCGTCTAACATGTTCGCACGAATTTTATGTTTCTGAAATAAGTCGATTGATTTATGTTTATAATAAAAATAATGTTTTTTGTATGTAACGAATCAAATATCATAATAAATGGAAGACATGTAAAAATTTTTATGAATCAAGAAAATGTGTTAAAGTAATCAACTATCTATAAATGACATAAATCAATTACTCCATATGTCATTCGCATAGAGGGATGTTTTTTTTCCATATCAAATATCAAGAAAATTTATGTATAACGGTTTCACAATAGACCCACTAAATATATAATATATGATTATTTTTTTATTCATTAAGAATTGTTTGGACAAATATTTTTAGTGTTTATAGTTAAAAAATTTTAAATATGTTTTTGGACAATATTTTTTGTAAAAATTTTTTTGAAAATATTTTTAAAAGAGTGTTCTTCAACTATAGTTTAGTTTTTCAACAAAAGTTGAGATGTGAAGTTTTTTGGATTGAAAACAATTATGGAAAACAAAACATACTATTTTTTTAATTGTAAAAATATTTTTTTATAGAATTATTGTCCAAAACATATATTTTTTTAAAAAAACTTTTAAAATATTTTGTAAAAAATTTTAAAAAACACTTTTATAACAATATTTTATAATTAATTCTCTAAACGGGACCTAAAATACATAATTTGTTTTATGTATTTTACCGAATATTTCACTCTGTCACAAAAACACATAAAGTAATGATTTCAATCATGTAAAGAATATTTGTAGAATAATAACACGCTTTGATTTATGTATAATAACTAAAGTAACCAATAGTTTATTGGAGAATCTTTAAATATAAGTTGGTTCACATAGTTTTTATATAAATAAGGGTTAGGTAAAGATTTTTATTTATTTATTTTTTTAAAAAAAAGTAGTTAGGCGCGCCTAAATAGGTTCCCGGATACTAGTTAAAATATTATCACTTTCTCAATAAATAATACACATTTTATAGAAAAACTGCATAAATTGGTATAAAAATAATTCGTACGTGTCATTAATTTAAAATAAAATATAACCATGATCTTGAGATTAGCTCGATTCAAATCATTTTTAACCAAGCTCGATATGTCATGATCTTTTTCTTTTTTTTTTTGAGAAGAGATATGTTATGATCGATTTTTTACTTGTCGGATCGGGTTCGTAGCAAAATTTTTAAATCTCGACCGGAAAAAATGTAAAAATTAAGTCAAAATTTGTAAACATATATGTGATTTTAAACAATCACTCTACTAAAAAACACTAAGGTAAATTCAATTAAAATTAATCTATCAACTAATTATTTTTTGAAATATTCGATATTTTAAAAAGAAAATCCGAATGTGTTTTTTAAAAAATAAATAATCAAGATTTGCATAATCTAGTTTGATGATGGACTAAGGATAATAAGCGTATCTTATTGACGATTCGTGCATATACGTGGATTCGTGCATATACATGAATTATATTAATTAATTTTCATATTCTTTTTAGAATTAAAATAATAATGAATTAACTATTCAAAATTTTAAAAGTTATATTATCTAATATAAAATTTTTAAATATAAATAAAAATATGGTTGTATTTAAAAATGATATTTTACAAAAATAAGAATATAAATTTCAAATTATCGACAAAAATAAAACATTACAAAGTATTAAAATTTTTTAGGTAAAAAAAAATATCCTTAGTGTAATTTTTTTTTTGAACATTAGTGTAAATTTATTTTTCTGATTTCACAGTTAATTGAAATTTAATAAATATTCTACCGTAAAAAAAAAAGTTAATAAATATTTTTTAAAAAATCAAATAAATAAACTGATTAAAGAAATTTAACCTTCTTCTTCACAGAGCTTAGATACGAGAAAACAACAGGCTCTCTGCCCTCACAGCCTACGTTTCCACAGACCAGAATCCATCCAATTCTTTTTCCAAAAATAAAAAAGAGTTAATACAAATCCACAGTTTCACCTTGAATCACAAATCCCAGAACATTGTAGAGGATTATCTTTTTGAAACCTTGATTATTTTGATATATTACTTCGAAATATGCATATTCAAATTCAAATCCAAAAAATGAGTCTTTTCCTAGTTTTGATTTTGGGTTCTTGCATTTTGGCCGAATCGATACGATTCGATCTGGAGTCGGGTCACACCAAATGTATAGCCGAGGATATCAAGACCAATTCCATGACTGTTGGAAAGTACCATGTTGTGAATCCCAGTGAGGATCGTCCTTTGCCTGAATCCCACAAAATTACCGTCCGGGTATGTTCTATTTATCCAAAGATATGATTTTTGTTCTTCAAGATTCAGCTTTCGCTTTGTAGGAATTGCTTGCTGGGTTAGATTACTAGATGGATTTGTGGGTTTGCTTAAAATGTTGATCTTACTTGTTGAGAAATTCCCACGAAAGTACTCTCCTGTAATGCATGTCTACTGTCTAGCGAGACTGTTCCTTTGGTAACTTCATTATACAAGAGATTCTTTCACACAGTATTGCTTGAATTTAGTTAACCAAATTATAAATATGGTTTGAATGTAATGGTGTACGAGTGGATCACCTTCACCATTTACCAGTTCTCTAACTCTCCATAGTCAACTCAATATATGGAAACAGAATCCAAGTTTCAAGTGAGGCTTGTCAGAAGAAGATTGTTGTATGTTGCATACACTGAAACTGCTTCATACTCTGCCTCCGTCCTAACAAAAAACTTGGTGTCCATAGCATCTTGCATTTGCTCGGGTCTTTCGTTGAGTGAGTTACCCCTCGATAACCAGCATAAACAATTGTTGCTACTTGCTCCAGAACAGTGTCTTATGTTGCTTAAACAAGTCACTGCAGGAATCTAAGTATCCAATCAGAGTTTACACTGTGTGAGGTGTTTGGGCACTGCCGCAGTGGCATGGGCAAAGTCGATCATTTTTTTGACTCACAATTTGCTCATTTGTTTACCTGCGGTATGTTGAACTGTCTTGGTTGTGGGGTTACCAAAGGAATTGTTATTGCAGACTAGCAGAATTTCAGACAGCTAAATGCTAATTGGAACATTCTGTAAAGGTGTCGCCATTTCTAACAACACCATGATGCTCTTGAAGTGTCCATACTTTTGCAATTGTACGGGCAGGCATTTTTATGTTCCAGCATCCCAATCTGATATTTGTGTCTTGTATTATAGGCCAGTTGTATAGGGATTATTTAAAGGCGATTTGATAATATTGTTTTCAATAAAGTGGGCTTGCTCTAGATCAAACAAACCACATAGATAATCTTTCCTACACTTTTATCACGCTTTTAACTTTGTTATTATAACATTTTGTTATTTGTTTATTAACTCTCATATTACAGATTTCAGTACATTTATCTTTATATGATGATTGCAGAAAAGGAGATTTACCAGTATTTGTAATGGAACATATAAATGTAAATAAATTTAGGGGATGTTCATTATGTGTGATGTCTTCATATGGCTATGATGCTTAGATTGTGAAATAACATTTTATTTTGTGGTGTTCTTTTGGTTTTGCAGTTTATTTTCAAGGACATGACCTTATAAGCAACTTTCAGAATTAGTTGGCAAATTTGTTGTTTCTTTCGTTGCTTTTTGGCTTAGAAAACAGCATTTGATTGAATTTTTCTCCAGACATTTTCTTTTGGTGATAGACGTGAATTACGAGAATTTTGTCGAAATGGTAGGTGACGTCATCATATGGCAACAGCTATCACTATTCAGATCATGTCCATGAAGGTCATTTTGCATTTCAAGCCACAGAGGCAGGTGATTACATGGCTTGCTTTTTTGCTGCTGATTACAAACCCTCAACTACCATCACCGTAGACTTTGACTGGAAATCTGGTATTGCCGCCAAGGATTGGACAAATGTTGCCAAGAAAGGTTCTATTGAAGTAAGTCGCCATGTTTCATCCATCCTAGATTCTCCTCATGGTTTATCATATTCTTGAGTCATGTTTTATGCATATGTCCTGACAGGTTGTTAGTTAGAACTCAATGGCCTTGTCTGGTTTTTATTAATGAAAAACATTTGTGGGAATTAATGCATATTAAAATTTGAATTAAATGAATGACTGTTGAGAAATGTGAGAGTGAGGAAAATACTTTGTGCGAAAAGAGAATGACATTGTAATGGAAATGCTTGATTTTATCTAGGGAACTATTTTCACTGAATTTCACCAATTCGATTGTGTGTTGAAACATAAGAACTTCCCTTCTTCACTTATTTAATCTCTCATTTTTGTTTGCTTGCCACTAGTCGATGGAATTAGAGTTGCAGAAAATGTTTGATGTTGTCCAATCCATCCACGAGGAGATGTTTTTTCTACGTGAAAGGTTAGTGCTTTCGAGACCCTCGAAGAAATTTCCACTTTCCTTTTCACTCAACCATTGATTTATGATGTATTATTTATATTTCTACGATATATTGAACATTTGTGTCGCGATTGCAGGGAAAAGGAGATGCAGGAGCTCAACGTATCCACGAATTCCAAAATGGCTTGGTTGAGCATTCTTTCGCTTTTCATCTGCTTATCTGTAGCAGGGCTGCAGCTATGGCATTTGAAAACGTTCTTTGAAAAGAAGAAGCTTATTTGATGTAGTTCTGAGCTACTTTATAGTTTTCTTGGCAGCAGCACAATTTTCCATGAGCTTAGGTTTAACACGATTTACGTTTTCGATTAAACGTGATAAGGTTTAAGTAAAGTTTTATTCGAACCAGAATTGGTGTTATTTAGGAAGCCATTTTCACACATTTTGGTGAGGAAAAATGAATCTGACAGTGACGGAAATGTTGTTTATTCGTTGATGTTTATTAGTGCAAAGCGTTAACATTTCTCTTTAGGTTATTGCCAAGGTTGCTTATTCGTGTTTGGGAAGTGAACATCACATATCCATTCCTTTATTGATTATAAATAATATTGGTAGAAAAATGTTATTATAATACATAAAAGTTTTATTGACAATAACAATGATTATTGAGTGTTGGATTATATGACAGTAGAAATTTCCTTGATGAAAGAGCGGTCGAGATGCTTTACCTTTAAAAAAATATGAGTTTATACTTTAATGCAGTGTTTGGTTCAATTGATAAAATTATTGAATGATTGGTAAATAAATAATAAAATATATGATAAATAATTATTGATAATTTATGTTGAAAATAGTATTGTGTTTGGTTTGATTTTTAAAAATAAAGATTAAATAATGGTTTAAATTTTTTGCTAAAAAAAACTTTATACTTTATTGAATAATATATATATATATATAGAAAAATAACCTAAAATAGAAATAAAAGAATTTTTCCATCCAAAATATATTTCCTAAAATAATAAAACTATTCCAACTAAAAAAAAACTATTATAAAATTTAAAAATAAAAAACAAAATATTATTCAATTTAAGATGGCGATAAGATTGAATATTCAAAAAAATAAGATAATATTATACGTGAAACTATTTGATCTAAAAATTTAAAACAATGTCAAAAAATATATATTAGCATATTTAAAAACATCATAATTCTTTTAAAAGATAATGTTAAATTCAAATTTTCAAAAACTATAACTTCCTTTGAGATGATATATGATATCTATATTTATATCTATATATATATATATGTAATTGCAGAAAAATTTCATAAAAATAGAAATAATAGCATTTATTTGTCCAAAAGTCTTTTCGAAACTAGTAAAGACATTATCATTAAATTTAAAAATACAAATAAGATATTATTGAATTTAAAATTATAGAAAGAGATAATATTGAATATTCAAAAAAAATATAATATTATAAGTGATAAACTATTTGATTACATGGCTTGTTTTGTTCATTTAATTTTATATAATAATTTTCATATTATATTATTATGTTTAATATAAAAGAACATTTATATTGATTGTCAGAAATTTAGTTTAACTCATCTTATCATGGAAAATAAAAATTTTAATTTTTTTTAAATAAAAATTTGAAAATATTCAATGACCAAATATCGAAATGGTATATTCATCGACCAAATATGGAAAAATTTGGAAATATCCATTGGAGGAAAAGGGTATTCATGGAATTTATGAGTATGATAAAGACAAAAATGAGTAATACTAGGATGAAAAAAGTACTGTTTATTTAACTGCTCTAACTATGCTGCACGGGGAAGGAGCCTTATTTAACTTAGTATAATATCACTTTGTCCTTTTCAAATAAATTAGGTTGTTTTAATAAATAAAAAAAAAAAAATTACAAAACATTGGATTACACCAAAACTCACACACAAACGTATCCACTTTAATTTCTTATACCAAACACTGCCTAACTACTTGTAAATTTTTTTTTTTTTAAAGTACAATTATAATCTTGATTCAAATTGCGTATTTTCCCGCATTATAGATGAGATTTAAGTGTAACTCGAGACGTTGTTATCTCGAGCAAAAAAAATTAAAAAATCTTTTAAATTTACTTAAATATTAATAATTATGCTTTCAGTTGTACTTAACGTTATGCTACAATTTTATTTCAATGTTCTTATGGTATCTATGCTTTTGAGATTTATATTTTATGAATATATTATGTGCGGCTGCTTATTGGTAAATTAGTCTTTAAGTTGGCTATGAACTCAAATTTTATGCAATTTAATTTTAATAGATTGCATTTCATTAACGTTTTATAAACTAACTACATCCGTTGTATCTTCGGCCTTTTGTTTTTTTCTAGGTTTATCCCCACTTATTATCATTTATTGAGGAATTGTGTCGAATTGTCGAGGTTATTTTTGTAAACCAAAAAAAAAAAAATAATAATAATAAATAAATAAAATTATAGCAATGTTTTATCCGTCTCTTCATGAAATTTTTTATTTAATTAAAATATCTCAAAAATAAATCCAAAATTGCTCCATCTTGACACCTTTTGATTTTGAAAAGTATCAAACATGGCACAAATGCTGTTAGAATTAAATATTTAATTATTATATAATGTTTATTATGTAGAATATATTTCATCTAATCACCAATTAAGATTACGGTCTTCTTTGTCTGGTCTGTTTTGAACATTGTTTTTTTTTTTTAATCGGGATCCGTCGTTTTAAGTACTTAACCTATTCTACTGTAAACTGATCAGGAGTCTGTCCAAAACCTAAAAAGTGTGTTTTGATTTGTTAACTCGTTCAGAACCGGTTAAACTCGGTCCAAAATCGTTTCGACCGTGCCTTGACCTGTTCAACGCTGGTTCGATCAATTCACCTATTTTTTTTAAAAAAATGTAATGATATTTTATTTCCCATAAAAAATGTATTTTCTATTTTTTGTTTACATGTATATGATTATTTGGTTTTAAATATTTGTAAAATAGTATTTGAGTTTATTTTGTTTTAATAATTTTTGTTTATAAAATATATAAATAATTAGATTTCATAATTCGATCATTTATATATATATTTATATATTGTTTAGATTTTAAACTTTTGTAAGTATATATATTGCTATATAAATGCATATTTGTGTTTTTTGAATTTAAAACATCATTTATTATATTATATTATTATTTTATATAAAACAATATTTTGGTCCGACAGCTCGATCGAACCGGTTCCACTGTGAACTATTTTTAAAAGTTTATGGTTCGACTACCAATCCAATTATGAAAACATTGATTTTGAATTTATATGTAGCTACCTATGGGTTGATTGGTATTAGGGCAAAATTGGATCTTAATTTCTAAATACTTTTTTTTTCAGCTGTATCCATCTACCTCTATTTAATTCGTTTATTAATGGTTTAATTAAATTATGAATTATAAATTATTATATTTATTAGTTTATTGTTAGAAACTCCACTATTTCTGGAAACATGATGTGAATCAATTGAAGTATATATATATATTTTATTATATTGAATAATATATACTTTAATCCACAATTTTCGCTCATAAATATTTAATTTATTTTTTAATGATAATTTTTATATGAAAATATATAAATGTATTTTTTCTTAATTCTCCGAGGTGTTGAATATAAATTAATATATTTTAATTTAAATTTAAAAAATAAAATTTGATGATTATTAATTTTTTTAAAAATTATTGAATAATAACTTGAAATTTAAATTATATAATACAAATGATAGAACTCATTGCCGGCCTTTCTGGTTTTTATTAATGAACAACATTTGTGGGAATTAATGCATGTTAAAATTTGAATTAAATGAATGACTATGATGAGAAATGTGAAAGTGAGGAAAATACGTTGTGGGAAAAGAGGATGAAAATGTGATGGAAATGCTTGATTTTTAGCTGAACTTCATCAATTCGATTATGTGTTGAAACACAAGACCTTCCCTTCTTCACTTATTTGATCTCTCGTTCTTTTTTTTTTTTTAATTGCCACTAGTCGATGGAATTAGAGTTGCAAAAAATGTTTGATGTTGTCCAATCATCGAGTAATAATTACTGATGAGTTATCTGTTATTATACCAATGTGTTTAGCTCCATGACTTGTGCACATGCATATAAAAAGAGAGAGCGAAAGTAATGTTTGAGTTATACGATTTTGAATATTTAAATTATATCATTATGATCGGATATGATAAATGATGTACATTTGATCTATGATCGGTATCTAAGCGAAGATGACATTTTCAATTCCCAAGAGTTAAAAGATAGAATAATTATTGAGTTTTGGATAATTTGATAGCTAGTAGTAATTTCTTTATAGCGAATGGTTGTTGGTCAAGAGTCAAGACTACTACCAAAAAGCTCCAATGAAGATTCTTTATGTTGGCCGTTCTTGTGTTGTGCGGCCGTCGATTTATGTGCGACTTAGAGTGTTTTGATTGATAAGAATGAGACTTGGAATTAAAATTGAAATTGGAATTAAATTTGGATTTGGATTTTGATGTATAGTAATAGTTTGGATTAATAATATAAATTTTTAGATAAATGATAATTTGTAAAATTTGCAAACAAAACTTGAAATCTATTAATAAGTTATATAAAAATATAATTTTGTTTAAAAAAATTGATATTTTTAATACTCAAATCTCATGAAATCCGACAAATTTCAAAATAATTTCGTTTCTATCAAATATCGATCCGTTTTGAAATCCTATTTTATCAAATATATTTAAATACAAATCCAAAGAAAATACTGGGTTCCAAACACAGTGTTAGGGTACCCGCATCTCTATACCAAATTCTCAACTTCATCATGAGATCTACCATGACACATCATTATCATCTCAAAAAGAAACTTTTATAACTTTTCTCCACAACCCTAAACCTAAAAAATAACTTCTTTACGGGTCCCTCTAATCATTTCTACACATATTAAATTTTTAGATAAATAATATTTTGTAAAATTTACAAAGAAAGACTTGAAATCTATGAATAAATTATATTAAATATAATATTTTTTTAATACTCAGATCCTATCAAATCCGATCAATTTAATTAAATTTTCATTCCTATCAAATATCGATCCGTTTTGAAATCTTATTTTATCAAATATATTTTTAATAAAAATTTCATTCTTGTCTAGGAATGGCAACGGGGCGGGTCTAGGGCGGATTTGGCTAAACCTGGGACCCGCCCCGCCTCCCTTTGGACCCGCCCCGCCTCGCCCCGCGAACCCGGCGAGTCCAATCTGAGTTAGACCCGTTGGACCCCCCATAAATTAAATAATTTTAAATTTATTAAAATAAAAAAAATAAAATTTTTTAAAAATTAACAAATATCATTAAATTTAATTTCAAATATAGATTTATAATATTTAAGACAAAAAAAATGATTCTCACAAGTTTAAATTTATTAACTTGTAATTAATTAATATTCATTAGCTAAAAAACATTATAATGATTTATTTTTATACTAAACATATCATAATTAATATAACATATATATTTTATATTTATATATATACAGGAATATTTTAAATTTTTATATATATAATGCTTTGGCGGGGCGGGTCTGGGGCGGGTTTGACCAAACCCGAGACCCGCCCGGACCCGCTTGTGGACCCGCTTAGGCGGGTTTAATGCGGGGCAGGGTTTAGACCACTACAAGAAAACACGCCGAACAGCGACGAAATTTTATAATTTGTCCCTAAATTTCGCGACGAATCTTTCAAAACCGTCGCTAAATAGCGACTAACTATAAGACGGGTGTCGCTAATTCAAATTAACGACTAATATTAAATAGTCGTCGCTAATTTTAGCGACGAAATTTTTAAACACGTCGCGATAAAGAAATGCGACGTTCATATTATATAATTTTAGTCGCTATTTAGTACGAACTTTATCAACAAAGGTTGTCGTTAATTTTGTACACAACAACATTAGCGACTAATTTAAAAATTCCGTCGCTAATAGAGACAACATCGAATAGTTGTCATTAAAATTAGGGACGACAATGTAAAAATTAGTCGGCATTTACGACTAAAGAATTATTCCGTCTCTATTTACGACTAATTAAAATATATGTCGCTAATAGCGACGCAATTAAATTTTGTCGTTAATACCAACTTATTAAATAAAATATCGCAATTAGCGACTAATATAATATACACCGTCGCTACTTGAGACGAAATATTATCCGTCCCTAATAGCGACGGTGTCTGGATTTAGCGACGCAAATATTCTTGTTCGTCGCTAATAGAGACACAAATATTCGAAGTCGTCGCTAATAGCGACTATATAACTTACACCCGTCGCTAATTTTAACATTAATTCCAACCCTAGCCGCCTCACTTGTTTCCCTTCTTACATTTGCATCTTTTCCCACGGCCGCCTCACTTGTTTCCCAACTCGGCTCGTCGCCGCCCGAAGCAAGGCCGCTCGTCGCCGCCCGAAGCAAGGCCTCCCGCCGCCGCACTTTCTTGTCTTCTCCTGTCGCTGCCGTTCGCTGCTCCGCGGTAAGTGTTGAAGGATGATTCATTTTAATTGCAGGTAGTATAATTAATTTGTATGTTTGTATAAATACAAAAATTGTAAATAATTTTTTTGCAGCCGCCGCCACCGCATTCGCCGTCGCGGTCTCCGCCGCCGCCCCTTCCCGGATCTGCCATCTTCATTTATAGAGGTACATATATATATATATATATATATATATATATATATATGATACATACATATATATATATATATATATAATTTAGTATATATGTTCAGTTTTATTGTAATTGTTGTGTTAGAATGTTTATTATGGACTTAGATTGTGTAGTGGAGGTCTTATATCACCATATAACAATGATATAATAAATTTAGTAACAAAATTGATTTATGCCAAACTTTTGAAATTATACTTTATTAATAATTTTTATGTTAGAATATTAACACAATTGATAATTAAATTAATGATTAATTAGCAAGACATTAAAAAAATTAATTAACGGACAAATATGGACATTAGGGAAATTAAAATTCTATTAATAAATTTATAGAATATTACACCCTGTATAAATTAATGATTAGCTAGGCATTTAAAAAATTAATTAACTGGTTCTAGATATAACGCTTAGTACATATGTTAGTTTTATTTTATGTAGTAGTGAAAAAATAATCCCGTTTATTTAAATATAAAAATTTAAATTTTCAAGTAAAATATATTTATATTTTAAAACTAATAAAAATATTTAATATATTTGTATGTATTTTTTATAATAAAAAATGGTTTTACCAATATTTTATTAAAATTATACAATTTACCGTTAGACATTTTTTTTAAAACAAATAAAATAATATAAACTTAAAAAATAAGTTTTATTTAAATTCTTATTTTATTCCAAATTTTTTACACCCCAATAGTTTAAATTATTTCTAAATATGAAAAAATTATTATGTAATAATAAAATTATTTTAATATTATGTAATAAATAAAATTATTTAAATTCCTATTTTATTCCAAATTTTACACCCCAATATTATGTATATATGATAGAAAATTATAGTAAATGAATGAAAATATTTTAATTGTTAAATATAGAATGTATATTGTACTTGCCTTTAGAAATTAATTAATTTCATCATTAATATATATACTTGAAATAGACTAATGAAGAAAAAGATATAATTGTCAATTTATGTCATAAAACTTAAATGTGGAGTGTATTTAACGAAAAATGGAGTGTAAATATCAATGTCCATATGTTTATTATAATTATTAATGCATGGTTAGATTTTAATTTATTAATATATTTTAAAGTTAAATTTAGAATTAATTATGTGTGTATTTGTGTTTATATTGCATATAATTAGTAATATATGCTTGGCTAGAATTTAATTTATTAATTATTTTTTAAAGTTGATTTACTAACTGTATTCGTTCATAAACTTGTTGATATTGTTTGTAATGAGAGTTATATCTAATTTTGTTTTTGGATAGGAAATTTTAATTTGATGGAGGATAATAGTCGTGATTGGATGTACAATCGTTTACACAATGGTTACATAAGAAATGAGTTCTTTGACGGTTTAGAGTCATTCATAGAATTTGCTAAAAGACATCCTTATTGTTTATCGGATGGTGAAATGTGTTGTCCATGCAACAGTAATAAGTGCAGAAACAAACAGTTTTTAGATGAGAACACAGTTAAAGTCCATTTATGACACATGTCGCAATTAACGACGTAATATTTAAAAAAGCGTCGCTGTTAGGGACGAAATAAATATGAAACATGTCGCAATTAGCGACGTAATATTTTAAATTTCGTCGCTAATAGCGACGAAATTAATGCATGAAGATTGTCACTATTAGCGATGAAATATTTTATGAAGATCGTCGCAATTAGCTACAAAAATGTATATTTGTCGTAGTTAGAGACAATTTAAAAATAGTCGCAAATAGCGACGAATATAAATTTTAGTAGTCGCTAATTGCGACGTTTTTTTACACTTAGTCGTTAAAAACCAACGACGAAGGAATTAAGGACGATTGTAAAAAACGTCGCTAAATCGTCGCTATTTTAAATTTAGCGACGATTTAGGACCCTTAAAAACGATGCTAAAAGCCGAATTTTTTTGTAGTGGACCCGCCCCATTGCCATCCTTATTCCTATCAAGTATCAAATACTCGTGGAAAAACAAGAGCTTTTTACGAAAGTATATTGGAGTAACATATATTCTTTCCTTATTCAGTTACCTTTGTATCTTCGAAAATAGAAAGGAAAAAATATTTGATAAAAGTTTTCTGGATTTTAGGAACCCATATGCAGCAAATCCATTATAATTCAATTCTATAAACGTCGACCCCGAGAACACAATCGTACTCGTAATCTTCGATGGCCGAACCAGGTAAGAGATGGCGATATATGTTTGGTTTTTAATTTGTGCTTTTTTCTTTGAATTTATTATTCTAACCTAACCGTGGTTTGATTAAAATTGGGCGCCAAATTGAATCCGAAAGTGGATTCATCTGCTGTTCGTACAGTTTTACGTAATGGAAAACTAATCTTGGTGGTGTCGACATATGTGTGATGATTATTGGGACCCAATTATAAATAATATTTGGTAGAAAAAAGGTTATTATAATACATTAAAGTTTTATTGACAAATCACATTTTACATTAAAATTTAATGTAATTATTCTCACCTCTCAACATTAAAATAATGATTATTAATGTAACACAACCATGAACTATCATCGAATAATAATTAGTATTGATGAGCATAGTTGTCAAAGGCGAGTGCCTCTCGCCACCAGACGAGGGTATTGTGTCTGGGAGAATCCCAGGCGCAACGATTCACTAAGGCGAGGCGTGCTTAAGGCGCGCCTTAGTAAAACAGGGGCCAAAGCTTTGTTTTTTTTAAACAAAAAACCCAAAGCCCAAAACCCAAAGCCCAAACCCAATCCTAGAAAGTAAAAACCCAGCAGTTGAGCGGCAGAAACAGAAGAAATGACCGGCAGAAAGTCAAAAACAAAAACAGAAGATGCGATCGAGTAAGAAAAGAAGACACTAGACAGGAACAAGTTGAACGATTAAGATTAAGAAGCAGAAGACAGCAATCACTGAAGGCTTCAACTCCAAATAATCAAGTAATTATTATATAAATAATCTGAACTGTTATTAATTATTATATATATATATATATATATATATATATATATATATATATATATATATATATATATATAATAACTGAAATTATGATATAATATACATATTCATGGTTGCAATTTTTTCTCCAGATTAATGTCAGACCCCCAAAAATTTGGACAACCGAAAAGATCCTGACTGGAGCTATGGGAAGATGAACTTGATTGGGATGATGAAGAATTCTAATCATGTTTCTTATTATTTTGTTTTGTGTGACATTGTTACTTAATTATTTGATATTTTAAGATATTTATTCTAAGATAATATATTTTTTTTAAAAAATAAAAAAATGTGCGCCTTGCTTCGGTCAAGCGCGCGCCTCGCCTTGCGGCTCAGGCTCTAGGGCCCTTGTCGCCTCGGTGCGCTTTGCGCCCTTGACAACTATGCTGATGAGTTATCTGTTATTATACCAATGTGTTTAGCTCCATGGCTTGTGCACATGCGCATAAGAAAAGAGAGCGAAAATAATGGGGATGGATATGTAGAGAGGTCGAAATATAATGTTTGAGTTATACGATTTTGAATATTTAAATTACATCATTATTATCGGATATGATATCTGATGTACATTTGATCTATGATCGGTATCTAAGCGAAGATGTCATTTTCAATTCCCAAGATTTATAAGATAGAATAATTATTGAGTTTTGGATTATTTGATAGCTAGTAGTAATTTCTTTACAACTGATGGTTGTTGGTCATGAGTCAAGACTACTACCAAAAAGCTCCAATAAAGATTCTTTATGTTGGCCGTTCTTGTGTAGTGCGGCCCGGCGACTTATGTGCGACTCAGATTGTTTTGATTGATAAGAATGAGACTTGGAATTAAAATTGGATTTGGATTTGGATTTGATATATAGTAATAGTTTGGATTGATAATATAAATTTAGATAAATGATAATTTGTAAAATTTGCAAATAAAACTTGAATTTTATTAATAAGTTATATAAAAATATAATTTTATTTAAAAAAACTGATATTTTCAATACTAAAATCCCATGAAATCCGACAAATTTCAAAATAATTTTGTTTCTATCAAATATCACTCCGTTTTGAAATCCTATTTTATCAAATATATTACAAATCCAGAGAAAATACTGGGTTCCAAACACAGAGTTAGTTAGGATACCCGCATCCCTGAACCAAATTCCCAACTTTATTATGGGATCTACCATGACACATAATTATCTTCTCAAAACAAAACTTTTATAACTTTTCTCCACAATTTTAAACCAAAAAATAACTTTTTTACGGGTGTCACTGATCATTTCTACACATATTAAATTTTTAGATAAATAATATTTTGTAAAATTTACAAAGAAAAACTTGAAATCCATGAATAAGTTATATAAAAATATAATTTTTTTTAATACTCACGTCCTATCAAATATTCAAATCCGATCAATTTAATAAAAATTTCATTCCTATCAAATATCGATCCGTTTTGAAATCCTATTTTATCAAATATATTTTAATTAAAAATTCATTCCTATCAAATACTCGTGGAAAAACAAGAGCCTTTTACGGAAGTATATTGGATTAAAATATATTTTTTCCTTATGCAGTTACCTTTGTATCTTCGAAAGTAGAAAGCAAAAAATATTTGATAAAAGGGTTGGATGAATGGTTTCTGGATTTTAGGAACCCATATGCAGCAAATCCATTATAATTTAATTCAATACTATAAACGTCGACCCCGAGAAAACAATCGTACCCAAGTATTGGACGAACAAAATGAGTAATCAATCAATATCTAATTATCTATACCGAATTGTGTTGAATTGGGCTGTAGTACTAAATATCCACGTACCTTTTTGTCATATATATGCATGTGAACACTTACTCTTGTTCCACTTTTGAATTTATTGATTCACCATTAATTAATCAGTAAATCTTACAAATTTGTTGTATTTTCATCTCTCAGATGGGCTGCCATAGCGAGTCACTTGCCAAAAAGAACAGACAACCAAATAAAGAATCCGCGGGAAGGGAATCCATGACTGCAAATCTCAAGTTTGAATGTACAACTCAATTCCAAGTTTCACCGACTACAAAACAGAAATAAGAAACTTATCAGAGCACCTTCAATGAGACTTGTGCTTTCTTGATGATCGTCTTCGAATCTAAAGTTAGCTGGTAAACCTTGAGATGCCCCTTTCACTCCTTGCAAATTTGCCCCCAAAAAAAAAAGCCAGGTAAGAAAATTTTGCCCAAAATGTAAAAAGAATGTAAAATATTTCATTAAAAGTAAGGAGTTGAAGTAAAATAAAAGAGGTGACGAAAACTGGAACATTCATCGAACATATATGCTCCGATGAACATCATCATCGAAGTCAAATAGGTGAAAATTACGGTCCTCATTACTGAATTTGCAAACAAATTTCTCAACTTTTTAAGATTACGAATCTCTATCCACCGCTCAACACAACAACAAATAGAATATATGAGTTCTAAACAAAGACAATCTTCAAGCTATAATTTTTTTAATCTATGAATATAACAAATGACTTTCCAATATAAAGACAAAAGTTACTCATACCTAATCAGGTTAGAGGATCTTCGTTGAGCTGTCAACCACAACAAACCAAAACTTAATGAAAATATTGACACAATGAAATGGTACTACCAGAAATCCATTACATCCATATGTCGTGTCGTGACTGTTTTGAATTGCGCGCCGAAACTCAACCCAATCTGCCACCTCGACACGACTTAACCCGAAAAATATCAGGTTAGTGTTGGGGGTATTTAGGTTTGGGTCGAATCGAATCGACTTGAAAACTAACCCGAAAATATTAATCGACTTCAGGTTGGGTTCGGGTCAACCCGAATTGGCCCGAAATGATCCGAAACTTTTAATTATTATTATTTTTATATAAAATTAAAGTAGATTTACTACTTTTTTTTATAAGTTGTATGTTTCAAAAAAAAAAATTATATATTTATATAATATATTTTCGTCATTTAATGTTTATTTTGTACAATTTTTATTTTTTAAAATATTTTTTTTAATTTTTTGTAATAGGTATACTTCAAATTTTTTAAAATTAAAAGTTCAAATTTAAATTATATAAGCTTAGATTTTGTTTATGTGATTAAATTAAATATTATTATTATTATTAGTATTATTATTGTGTGTTTAGAATTTTTATTTAATTATTTTCTTAAAAATAAAAAATTAAAATCGGGTTGGTTCAGGTTGATCGGGTTAGCCGGGTTTGGGTTGGGCGTTTTCGGGTTGATTCGGGTTCGGGTTGAGGGAATTTTTAGAATTATTTTCTTCAACCCGATCCGATCCATCCATCCGAATTGACACCCCTATTTTTGAATAATGACGTATTGTTTTTCAACTCCATTTTCTTGTTTTAATGGTTCCAACCACTAAAACTGCGTAATTGGTGATGATTGTCATTTTTTTTTTCATCATCATTGGGTGCTTAATATATAGCCTACAAATATTTAACATATAAATGAAATAAGAAATATATATATATATATATATATATATATATATATATAGACACACACACATGCTAGTATATATAAAAAGTAATACAAATAATCAACCAATACCTTACTGGCCCCACCAAGGCTCAGGTGGAAGGCCACGGTGGCAATCACTGAATCCCACTTTCTACAAATGAAATCACATTCACAGCTTCTATTTCACTGTGAGTTAAAATCCGATGTCTTTGGAGCTGTTAATTAAAATTCAATTAGCTCTATTTTTTTTGGTTAAAATAATTTAAAAATCTTACCCAATAATAAAAAATTTGCATAGAATTTCTCTCTCTTGCATTATAGCAAGCTTATGTCGCGGGAAGTCCTTTTTTTGAACGTATTTCAAGATGTATATAAAAGGACAACCGCCTTTAGTTTGAATTTCCCAATAAGCAGCGTCGGTCAAATGTTTAAATTTTTTAAATATGTGATCGTAGGTGTAATATTCGAAAAATCCATAAATATATTCATGATTATTAAATGAATTTTAAGTTATTGTATTTTATTATATATTTTAAAGTTTATTTTCAATTAAATACTTGTATGAGTTGTGTAAATGATTTAAAAGTTGATGTTTCATGCATTAAAATATATGTTTTATTTTTTGTGTTAAATAATTTTAATAGAATTTGTTTTGAACTGAGAAAAATGAGTCTATCCTATGATCGATATCGTAGAAAATAATTCTACGAGTATTTTGAGTATAATATTGATATGATTCTATTTTATTTGTAGAGAGTAAGAATTTAATTGACTGAGTTGGGGGTGTGTTAATCAGAATTAGTGTAGTCTTTCTGCCTAGATTCCTATCTATCTACCCCAACCCCACCATTTTGTTTTGTCCCCCTCAATCACACGTTCTTGTCCCCCCATTATCTTCCTCTTCATTTTCTTCTTCTCCCTTCCGATCTCCATTTTCTTCCAAACTCGTCTAACCTTGAGCAGCTGTCGTAAATAGATCATAACTTCTTTATCCGGTGTCCGAACTTCAATCCGCTTGAAGGGTTGTCTTCCTTACATCCGTAGCTTTGATTTGAATCATGAATCACGGATTTTGATTGTCATTTCAGCCTAGTTCAAAGCCTTTTGTTAAGATGTTTCTGCACAAATTTTCTATTCCATTTTTCTTCTTAGATTGCCTTTGATTCTTGGTGTCTTCTCACCATGTAAAAGTTTTATTTCGAGATTAGGAGCAGCTGAACCAATTCTTGGATTTCATCTTCTTTCGGCTTCCTTTTTAGCATGTCTCGATTCCGTTTGAATATGGCTAGATCTCCACCAAGGTCCAAGTTAATCTTGTTCTTCAAAGATCAATGACAAGTTCAAGTTTTAAAATTTTTGAAACCCATTCAAGTTATTATGTATTTTGATAAAAATAATTATCAAAAGTTTTATGATGATATATGTTTAGATCTTTAAGTATTTTGAAGAGTATATAGGCTACAATTTACATGTTTTGGAAACCATTTTTCAAGATCGTGAATATTTTGATATGTGATAGATGTGTATATGTAAGAAAGTACAAGTTTTTTTAAATAATTTTAAACCACCATTCAAGATATATGTATATTTTTTATATGAAAATTTAAGTTTATGAAATGTTTATGCATGATTTTCAAGAGCATGATTTATTTGTGTTGCAATCGTGAAACATATGTCTTTCTTGGCTAATTCTTGATAGATGTTTTGTATAGTTGGATATCTTGAAATCTTGTGGTGTTTTAAAGCTTTTGATGCAAAATAAGTTAGGATTTTGGGTAAAGGAAGTTTATGTTTGAAGTTCAAGAAAATGAGTTGTTTTGATTGAAGTTTTGGAAGATTGTTGTTTGATCTAATCCTTTTAAGTTTTGAAGTTTTTCAAGTATATAAATCAAAATTTTCATGTTGTGATTGAGCATATATGAATCGGAAAAGAAATAGATCAAGAAAAGCTCAAAAATCACATTTTCTTTCTCTTTGCGCCTCTGCCCAAAATTTTGGGCAGCAACTGAAGTGCAGAGGCGCCACTTTTAGGTGCCCCAGCACAAGTAGTGGTGCAAGGGCACCATTTTTCTGCGCCCTTGCACCGGTCAAGATGCCCAAGTTTTTCTTCATCTCTTATTTTGAATCCTAAATTCATGGTTATGATCTTTTAAGGCTAAAATATATTTAAGAGTTTCAATGTAAAAAGTTTCAAGTTTTAAGTCAAGAACGAAAATAACGACTTACGTAGATCGATTACGTTATGTGATGCATGTACATGTCTAAGTTTCATTCATGAAACATATGTTCAATATGAAACTATGATTTTTATCATTTATGACATGTATGAAGTTATCGAGTAAAGTTTATGTTCATGAAATGAAAGCTAAGATGAAAATTACGATGTTTCAATAATGCTTCATAATGAATGATATTTTATGATGATACGATGATATGATGATGAAATGAAAGATGATGAAGCATAAATAATTAATGTTATGATGAAACATGAAGATATGATATGTTGATGCACGAAAATATTTTGATGTCTTATGTGTCTTTGTGGTGACAATACGAGAACGGTACTCCGGTTTGGGCTCCGAAGGGGCCCTCCCAAATACGGTTCAACGTACGGGTTAGGTACTCTGGGATGAGCTCCGAAGGGGCCTCCGAAAATGAATGAACGAATGTTACGAGGCGTAATGCCATATGATTGTTGATCAACATGAAAGAAAGATGAATGTGCCCATTATGATGGTTGCCACAATTTTACATATTTCATCACCCAAAATGATAAGGTTTTATGATTATGTTCATGTTATGTGGTATTGTCAAGTTCATCCTATTCACGAGGTTTTAAGTGCATATGTAAAGAGTAATGTTTTGAGACATGCATGAAGTTATTCCAAAGTTTTAAAGTTATGTATGTAGGTGTCCATGATTAAGTTCCTCACATATTTTAAAGAGTTTTGAAGTTCATGTTTAAGATTTTACGTTTAAAGTACCATGATGTTTTACGTTAAAATTCTTCAAGTTCAAGGTATCATGTTATGTATGTTCAATTCAATTTACGTTTAAAGTATTTTGAAGCTATTACGTTATCTATATGCATGTTTTTAATCTTGGTGAGTCTTTAGACTCACTATACTTGAATAATGCAGATATATTATGATGTTTTAGTTTAAAAGCTCAGGTAGATTGTCTGAAGAGTCTCGAGGCGACGACATTGCAAGGCACAGTAGGTTCAATTCTCCGATGTTTTAAGATTTTCTTATGTTTATGTTATATTGTTGTCAAATTATTTATATTTAAATTTAAAAAAGGTTTTAGATTTGATCATTTTATTGTCAGTCTTTTTATTGAGTTCTGAGAATTTCAAATATGTATCTTTTAAATATTTATTTCAGTTTGATATCGTTGTGTAGATTCCTCGATTATTTTTAAATGTATTTTAGGTATATAATTAATCAATTGAACTCACATTCCCTTATTCCATTTAAATGTTATTAGTAGTTTTTGACGTGTCGTATTTTAGATAATTATTGTCGTAGGGTTGCATCGGTATTTCTTTGACTTTGTGAACGTTCAGTCATGAGTTTTATTATTATAGATTTAGATTTTAAATTCTTTTAGAGTTGGTGTTATACACTCCCTGAATTGTTTTAAGTTTCGAAAAAAAATTTCCCATCCATTTTTCGCAACTATTTTCATTAAACGAATAAAATACGGGACATCACAATAGACTTCCGTATAGTCAGAGTAGTAAGGTCGGGTCCAATTCTTGAGCAGAAGATTATGTTTTCTGTGAAGTGTTTCCATGCAAGCAGCCACGACCACGAATCCACAAGCGCCAGCGTCGTATTGATTTCGTACATGCGATAAGTACTCATGTAGGTCAAAAATATACTCTCTATCTTTTCATCCTCAAAGTGAACTCCCTCAATGCATTTATAAAGAGATTAACGTGAATTGATGACCTATCAAAGAAAAAGTGAATTGACCTATCAAATGCATGCAATTCCAAGACAGAAAAGTTTTTCATCTTCCTTCTCCTCTCATTGAATATACTATAAACTTTGCTGATTTAGTTCATTCTATTAACTGATTGTCTATATTATGATCCGTGATTAAGTAAACTTAACTTTCCTTTCATGTTTGGATGTAGAACATAAATGACCAGGCTAACTACATTGAGCAGATAGTAAGAGAGTTATACTAACCTAGAGGACATAAGGTGTGCTTGGAGGAAGACAAGCGTGAACTGCTAGAATTAGAGACACACCTCCGGGTTGATGTCGAGAGTTTTGCTTACTACCTCGATGAGGAAGAGCAATGTTGAAAAATTGTGTTGGAAAATTACACATGCAAAATCATCAGGCAACTTAACTTGTTTACAACTGAACAAAAGCTACTCTATTGGACAAGTCAACTAAAGCTGGCTTACTAGTTCACAAGCTAAACTGGATAAAAGGAGACTGAACTAGTTAATCTATCTTACACAAAACAGTTGTGCGCAATTGAATGCTTTCTACAAACTCCACTGTGGTGACTCGACCACAAGCGTTTGTGTCATTTTCTATGGGGATTGGGAGCACTTTCAATTTTATACTACAAAAAAACGGCTAAAGACAACGCTTTTTTCGCGTTGTTAATGTCCCCGAAAAAGCTTTGTCGTAGCCAGTGTTGTAAAAGACCATATATGCTCAAAGACAACACGGAAAAAACGTTGTCATTTCTGGAAAAGACAACGCTTAAAAAGCGTTATCGTATCTAAAGAAAACAACGCTTCTTTTATAAAAAGCGTTGTCGTTTCTGGAAAATACAAAGCTTTTTAAGCGTCCTTGTATCTATAAAAGACAACGCTTAAAAAAAGCGTTGTCTTTGTCCAAATAAAAAAAATTTAATTTACAAATTTTAAATATTATAAATCATTCAAAATTCAAAAATTTGTAAAATAAAATTTAATATAGAGTCTTCCAATATTAGAAATCATTCAAATATAAAAATAATCGAATTCTAAATTAATGAACACTTGGAAAAAATTATGTATTAATCTCGAAAAACTTTGATTCCTTCCTTCAGCACATGTTAGCGTCCCAAGCTTTCATAAAAGCCGCAACAATCTCTTTTCTTTTAATTTGTATCTCCATATTGTAAATTATTAAAAATAAAAACAAACATAAAACAAATATGAATAGATTAAAATAAAAAGTAAAAACAAACACATATTTATCAGTAAAAGAACATGAACTACAAATGACGAAACTATCACTAAGCGATTGGAATTATCAAATGAACTACGAATTACGAAATTATCACGTTTCCATGCACTTAGCCCACGAGCTTTCTGGTGATCACGTTTATAATTTGGATTCCTCATCTTTCAGAGCGAACAAGAATTTTAATTTCTAAGTAAGAAGCACCACATGCATATTTAAGACATGAGGGAATAAAGAATTGCATGACAAAAAATGAAAAGGGAATCATCCATTATAATAAGGGCATTCGGATTCCATTATAACCTCATTCGTCCCACACCGCTCGTCCACTAGCAAGGCCGAGCAATCCTTGAACGGGCAGTAATACTACTATGATTTTTCTTACCACTGCGGTGTATAATTGGGGTGGAAACTGCATCATCCAAACATAAAATTACGTTAATACCCAAAGTTGAATACATCACTGCCAAGAAAATTCATATCAAAAGTAGTGTAAACAGTAGTAAACAAGAAGAACCCAGAAATTTAATCACAATCTAAGTGAGAAAAAAACAGAAGAGAAACTCCATTAATCCCTAGACATTCAAAAGGCATAAAGAAAAGATAACGTAGATGTGATATTCAAATTACAGTAGAGGTATTAGGTACAAGTGAATAGAGGAATCTACAAAGACAAAGGTGATATTTTCATACTTAACCCAGTGTCATAATTCGATAATATAAAATATTGATCAAAAGATACGTTTCATGAAAAGGTCTAATGCAAGAATTTAATTTGATGACAATATTATATACCTGTTGCTGTTGTTCCAGAAAATGGGCTACTTCCAGCTCCAATTCATTCGTGTAAGCCTGTACAGTAGATTGATAAACGCATGCCAACTGCTTAACTATACAAGATTTTGTGACACAGAGCATAAACATATATAATTCCAAGTTAGAGAACTTGAATACTGAATGCATATCATGCTATGGTCAACACCAAGAATCTATAACAAAAGGAATGATCTCTACGTGTTGCAGCCTAATTAAATACATTAGCCCAGATCTGTTTGTATTTGTCAGGCCCGTATAATTGGGAAGTCCACCCCTTCTACCCCTGATGAAACACAAAGGAAGCTATCTGAAATAACTGAGATAAAAATTCACTACCTTAGATAATTCTCCAGGACACGAAAGAAACACTGAAGAACCTGAAGAAACTGTGCCTCAACAATCCACTCTAGATTTCTCTCTCACTATCATTCAGGCTTTCATGGCTCATTCTGAAAAAAAGATTTCCCAAGCCTAGGAGGACTTGGACTTTTATGGAGCTTTGTTAGCTAACTGTCATACAAGACTTGGCATTTCTGGCCAAAAAGGGGAATAGAATGCACAATAAGGACGACGAGGATGAGGACACTGAAGATCAGGAGGGATCTAATAACGATCAATTTTAGATTGATTGGTGTCACCCCATATTTTTTTCTTATCTCATTTTTGCGTTAATTTTCTGTTTTGTTTTGATCTAGTTGTGTGTTTTAACTGTTATAATTTGCTCTAACTAGGTTAACCACTTCTACTCTACTTATGCTCTGATATATGAATTATAGAATTCCTAAGTCAAGTTTCATGTTATCCTTGGTGTTGCCAATACGAGGGACAACACCTTAAGGGGGAGATTTACAATTCAAGGGGAAAAGTGTTTTAAACTCAGAGGGAGTTTATGTTTGAATTGTTTGTGCTGATTTTGTCCAAAAAGGCAAAAAATGGAAGATTGAAAGGAATATTAATTTCTTGAAATATCTTGCCTAATCGTGAAAAGATTTGAACCAAGTGTTTCACCTTCTAGACAGAGATATGCTAGGTTTAAATATTCTATATTATTATAAAAATAAATGGATAGATATTTACCTAGATTAATTATTATCTTGATAAAAAATTGTTGTGTATTATTGTTATCAAATATTATCAATATATTATTAATTATATTTAAAAGATTTTTATTCCTAACAAAGACTATTTTTTATTTGTGTAGGACTCTACAAAGAAATCATTTCATGTCTTGGACTCTCATCTATAAATAAAAGATTCTACGTACAAACAAACGTGAACTTCATAGCAGAATTCAGAAGCTTTTAGATAAAATCACATTGAAGAATTCGAAGATTTTGAAGCAATTTTGTAGTCGTCGTTACTACATGTCCTCGTGCTGTCGTTACTGTTGAAGACATCGGAGACAACACTGTGGGAACAGTGTTGAATGAAGATATTTTTTTTGTTTTTTCAAATTTAGGCTACGGGAGTTGCAATCAGTTTTACTCTCATTTATTTAGGATACAAATTTGATTTCTCAATTTGTTGAGAAATTTAAGATTCATTGATTTTTTTATAAAATCACTAGTATTGTTTTGTAAAACTGATATTACTTTTTCTATTGAAATTTATCCCTAAGGCATCCGCACGAGTTTTTAAACTCGTGCAAAAGTAATTTTTTGTGTTATTTATTGTTGTTTATTTTACGTATTTATTTTCCATTGCACTGTATTGTCTTTGGTGTTGTAACACTGTAGACAACACCAACTGATTTTATTTTACAATTATAATACGATTTCTATCAATTTTCTTTAGTCAAAAAGTCAAATTTCTCTATAAGAAGAAGCTCTCAGTTAAAAACAACCACCAACTACACAGAATCACCAAGAAATCTATCTATATAGGACTAGGAATAGGAATACAATGGCAGAAGTGAAGGTATTCGGTGTTTATCGTTGAATTGGTGGGACTCAAACTCATAACAAACAAAGAGTTCCCGAATGTGTGTAAATGGATAGACGAGTATGAGAACTCTTAGCTATGTGAAGGAACATCTACCTCATCGGGAGAAAGTGGCCGATTATTTCAGGGCTCATTTAATATGAATCGAGAAATTTCTTTCTTGTATTGTGTATGTTTTTTTCGGGAAATTAAGGAAACCTTTGTGTTTTATTCAAAAAAATAAAAGAACAAAAAGGAGACCTTTGTGTTTTGGTAGGTGGCTTCGCTTGTCTCGCGTGTTCATGACTTCAATTAATTCTCAGTTTATGATGTGGATAAGCTTTAGTTATTTCTTATTGATAAAATAAATCAGTTTAAAGTTAGATATCCAAGTTTCACAAAAAGAACTTGTATTTTATTATGTATACATACGTCTATAAATAGACAATGTCTAAACTTCGTGGGTTTTCACTTTTCATGATGAACACTAATCAAGAAGGCATAAATTTAGTCAAGTGACCCAAAATATTAATAAAATTTTATTAGGTATATAATTTTATTTTTAAAGTTATTTATTGATTAATTTTAAATATATCATATTTATTTAAAATTATATTATGATAAAATTTGTACAATTAATTTAACAATAATTTTTAAGTTTGTATTTTTTTACTCGTGTTTAAATTTAAACATAAATAAATAAATATTTATTTTGTAATATTTTTATCGGTATTAAATATATTTTAGTCATGTAGATTTATTTATTGAGTATGATTTATTAATATATAATTTTTATATCAATTTTTTTAAAAAAAGAGTGGATAATTATTTAAATAAATAGAAAAAATATCATTTTATTATATATTTATTAATATTTTAAAATTATATTATATTTGAATAAATAATATATTAATAAGTACATATAAATATATTATAAAAATAGTAAGATACTTATTTCTTATAATTTTAAAATTAACATAAATTTGTTTTACACTTTTAATAAATAAAAATTATTTTAAAATAAAATATACACTTAGTTGATGTAATAAAAATAATTAAACCTAAAAACAATTTTACTAAAGGATAAAATCAACTTTTTAGTTGGATCGGATACCAATTAATCCATTTTTTTATTGCATGTACCAATTTGATATTTTATCAATAGTTCGTATGTCATAATGAATTTTACTCATTCTTTTTAATGATGATGAAACTAGGAACTACTATTATTTGGTGTGCATTAGGTAAACATTACCAGAATAATTAGATAAATCACACGACGAACCTTGCGTTATTGGTGTTTCGATAAAGCATTGGTTCTTGACAATTTGTCAAACGATAACATATTTTACTAATTTGGACACATTTTTAGAGGGAATGATAACTAGTATTTGAGCACACTCATAATATAAAAATTATTTTATATATATGTAAAAAAACTAAATTAATTTAAAATATATTAAAAAAATTGCTTATATAATTTCAAAAATAGTTCATTGAAAATAAAATTTTCATCTCCTTAATCATAGGATTGAAATATGTAAAAAAAAAAAAATTATTTTAGGAAAATAAAGTCAAAAATAATCATATAAAGGTTATATGTATAATTATTTTTATTTTCATAAAACACATCAAATTCGATTATGATACGTTATCAGTCTCTAAATTATAGACCAATATTTTGGCATCCGTCTCTATATTAGAGATTGATATCATAAAATTTGTCTTTAAAGTAGAGACTGATTTTGTTGGCATGACGCATCAAAAATTTCGATATCTAATTGTAAATAGAGACACCAAATACAGACCGATATTTTGGTCTCTAATTCGCGTTTCTCTTGTAGTAATATAAACCTTTAAATAACTCGACCCAAGTATAAGACAAAACAAAATGAAAATATCTAATCATCTGTACCGAATTGTGTTGTAGTACTAAATATACACGTACCTTTTTGTCATATGTGAACACTTAATCTTGTTCCACACTTAATCACAGTCCTCATTAACTAATGAACATAACATCTGACTTTCCAATGTAAAGACAAAACCTACTCATACCTGATCAGGCTATGTCCCTGTCAACCTCAACATACCAAAACTTTCTGAAAGTGTGGACGCAGTCAAATGGTACAATCAGAATTCCTCGATGTCCAAATTCATCGTCATGGCTGTTTAGAATAATGAGTTGTTGTTATTCAATTCCATTTTTGATTGTTATAATACCGCGTGATTGCCCGCCAAGGTGTTTCCTATGTCAAACTCATTCGGTCCATCGTATACAGTATACAAACAATTATCAAATAATGAAATAAAAAGAGAATATATATATAAAATAATAAAAATAATAGCTAATACCTTTTTGTATTGATAAAGGCTCCAGTGGAAGGTATTCCTTTTTCTATAAATGAGATGGCAATTTCGGCTGGTATTTCAGAGAAAGCGAAAATCTTATATCTTTTTACCTGTGGCTGTTAACATAAACAAAATTTAATTAACTCTACTTTTTTGTGTAATATAATAAAAAATCTTACCCGTTCATCAAAGTTATGAAACAAATTTCGTTCTCTTCCGTTATAACATGCGGAAGTAGCAGCAAGTCCGATCTTTTGGCAGTATCGCAAGACCAATTCCTATGGACAACCACCCACCGTGTTAACTTCCATATCAGCAGCACATGGATAACCACTAAATTCTTTAAATATGTTATCGTTGCCTTCTGTGAAGTCCAAATAATACGCCTTCGCCCAGTCCTTCAGTACAATCTTGTGTTTTCTCAACAGTGTCTCCATGCATGCTGTCACGACGACGAATGAGCAACAGCCGATGTTGTACTGAGCCCTAACTGGGGAGAGGTATTTGTGTATGTCGAAACAATACTTAACGATATTTTTGTTCTCTTTAATAAATTCAACCGATGCACTGCTAAGGAGAGAAATCCAAATTGGCCTATCAAAACGTACAAGTAACTTTGAGGATTTTTCATTTTCACACCACACAGTATTTTCACACCAAATTTCGTACACTACAGGTTCATATTTGTGAGTATTTAAAAAAAAATTCATTCAATTCCAAGACAGAAATTTTTCATCTTCCTTCTCATTTAATTGAATGCTATGGACTTTGTTGATTTAGTTCATTATATTTGTTGATTAAGTGTCTTCCAAGCTGGCTTTCCAATCAAGAAGTAAGGATGAGTTATAATATTGGTTAGTGACCATAACTAATGTTACAGGCTATCATAGGTAGTGGATAGGTAACAACTCAATTGATGGGAAAAAGAATGCAAGACTTCAGTACTTGGAAAGGGAGCTACCTATCACGGACTTAGCCCTTCTAAGATCACGTGCGGCCTTTGCTCCTTGACTACGCCCCTCGCGAGTACTAGCAAAGCAGCCTTTGTTGCACCAATGTGTGTGTAAGTGTTTGAGCAAAAACACAAGAGAGCTTTGAGAATGCTTTGTATTGATTTCCAACTTGGTGGTTTACAAATGAGGCTTGCACCCTTTTATAGTTGAGCTTCCTACAATCTGCATGATTCTAGATTCTTCCATCTACACCAATCTAGAGTCTACTTTCTACAAGTTTCTATACAAGTCATTTATATACAAGTGTATTCTAGAGAGTTCTACATAAGCCTATATCTTGAATATTGTAGAGACTTCTAGAATACGCACAACATTTACCTTGCCCCATGCATTAGAATCTTCCGGAATGTGCAAGAAGGTGCCGGTTGTGACATACCGGTGACTAAAAGTCAAGGAGTTGGAAGATAGATAAAGATGTCAATCAGTTACCTTACTCAATAATGCACACTACAAGAAAAAAGGCAAACGACAACGGATATAATTGGTTGCGCTTAATCGTGTCACGCCCAAATTACCCAACTCAATCAGATCACTAAAAATGTAATAGTGTGAGTAGGGATCGTTCCCATGAGGAAAGGTAAATTTAATGCGCTCTAAATAAATAAAAGGGGGGGGGGGGGTTTGAAGTTGAGATTAACTATTGAAACTTTTAAACAATTAAAATTAAATAAAATCACTATCATGCAAGAATGAAAATTAAACTGGAGAATTCAATAAGAGGCGAGACTTGGTATCGGTTGACTACAACCTTGATATTCATTCATTCAATCATCGATTCCCTAAAAATAATCAATCCTATTAAATATTCGTCACTGAAAATCCAATTCATGTTTCACCGTTATTTTAGTTAATTAGAAAACAACATTCTAAATTAACCCTTACCAATGAATTAACCCGATAACAGCAATCTAGATTTAAATCCACGGTAACATTCAAACTAGTAAAACTGAAGAACCTAGGCAACACAAACACCAGCGGTTGTATTTAGCCTAGTCAATAATTGATCCTACAATTTAATAAATTCAACAGCAGAAAATATCAAACGTAGTTGCTTCGCAAATTAGTTTATTCAAACAATTACGGGTTTGAATTCTAATTTAGCATCGCTCGCAATACAAAATTCTAAGATGGCCAATCCTAAAATCTCGCATACAAACATAAAATTAAACAGATCAAAGATTGATACTTAATAAAGATTAAACACTGAAAATCAAATCTCATGAATAAAATATATCAAGGTTTCGTCTCCCTCAACCAAGTATTAAAACTTAGCCACAACGATTCATGACCAAATCAATAAAAATTCAAAGAAAAAGAAGAAAACTAGAAAAGAAATTGAAGAACAAAACCTAGCCTCCAAAGAAATCTCCCAAAAAGTCTGATAATAATCTTCAAAAACGGAATTAGGAGTCTAATAAAGCCTAGAGTCTAAAATAACAAAGTTTTCAAAAATATAAAATTTTTCCCGAATAGCGATGTCCGCTCGATCGACAACATCCTGCGGATCGAGCGAGCCAAAATTCCCAAAGTTACTGACTTCAAAACACGTACGCCGCTCGAACGGTAAAAGTCTGCTGATCGAGTGGCTGAAAATCTTCACATCTACTGTCTTCAAAAATAGGCGCCCACTCGATCGGTAAAGAGATGCGGATCGAGCGGCTGAAAATCTTCAGAAATTCCCATCATTTCCATGACTCCAAAGTACCTTCCAAGTATCCGCAAAATTGCACAACCTAACCACAAAACCAGGAAATCGATCATGCAAACACGGAACATGAAAAATGAACAAAAATGCATAAATAAAACATGTAAACTAATGCAAAACAATAAAAAAATGACTTTAACAAATGCAATAAAAATGTAACTATCAAACTCCCCCGCACTTAATCCTTACTCGCCCTCGAGTAAGTCATGCAAAACAGAATATGCAAACAAGAATCAAGAAATACTACGGAACTCTGGCCTCAGTTAATTTTTCAAACTTTTCACATTCATCCCTCCAACTCACATTGTTTTGAAAATTTTAAAACCAGACTGATTTCACCTCATAAACTTATAAACCCCACAACTCAAGTTCAAAACACTCGCCTCCAAATCCAATTCACACATTCATAGATCATGATGAATTTTTATGGTTTCACAGGATTACAATGAATATAAATCAAATCAACACACTCACAATCGGTTAAACACAAAGAAATCTGGTGTGTACGTGTTTTGATGAAAAATTCATACTCATCAATAATGTCAATCAATCGACAGTCCATAGGCAAAATTCTCGCAACCCCTCTCCACTAGTATATTGGGCGACTGTGACTCGATCAATAGGTCTTAATTGGCTTATAATGTAGGCTTGCCTTATAGTTACGAACAAGGAAAAGAATTCAAAGAGGGAGTAAATTATGTCTATCTTTAGAGTTCACTCCTTTTTATTCAGTTCTCACACCGCTTTTCACTTCATTGATCTCCATTTTTTCTTTTCTAATGCTTTTCACCATTAAATTTTCCTTTTTTTTTCACCACTTTATTTCATCATTTATTTTTTTCCATCCCCTATTCACTACTATTTTTTTCTTTTCTTTCAAGCTATCATCACACCATTCCATATTAACCATTCAACGCAGGAGCATAAAATAATTTTAACATTTAACTCACTCCCTTAAAGGTAGGAAACAATGTTTAGGCTATGGGTAGTAGTTGTAGGACCTTAAAATAATACCGAATGAGGGTTTACCACACGTTTGCACGCATGCCATTCATTTTTCAATCAGGCTCAAACAAGGTACTAGGGATAATTAATAAAGTGGGTGGCTTGAAAAGCTCAAACGAATTCAGAAAAATTGCCTACATCACTCCTAAGCCACAGTTTACCCGTATTTCACCTCGAGGGGTGTTTGAACAAGTTCTAGACATGTCTCAATTCACAATCAACTCACACAAATATTCATCAGTGCAAAGAAGAGAAATCATCAACAGTAAACGATGATTTTGCACAAAATTCAGAAATATGCACCTCATGTGCTCATATATATGTGAAAGCTAAAAGGACATCTAAGGACAAAAGATTCAAGAAAATTTAGGCCCAAATAATCCAAACAATGCCTCAATCCTATCCATGTTTGTATGTTTCAAAATTCAGATTTGAGTATAATTCACAGAGTATGTAAGAGTTCACTCGTCTACTGAGTTCCATCAGTGCAAAAACTTGTCAGATAGACATGTAATTCACAAACAAAGCTTCATCATTGGCCAGGCTACCCGTTTCTTTCTCAACTCAATACAAAATGCAACAGAATGCTAAAATCCTAAAATGAACTAAATGCAACAACGCAACAAAAACAACAATGCAATGAAATGCAATGCAAGAATGCACCCCCCACACTTAAACAAAACATTGTCCTCAATGCAAGACAACACAAAACTCAGGCAAACAACTAAAACACAATGAAATGCAAAAACAAAAACGGATCTCCCCTGGTTTAAAGGTCGGCGGCATTGTCCTCTTCAGTCTCCGAAGGAAGGACAGGAGCAGCATATTGGAACGAGAAAGGCGGCGGATACGGCAGAGCAGCCGGAACGACATTTGGATCAAGACCAAAGTGCAATGTGAGATTTCGCAATAAAGCATCCACAGCTTGCAAATTATGAGCCGCCACCGTATTATATGCATCCTGATGATGGGCGTAGGCAGTGAGCTCAAGGATGGCATCGGCTTGGGAGCAACGAGGAGGTAGAGGCGGCCTTGGGGGGTCTGGCGGTTGTTGAAAGTGGTCGTCCCTCATAAAATTCTTAACACGATATGCCCTCTTGGCTTCGATGAAAGCGGAGTCGAGTGGTCGCTGAGGCTGCAACCACTCTTCATCATTACGAATAACAACTCCGGCGCGTATGCATAGAAAATAGATAATCATGGGAAAGTAGAGGCCCACTGTGACATTATGGATCGACCGGTGTATCTCGCTATGGATAACACGCCCCACATTAATTGGTGCTCCTATATCAAGCGCATAAAGGAGGATAGCGCTCTCAAGACTGACCTCGCTTGAATGTAATACCGACATCAGACGCCGAATCACAAAACCATACCAAGAAGCAGGAAGTACACGTAAGAAATGCTCCTTGAAGTTCATGACGGAAACTGGGTCAACCCATGTAGCTCCAGGGTATGCCAGTTGTTCAAGCAACTCATCCAAATCCGGGCCGGCTTGCAGGCTTTGATAGAGAGAATCGTCCACCTCCGGGATTTCAAACAAAACATTCAACTCATGGGGCAAAAAAGAGATCAGTTTCCCCCTAACAACCGCCTTGCTATCCGTCCTTTCTGGTGCATTCGCATAAAATTCATGAACAATCGGTACTACAGCTGGAGGAGGTGGCTTGCAGAATTTTGTCCAACCCCGCTCTTGAATAGTCCTAACAATATCAGGATAGCTCAATTCTAACTCAAAGCCGCGTTCAGGAATGGGAGAACGATTTACCTTGGTGGTGATGTAACGATCACGAGCGGCGTCATTGACAAAGAGCCCGGTGAAGTCAGCATAAGATCGATCGGCGGCTCGAGAAGAGGACTCGCCTTGAACGCGCATGCGTTTAGGTACCATGGAAAGTATGAAGATGACGCTGAGAGTAAAGGATTCAATACTCCAAACACTTGGCGTGCGAAAAGAATTCGGTGCCTCCGAGAATATTTTGCGTCTAAACAGAACCGAGGAGGAAGATGGAGCATTAGAAAGCCCTGCAAATGAACTAAGGGGATGATCGGAGATGATGGCGATGTGCGAGAAGATGGGGCGTCGATCGTGAGATTTTCGACAAAGGAGAAGGCTGGAGAAGATGATCGGAGATGATGGCGACCGGAGTGCGGTGGTCCTTCCCTCGACTAATTCCTGCAGATTAAGAGAAAGAATGATGAATTTAAGGAGATAAATTGGTAGAAAAGGTATTGGGGGTTTAGGGATTTGAAAGATTGGAAAAGAGAGAAAGATAGGGGGAGGCGGGGTTCTGCATTTTAATTAGAGTAAACAAGCTGTCGCTCGATCGGCAAAATGTTGCAGATCGAGCGACAATAAAATTTCCAACTCACTGCCTGAACAAAAGAGCTCTCGCTCGATCGACAAGATGTTGCAGATCGAGCGAGGAAAAATAAATCAACTTACTGTCCCGAAGTAAAACACTCTCGCTCGATCGGCAAGATGTTGCGGATCGAGCGAGAGAAAAAATAGCAAACCACTGCCTCGAAGTAAAAGAGTGCTCGCTCGATCGGTAAAATTTTGCCGATCGAGCGAGCCAAAAAAAATAATAATAATAAAATATTTTTGGCTTTTTCAAAATTTCGAACAAACAAGAAAAACTGGGAAATAAAATTAAAACAAAGGAAAAAGAAACGAAAATAAAGCAAAAATATAAAAACGAGTAAAATCAAAAGGGAAAGAAACACTGGGTTGCCTTCCAGTCAGCGCTAAATTTGCAGTCAGTCTATAGCTCGACTGCATGCCGTGATTTAGTCGACATTTGGCGGAGCATCTAGAGTGATATCATGCTCGTCCCCTCCGACGTTCACTTAGACTCCTTCATAGTAGTGCTTAAGCCGGTGGCCATTTACCTTGAATGTTTTGGATGTGTCCAAACTTTGAATTTTGACTGCACCATGAGAAAAGACATTAGTTACAACAAACGGTCCATTCCAACGCGAACGTAACTTACCTGAAAACAACCAAAGTCGTGAATGATAGATCAAAACTTTCTGACCGACTTCGAAGTTCCGTCTAGAGATCATCTTGTCGTGGAAGGCCTTTTTTTTGTCCTTGTAAATCTTGGAGCTAGCATAGGCATCATTTCGGATCTCTTCCAATTCTTGCAACTGCAGCTTTCGGTGCTCGCCGCTCTCATCCATCTGCATGTTAAAGTGTTTGATGGCCCAATAGGCTCTATGCTCCAATTCCACTGGCAGATGGCATGGTTTCCCAAAAATTAGCCGATATGGAGACATTCCAATCGGTGACTTAAATGCGGTTCTATACGCCCACAAGGCATCATCCAAACACGAGCTCCAATTCTTTCTTGTAGGATTCACGGTCTTTTCTAGGATAGATTTGATCTCTCTGTTTGATACCTCAGCTTGACCGTTGGATTGTGGATGATATGCAGTGGAGATCCTGTGCGTCACATGTACTTTTTAAGCAAACTCGCCATAGTTCGGTTGCAGAAGTGTGTACCTCTATCACTGATGAGGGCTCTCGGAATTCCAAACCTAGAGAAAATGTTATGCTTGATAAACTCTGCAACAACTTGAGAATCGTCAGTACGGGTGGCCTTTGCTTCCACCCACTTCGAGACATAATCCACAGCAAGTAATATATAAATATAACCATATGAACTCGGAAAGGGTCGCATGAAGTAGATGCCCCACACATCGAAGATCTCACAAACTAGAATAGTTGTTGGGGAATCTCCTTTCGTTGAGAGATGTTACCTATCTTTTGGCATTGAGCGCACGACTTACAGAACAGGTAAGCGTCTCGAAATAAGGAAGGCCAGAAAAATCCGCTGTCCAACACCTTCCTTGATGTCCTTTTCGCCCCAAAGTGGCCACCACATGCATAAGAATGACAAAACGTGAGGATAGGGATTACCTCGCTCGCTGGGACACATCGACGTATAACTTGATCAGCGCAGTGTTTCCACAAGTATGGATCATCCCACACATAATACTTCGCATCACTTCGCACTTTGTCCCTTTGCGCCTTGGAAAATTCAAAAGGGAAACCATTAGTAACCAAATAATTCACAATATTTGCGTACCATGGTAATTCGGCGTTCGCTGAAAATAATTGCTCATTAGGAAATTCTTCTCGCAAATTCAGTTCCTCATCAACATGAACTAGGCGACTCAAGTGGTCAGCAACTTGATTCTCGGTCCCTCTTTTGTCTTTGATTTCCACATCAAATTCGCTCATAAGTAGTATCCATCGGATCAGCCTTGGTTTTGCCTCTTTCTTCGCCATCAGAAAACGAAGAGCTGCATGATCAGAGTAAACAATAACTTTAGCACCAAGTAAATAAGAGCGAAATTTTTCTAATGCAAAAACAACAGCTAAAAGCTCCTTTTCAGTGGTGAAGTAGTTCCGTTGGGCATCGTTCAGGATATGAGAAGCGTAATAAATAGCATGCGATGCTTTCCCAACTTTTTGGCCTAAAACAGCGCAAACTTCATAGTCACTGGCGTAACACATAATCTCGAAGGGCTTGCTCCAATCCGGTGGCTGGATTATTGGTGCAGATGTCAAGGAGTTCTTCAATTTGTCAAAGGATGATTTGCAAGACTCATTAAACTCAAATGACACCTCTTTTTTTAATAGCTTGCACATGGGGGATGCGATCTTGGCGAAATCTTGAATGTACCTCCTGTAAAAACCTGCATGGCCAAGAAAAGAACGCACTTCCCGCACACATGTGGGATAAGAGAGAGACTGAATGATATCAATTTTAGCCCTATCTACCTCTATTCCCTTAGATGACACAACATGACCTAACACCACACCTTGCCCAACCATAAAATGACATTTTTCAGAATTTAAAACTAGGTTGGTTTCGACACACCTCTTAAGGACAAGCGCAAGGTTAGACAGACAGTTTTCGAATGAATCACCATAGACAGTGAAGTCATCCATAAAAACTTCTAAGATATGCTCAATAAAGTCCGAAAAAATACTAACCATACACCGTTGAAAAGTGGCCGGTGCATTGCAAAGTCCAAAGGGCATCCGTCGATATGCAAATGTGCCAAACGGGCAAGTGAATGTCGTTTTGTCCTGGTCCTCCGGTGCGATAGCAATCTAAAAATAACCAGAATATCCATCAAGAAAACAATAGTAAGAATGACATGCTATCCTTTCAATCATTTGATCAATAAAGGGTAAAGGAAAGTGGTCCTTTCGGGTTCCGGCATTCAGCTTCCTATAGTCAATACAAACCCTCCACCCATTTTGAATACGGGTGGGAACCATCTCGTCATCCTTATTCTTTACCACAGTAATTCCGGTTTTCTTGGGTACCACTTAAACCGGACTGACCCACTGACTGTCAGAAATTGGATAGATAACCCCAACTTCAAGCAGTTTCAGAATTTCAGCCTTTACCACCTCCATCATCGGTGGATTCCGTTTGCGTTGTGGTTGACGTGAGGGGTTTGCTCCTTCCTCCATCAATATTCGGTGCATACATGTGGAAGAGCTAATTCCCTTGATGTCTTCTATAGTCCATCCAATAGCAGTCTTGTGCTCTTGCAATACTTTGACTAACTGCTCCTCTTGATCGACTTCCAAACTGTTGGAGATGATAACCGGTAGTGTTTCTCCTTCACCAAGGAAAACATACTTCAGATGGTTTAGAAACGTCTTTAGTTCGACCACTGGTGCCTGCAAAACAGATGAAAGACGCCTAGTATTAGAGATTGGCAAAGATAAGTAAGAGACATTACCTGACCGAGGTAGCTCAGGCGAACTATTCAGAATTTTCTCAATCTCTTCCACTTCTTGACTGCATTGAATCCCATCTTCCGTCTGCATAATGGGTGCTGTAATAGCTACCTCTAGCTCATCTTTTCCTGCATGCTCACAATAATCTTGTGCCAAGTAATCCACAATATCAACAGAAAATACACAATCATCACTATCAGGAAATTTCATGGCATCATAAATATTGAATTTCACAACCTCGCCATCGAATTCCATAGTAAGTGTGCCACTGTGAACATCAATTTTTGTCATGGAAGTTTTCAAAAATGGTCTGCCTAACAAAATAGGACTAGTATGATCACCGTTTTCCATGTCTAGCACATAAAAATCTGCAGGAAACACCAATTCATTGACTTGCGCTAACACATCTTCTACTACTCCCCTAGGGTATGCATTAGACCTATCAGCTAACTGAATAACAATTCCAGTTTTGTTCAGTGGGCCAAGTTTCAAGGATGAATAGATGGAATAAGGCATAACATTGATTGATGCTCCTAGATCTAACATGGCCTTCTCAATTCTAACATTCCCTCTAGTGCATGGGATAGAAAACATACCTGGATCCTTACATTTTGCGGGCAATTTTCTTTGGATCACAGTAGATATGTTCTCACCGAGTTCCACTATTTGACAACCCTTCAGTGTCTGTTTCCTCTTCGTTGTTCACAGTTCTTTCAAGAACTTCGCGTATCGAGGCACCTGCTTAATAGCATCTAATAGCGGAATATTCACCTCACATCTACGAAAAGTCTCATATAGATCCTTTATCCCTTCATCTTTTCTAGACTCTTTAAGTGCTAAGGGAAAAGGGGCAACAGGCTTATATTCAGAAAGTGGAGGAAACTTACCTCTTGGCTCTTCCTCCTTGGATGCTTCTCCATCAGTCGCCTTCGGCTCTTCTTGCGGTTTCTCCTTGGCCGAGGCCTCCATTTCTTTTTCTTTGATCTTCAATTCCTTCCCATTCCTTAGAGTGATTACACTTGTGTTTTCTCTTGGGTTTGGAATTGTTTGTGATGGCAAGGTGTTGGAATGCTGTGCTTCTAGCTTGTTGATGGAGGTGGCGAGCTGTCCCATCTGGGTGTTCAAGTTTTGGATACTTGCTCTTGTTTCCTGTTGAAAAGCTACAGTGTTAGTGGCAAGGTCCTTAACAATATTTTCGAGAAACTCACCTGGTGTTGGTATCTGAGGTCGCTGTTGTTGTTGAGGATATGGTGGCCTATAAGCTTGATTTTGCGGTGGTGCTTGAGGTCCCGATTGATTTTCTTGAGGATTCTCATATCTTAGATTTGGATGATCCTTCCAACCAGGATTGTATGTGTTGGAGTAGGGATCATATTTCCTCTGGGGTGGTCCAGGAAATCCTCCAGTAGCATTGACCTGTTCGACTGAATCTTCTTGAAGTGTGGGACACGTATCAGTAGCGTGCCCCACTGCAGCACAAATCCCACATGCCTTTGCAGTCTGTCCATTCCCTACAGCCATCTGACGCACAAGAGTCGTCAATTCAATTAATTGCTGTTCAAGGGAAGAGACATTTACCTCGTTCTTCTTCCTTGGTGGATGCTCATTCCTGATGGTGCCAAATTGTTGAGAATTGGCAGCCATGCTCTCTATTAAATTTCTTGCTTGTACCGGAGTTTTGTCCACAAAAACTCCTCCACTGGCTGCGTCTAGCATACTCCTGTCATGAGGTAACAAACCTTCATAGCAAAATTGTATTAGTTGATTTTCACTTATCTGGTGCTGCGGACAGCTAGCACAAAGCTTCTTGAACCGCTCCCAGCATTCATGCAGTGATTCCTCGGAGTATTGCTTGATCCCATAGATTTCCTTCCGGATGTTCGCAGCTCTATAGGCTGGAAAGTATTTCTCCAGGAAGGTTCTTTTCATCTCCGTCCAAGTTGTGATGGAGCCAGAGGGCAAGTAGTATAGCCAATCCTTAGCAGCACTCTTCAAAGAGAAAGGAAAATCTCTCAGCTGAATCTGCTCCTCTGTCACTCCATGGGATTTCATACTCGTGCAGACTACTTGAAACTCCATCAAGTGTTTATTTGGATCCTCACCTGCAAGACCATGAAAGGAAGGTAGTAAGTGAATTAATCCAGACTTAAGCTCAAAAGTTGCATTATTTTCTAATGTAGGAAAAGTAATGCATAAAGGTTGTTGATTGGGATCAGGAGTGCCCAATTGTCTAAGACTCAGGTTCGCATTAGCAGCCATCTCTTCTTCTGGAAAAGCAGCTCGAGCAGCTACCTCTTGTTGTTGCCTACGAAGTTCTCTCCTTCGCCTATGCAAAGTTCTTTCAATTTCCGTATCGTAGAGAAAGTTTTCTTCAGTAAAATCACCTGAAAGCATGAACTAGAGAGAACTAGAAACACAGAAAAGAGAAGAGAGTGAGATTAAACAAAATAAGACAAAAAGAAAATGAACACAAAAAAATTAACACCGTTCCACGGCAACGGTGCCAAAATTTGGTTGTGCTTAATCGTGTCACGCCCAAATTACCCAACTCAATCAGATAATCACTAAAAATGTAGTAGTGTGAGTAGGGATCGTTCCCACGAGGAAAGGTAAATTTTATGCGCTCTAAATAAATAAAAAAGGGGTTTTGAAGTTGAGATTAACTACTGAAACTTTTAAACAATTAAAATTAAATAAAATCACTATCATGCAAGAATGAAAATTAAACTGGAGAATTCAATAAGAGGCGAGACTTGGTTCGGTTGACTACACCCTTGATATTCATTCATTCAATCATCGATTCCCTAAAAATAATCAATCCTATTAAATATTCATCACTGAAAATCCAATTCCTGTTTCACCATAATTTTAGTTAATTAGAAAATAACATTCTAAATTAACCCTTACCAATGAATTAACCCGATAACAAGAATCTAGATTTAAATCCACGGTAGCATTCAAACTAGTAAAACTGACGAACCTAGACAACACAAACACCAGCGGTTGTATTTAGCCTAGTCAATAATTGATCCTACAATTTAATAAATTCAACAGCAGAAAATATCAAACATAGTTGCTTTGAAAATTAGTTTATTCAAACAATTACGGATTTGAATTCTAATTTAGCTATCGCTCGCAATACAAAATTCTAAGATGGCCAATCCTAAAATCTCGCATACAAACATAAAATTAAACAGATTAAAGATTGATACTTAATAAAGATTAAACACTAAAAATCAAATCTCATGAATAAAATATATCAAGGTTTCGTCTCCCTCAACCAAGTATTAAAACTTAGCCACAACGATTCATGACCAAATCAATAAAAAATCAAAGAAAAGAAGAAAACTAGAAAAGAAATTGAAGAACAAAACCTAGCCTCCAAAGAAATCTCCCAAAAAGTCTGATAATAATCTTCAAAAACGGAATTAGGAGTCTAATAAAGCCTAAAGTCTAAAATAACAAATTTTCCAAAAATATAAAATTTTTCCCGAATAGCGATGTCCGCTCGATCGGCAACATCCTTCGGATCGAGCGAGCCAAAATTCCCAAAGTTACTTACTTCAAAACACGTACGCCGCTCAAACGGTAAAAGTCTGCGGATCGAGCGGCTGAAAATCTTCACATCTACTGTCTTCAAAAATAGGCGCCCGCTCGATCGGTAAAGAGATGCGGATCGAGCGGCTGAAAATCTTCAGAAATTCCCATCATTTCCATGACTCCAAAGTACCTTCCAAGTATCCGCAAAATTGCACAACCTAACCAAAAAACCGGGAAATCGATCATGCAAACACGGAACATGCAAAATGAACAAAATGCATAAATAAAACATGTAAACTAATGCAAAACAACAACAAAATGACTTTAACAAATGCAATAAAAATGTAACTATCAATAATCCATTGTTGTATGGGTCAAAAAAACCGTTGTACTTTTCAGTGTTGTCGAAAGTACACCCTACGACAACAGTTTATATTCGTTGTCTTTGAAGACATACAACAACGGTTCTGCAACATTTTAAATTAGTTGTCTTTTGAGGCTTACGACAACGGTTTTGCAACATTTTAAATCTGTTGTCATTTTTCAAAGACAATGGTTTAAAACCGTTCTCTTTGAATGTGTTTTTTTTAATTAATCGGGCTTTAAACAACAGTTATATTTGAGCAAAGACAACGGTGAAAAACCGTTGTCTTTTCTAAGTTGTAAAACAAAAAAAATTAAATTTAAAAACAATAATTTTTAATATTATAATCACTTGAAATTAAAAATTTTGAAAATAAAATTAATGTACAATATTTTAACATTATAAATCATTCAAAATTAAAAATAATCAAATTCAAATTCAATGAACACTAAAAAATAAAGTTATACATTAATCTCGATAAACTTGAAACACCTTCAACATAAGTTAGCATTATGATCTAGTATGTTTTGTGTACAGCCCGTGGAGCCACTACCAAGTATTACACCAAAAAAAATTAAATTAAAATCAAATAATATAAGAATCCAATTCACAAATTATTAGTATATATATATTTATATATAAATGTGAGTATGTACGTAACTTAAAGTATCCAAGCCAGGTCCATGGCCATTCTGTGAGGATTCCTGGTTTAGTATGTTGGAACACGTTCTTGGATCTGTCAGATCTGATACACATGGCAGCGAAAGTTTAAAATTTTTATTTTCAAATCTAGAACAATTCCAGATCATGGGTGCCAGATCCTTATGATTAAAACAATTAAGTAAAATAAAACAGAATTAAATTTTACCTCTCAAGTCTCAACTTGAGGTTATGGACTCCAACAGATAAATCTGCTCTTCTTGTATATCTCAAGAACTGATGTCTCGATCAACTCCTGAATCAGGTCCACGAACAGAAATCTAAACCCTCTAACAGACTGCACTAAAAAGTCTATCGGAAGTTTATACGAAGAGAGATTAACAGATCTGATCTGTCAAACCAGACTGAAAATTTGAAAATTTGCAGACTGTATTTTTGAAGGTGATGGGAGGGGATTTTCGAAACCCTAGGGAGAGTGGCTCTCTAGGTTTCAAAAATTATGAGCTTCTATTGTCTAATTTCTGTACTAGAATAACTTATTTATAACCTGGGCTGCTAACAACTTAGGGCCCGTTAGTCATAAGTTCAAGTCTGACAAGCAAAGCCTGTATGCTCATAAATTAATATAAAATTCATCGTGACTCAAATTGATAAACCAATTTTACCAATGTGTACAAAAACCTTTTCTGCATATTTTAAAGTCAAGATAAATTTTCTAAATCCGAATCAGTGGTTTCCAAAAATGGCATCCACATGTCATTTTAGAAAATCTCACTCCCTCTATTCATCAATAAGAAGTCCTAATTCTCGTTCGCTAAATTTAACTCATTAAATTTAACTATCTCAATGGGGATTAGAAATCCATTACTTGTGTGACCCTCAATGGTTCAGGGACACAGCTAGCCGTGGACTCACAACTCCTTGTGACTCGGAATAACAATTTCCGACTTGCCCATCGAATCATGGTAAAATCGCCTAGCAACATCGCCCCATGATTCCCTAGATATCACTGATAGTGCCTGCAAGAACCAGTGGGTTTCGGTTAGCGTATGGTACGGTCCCTTCATCCATATATCCCGATCGAATCAACAACCATTGGTATATCGAGATTCGTTCGAGATTCGATAACTATGCAATATATCTTGAAGATCAAATAGTGATATCGCATGTGCAACTAGGAAACCAAGTAACCTAAAGCACATCATGTATTCTGGCCAGAGATTTTTCACACTAATATCTCCTCAGATCGCATAGGATATCCACGCTCGTAAGCGTGTGGTGAATCCTTGACAATAAAGCATTGACTCCTATATGTGTCGTAACTGTACCCTCTCGACACTAGATGACCCTCATGGAGTCGGTAAACGAGTCAAAGTACACTACTAGCATATAGAGTCTCCATGATGTTTCAAGTAGTAAGGACTAATGGTGTACAACCAAAACCACGGACTTATCCACTCAATAAGTGAGAACCACTTGGAAAGTTCGAATAGGGTAGTTCGATCATTCATCCAATGAATATCCATTTGCATGCTTTGAACATCTCCATGTTCCATACCAATGAAACGTGGTACTCGGCATCGCAAATGCTAGTCTCAAACTCAAGCGATCCTTATCCTCATTACAAACAATCAATCGACTAGGAACATTTTAGAATATACAGTGATTATAAGATGCGTTTCATGATAGTCATCCATATCTACTATCGCATCTTACATGCACTCTAGTATATTCAAGGTCTTTATCTAAATTTTGTATAGTACGTCATAACATAGCAATATGATAAAAGATAAAGCAAATGCCAATAAAGACTGTAAATTACATTAAACAAAGATTGTTTACAATAAGAGTCATTATAGCCCTCAGCCACAAGTTGACTAAAAGGGCACCCACTCTTTTAATCTCCCACTTGCCCTAAATCCAACTAGTTATACTACGTAGTCCCATTGCTTCGCGATGTTTGTCAAACAAGGGTCCTGGCAAGGGCTTAGTAAGTGGATCAGAGATATTGTCTGCAGATGCCACTCTTTCGACAGTGATGTCTCCTCTTTCCACGATATCCCGGATGATGTGGTATTTCCTCAGTATGTGTTTGGATCTTTGATGAGACCTTGGTTCCTTTGCCTGAGCAACGGTAACAGTGTTGTCGCAGTACACCGGGACTGAACCAACAGCTTCAGGAATCACCCCCAACTCTTGGACGAAATTCCTCATCCAAACCGCCTCTTTAGCAGTAGCTGATGCTGCTATGTATTCTGCCTCAAGGGTGGAATCTGCTGTGGTGTCTTGCTTGGAACTCTTCCAAGAGACAGCACCACCATTGAGCATGAATACAAAACCAGATGTTGATTTCGAGTCATCCACATCGCTTTGGAAGCTAGAGTCGGTATAACCTTCCAATTTCAATTCTTCTCCCCCATAAACCATGAATATATTCTTAGTCCTTTTCAAGTACTTAAGAATATCCTTCACATCTTTCCAATGCATTTGGCCGGGATTGGCCTGATATCTGCTCGTGACACTCAGAGCAAAGGCTACATCAGGCCTATTAGATATCATCCCATACATGATACTACCTATAGCTGACGCATATGGTACGTGTGTCATTTTCTCTATCTCTTCGTCAGTCTTGGGATACATAGACTTGGATAGAGAAACTCCATGACACATAGGTAGATGTCCTCTCTTGGACTCATCCATAGAGAACCTCTTCAATATGGTATCAATGTAGGTCGCTTGAGTGAGTCCTATCATTCTCTTAGATCTATCCCTATAGATTTGTATTTCAAGAATATAGGATGCCTCAACCAAGTCCTTCATCGAAAATCTACCTGATAACCATATCTTTATTGACTGCAGCATCCCTACATCATTCCCAATGAGTAGGATGTCGTCAACATAAAGCACTAAGAATGTCACAGCATCCTTAACTACTTTCTTGTACACGCACGGTTCCTCCGGGTTCTTGATGAAACCAAATTCCTTTATTATTTCATCAAATTTCTGGTTCCAACTTCTTGACGCCTGTTTGAGACCATAGATTGATCTTTGAAGCTTGCATATCTTATGTTCGCTTCCCATGGAAGTGAATCCCTCGGGTTGCATTATATAGATCTGTTCCTTAATGTTTCCATTAAGGAACACAGTCTTCACATCCATTTGTCATATCTCATAGTCATACCATGCTGCTATGGCAATTATGATTCTTATGGACTTAAACATTGCGACTAGTGAAAAAGTTTCATCATAGTCAACACCTTGTCTTTGAGTATAACCTTTTGCGACCAATCATGCCTTGTATGTCAGTACCTTACCATCAGCCCCAAGTTTTTTTTTGTAGATCCATTTATACCCTATAGGAACAATTCCATTGGGAGGATCTACTAAAGACCGAACTTGGTTTGCATGCATGGAGTTTATTTCAGACTGCAAGGCTTCAAGCCATAAATTCGAATCGGCATCAGAAATTGCCTCCTTGAAGTTTCTTGGATCACATTTAATATCGGGTTCACTTTGATCCCCTACAAGTAGGATATTAAGTCGAACAGGAGGTCTAGAAGCCCTTTCGGATTTTCTAAGAAGTGACGTGTCGTTTATTGGTTCTTGAGGTGTGGGGTTGTTATTTTGTATCTCGGGTTCTTCTCGAACTTCTCTGAGTTCCATCATTTTTCCTTTTCTATCAAGTAAGAACTCCTTCTCTGGGAAGGAGGCATTCCTAAAAACAAACACTTTTGTTTCAGTAGGATGATAGAAGTAAGATCCGATAGAATTCTTCGGATACCCTACAAAATAACATAAGGTGGATCGACTATCCAACTTGTCTCCCACTGTCTGCTTCACGTAAGCAGGACATCCCCAAATCCTCAAGTACGAATACTTAGAAGTTTTGCCAGTCCATAATTCGTATGGAGTTTTATTCACTGCTTTAGTGTGGACATTGTTTAACAACACCACCGCCGTTTCAAGTGCATAGCCCCCAAACGAAGGTGGGAGCTCAGTGAAGGTCATCATAGATCAAACCATGTCCAACAGAGTTCGATTACAACGCTCTGCTACACCATTAAGCTGAGGTGTGGCTGGAGGAGTCCACTGAGAAAGAATTCCATTTTATTTCAGATAGTCTAAAAACTCGGTACTCAAGTATTCACCATCTCGATCAGATTGAAGTGCTTTAATACTTTTACCTAGCTGGTTTTCTACTTCAGTCTTGAATTATTTGAAATTTTCAAATTATTCAGACTTATATTTCATTAAATATAAATACCCATACCTAGAATAATCAACAGTAAAGGTAATAAAGTAGACGTTACCAGATTTAGTACCAATACTAAATGAGCCACAAACATCTGTATGGATCAAATCCAACAGATTTTGACTACGCTCAGGCTTTTTCTTAAAAGGTGTTTTAGTCATTTTTCCTTTCAGACAGGATTCACAATTAGGTAGAGAGTTTATATCTGACATATCAAACATGCCCTCTCCCACTAACTTGTTCATCCTTCGTGAGGAAATATGACCTAGCCTAGCGTGCCAAAGGTTTGCCGGGTTTTTACTATCGTTTTTTCTTTTTATTGTTGTTACCGGTTTATCGACATAATTAACTGGAACATCTTTTAATTTTAAGTTATATAGATCATTTTCAAGTTGTTCACATCCAATCAAACATTCATTCTTGTAAATATTGCAAATCACATTCACAAAATTGCAAGAAAAATTATCTCTATCAAGAATATAAACAGAAATAATGTTTTTAACCAAATATGGCACAAATAAAACGTCTCTAAAAAATAACTTAAAATTGTTCTGCAAAATTAAACAAACATCCCCCATAGCTTTTGCTTCAACTGTGGAACCATTCCCGAGCCTCAACTGGGTCTCACCCATCCTCAGCCTATGACTTCTTGACATCACTTGCAAATCATTGCAAATGTGAGATCCACATCCGGTATCCAATACCCAAGAAGTAGTATTAAGTGAGACATTTATTTCAATAAAGAACATACCCTTTGAAGTTCGCAACTACTCGAGATATTCCTTGCAGTTACGCTTCCAGTGACCGAGTTTCTTGAAGTGATGGCAAACATCTTCAGACTTTTCCATGTTTGAAGCTTTGGTCTTGTACTTCTTCCTGGGCCCCGTTTTCTTGGGTGGGGCAGACGCTTCTTACCCTTTGTATTTGGCCCCTTCTTAGCAGAGGAAGAGTTGTCCACCAAGAGAACCGGCTTATCCTTCTTGAATGTGGCCTCATAGTTGACAAGCATATTGACCATATCTTCAAGGGTGTCCTCTAGCTTGTTTATATTGAAGTTCACCACAAAACCGTTAAACGATGAAGAAAGAGAAAGAAGCAGTAAGTCCGCACATAGTTCGTGCTCCAACACCAACTCGAGGGTCACCAATTTTTCAATGAGCCAAATCATGTGTACCCCATGCTCACGGACCGAAGTCCTCTCTCGCATGCACGTCATCAACTCTTTGACAGTGGAGTACCTCTCAGCCCTCGATTGAGCCCCAAAAAGATCCTTGAGGTGCATGTGTATGTCAGCAGAATTCACGGCATCCTCAAATCGCCTTTGGAGTTCATCAGACATTGAAGCTTGCATGTAGCATTTGGCCTTGATATCATGGTCCCACCATTTATCAAGTTTGGACAACTCATCCGGACTCACATCAGCCGATGCTTCCTTCGGAGGAGCCTTTTTTAGCACGTAGAAAATCTTCTCTGAGCACAAGACAATCTTCAACTTACGGAACCATTCCATATAGTTTGCGTCAGTCAGTTTGTTTTGTTCGAGAATAGAAAACAGTGGATTACACGAATTCATCATAATGAAATACTGAAAAGATAACAAACAATAATCATTGATTGTTTAATTAATTTACTAAGACATAAAATAAGACGAAATTAATTTTATAAATTACACTCCCACTATTTTAACGATTTCACCACCCTCTATTGAAAACGAGAAAACCATATTCTTTAGTGGGAACATGGAGCTCATTTTACAAATTATAGTCCCGAATAAAATCAGTCAACTATAACTTTAAAAGGTAGAGCCCAATTGCTACTGGAGCAACCTCCATGTTTCAACTATAACTTTAAAAGGTAGAGCCCAATTTTTAATGGAGCAACCTCCATGTTTTTTACCTCATATCCAATAAAGAGCCCAATAATATGATGCCGTTTATAGTGATATGTCAAGTTGACCCATCAATATTAAGTTGTGATGGACGGTCTCCATGTGGACCCCTAATAATATGAGTCGATCCCATGGGAGTTCCACCCAACTTACAACGATTGTCTACTCAATGCACAGCTTTCCGGCGAACGGGCCCCCAATAATATATGTCGGACCACGGCCGCGGGTAGCATCCATCATGCATTGATAGTTGATGAAAGGTAGGAAAATATAAACTATATTTAATTTCCCCTTTTGTTAAACTTGATATTAATTTTAAATCATATTTAAAATGAGAGATTTTAATTTTGAAAAATTGTCTCATCATTTAATTAGTTTGTATGCTTGCAGGATTCATGCAATTTTGTTTAAACATGCATACAACAATAAATCAAATATTAAATAAAGGATGATCGATGCCTAGATCTAGTCGACCCATGGTTGCCAATCACGAGTCTAAGTCCAATCCTAGGTTATATGCAAGTATGCATTGCAATCCTATTACATTGATATTCCAATTTACATTTCTTCGGTCTGTATCATGTCTGCTGGGCCCACCATCATCTTCAAATCTCTATCTCCCACTAAGTATAATAAATTTACAATAAATTTCGATGACAAGTAGGGATACATACTTTAAGGGTGGGAATGGACCATAAACAAGGCTCACTTTTGTTACAAATGACAAATCAAATTGGGCCATAATACAAGCCCTTTAATAAAACCCAACAGCATAATAAAAACCAAATGTAAACAACCTAGCATACACCTAAAAAATTGGTCATGGCAATCGATCATCCTTTTATTCAATTATTTAAATCAATTAAATGATTGAATAATATGCAATTCAAAATGAGAGAAAATATGCATGTGTGATTGTAACCTACAAGTTTTATAATTAATGGAAGAATATTTTATAAACAGATTTCGTTTATAGGCTTGTTCATAAACTGTTCTTACTCAAACTGCTTTACCTAAACTGTTTTATCTAAACTGAATTGTTCATGAACTGATTTACCTAGACTGTGTCGATGCAACTACTAAGTAAAGAGGGATAAACTGAAATAATAGTAAGCACGAAAATCTATGTTATCAGATAATGATTACATGAGATCAAATTTCAGAGATTTTGTCATAAATAGTGCCTTATTTCAAGAAAGTTATACGTAAGAGACTCTTGATATTCTAAAAAAAATGTAATAAATGCGAGAAACTCTTCGATATCTGAGCTGTTAGTCTATATATAAGAGAAATGAAGAAGTGCAAGTAAACATTAAGTTTAAGTAAAAAGAATGGAGAATTGGAGAGTTGCTCATGAAGATTTCATCGAGGAGAAGGTTGCTCGTCTGCGAGCAAAATTGATTCATATGCAGTTTAGGGGTCCAGATGCACTTGATCCTGAAGAGTTGCGACATCTGGAGAAGTACATGCAAGTGCTCGGAATAAACGACTTTGCGTATGTCCTTGGTCGTGAGGGCATACAACTCCTTCTTTTAAAGAAGAAATTAAGGGTGGTAAACCTTTTCCATGGCCTGGAAGAGGTGGAAGATGGCCCATTGGAGGAGCATCTTCGCCTTTTAAAAATGGCTGTGGAAATAGAAATAGATATTGTAAAATGAGTTTATTAATAAAATAAGTTATTTTGTTTGATTATGTTGATATTTTTATTTTGTCTGTTACAAGACTAGAATATAAACTGTAAAAGAGTTTATCAGTATTCCCCCCTGAAAGTATGCTTGTATCTTTTGAGGCAGAAAAGTTCTATCGAAACTTAAAGCAACAAACAAAGAAAATCAACGGAAAGTCAGTTTAATAGCCTTGCGAAGAATTCAGTTTAGGTCATGCTAAACTGTTTAGACAAGTTGCAATGGATAAACTGATTCTAATTTAATTCAATAAGTCCTAAAATATTTCGAAAGTAAAAAAACTTAGATTCTGGGAGTGTTTTGGTGAAGATGTCTGCAGTTTGTTGCTCTGTTGATATGTGCTCCAGCCGGATATTCTTCTTGAGTGCATGATCTCGGATAAAATGATGTCTAACTTCAATATAATTTGTTCTTGAATGAAGAATGGGGTTGTAAGTGATTGCAATTGTGCTGGTGTTATCATAGAAGATTGGTGATTCATGTTCCTCAATTCCATAGTCCCTCAACTGTTGTTGAATCCAGAGCAGTTGAGCACAGCAACTTCCTGCAGCCAAGTACTCAGCTTCTGTTGTGGAGGTTGCAATGGATGTTTGTTTTTTGCTAAACTATGAGATCAATCTATCCCCAAGGAATTGACATGATCCACTTGTACTTTTTCTATCCAGTTTACATCCAGCATAATCAGCATCTGAGTATCCAACTAGATTGAAGGAGTTGTGCTTAGCATACCATAGACCAACATTTTGCGTTCCCTTAAGATACCTTAGTATCCTTTTTCCAGCTATAAAGTGGGACTGCTTAGGATTTGATTGAAATCTTGCACATAAACAAACTGCAAAAACAATGTCAGGTCTACTGGCTGTTAAATAAAGTAATGACCCTATTTGTAACACCCGATATTTTAATACGTAAATTCGCATGCATAATTAGGAAATTTATTTATTTAAAATTTTAGATTTATGGGTTAAATTATGATGTGAATTATTTGTGCATGTTTTAAGATTTATTTTCAAGCATTTAACCCATAATTTGATATTTTTATGATTTTTAGTATTTAAATTATTTTATCGCGTAGACGGGACTGTGGACGGACGAGATGACAACTTTCTATCCAATTTATTTCATGAGAATTTTTAGAGCCCAAAAATATTATTTTGAGTTTTATTTCCTCAAAATTATCAGTATTTAATTTTATATATTTTTAGGAGTCCGTTTTTATTCAAAATAAGCCAAAATAATGACTTTTTATTATCTTTAAAATTCCCTTAATTATATATTTCGGGATTTTATCAGATTTTAATTATTATTTAGAGCTTTTAAGTTATATATTTCATAATTAAAAGCCTTATTAATATTTTTAATTATTCCAAAACTTTATTTTAATTAAAAACACCCTAATTCTACCCCCAAACCCCACGACCCAAAGCATTCAGCCGCCACCTCCTTGTTCTTCAGCCTTCTTCATCAGATAGCAATCTCCAAGGGTTCCATAGCCGAGATTTCTTCGAAGCTTCGAGTTGTTCATCGTCCCGTCGTCCCGAAATCGTCACCTTCATTTTTTTTCTCTTCAAACATCGATGAAAGGCATGTTTTTCTTCTACTTTTCATGAAAATAAGTTTATATCATGTATTTTGGGTGTAGCATCGATTTTTCTTCAAATTTTCAGATTAAGGATCAGTTTTGTTGTTTGAAGCTTGTGTATGCGGTTGTTCATTCATCTCACGATTTTTCCTTGACATGGCTTGTTCTAGCTGCTGGTTATGGTTGGTAAGAGGTCTAAGGTGGGTCTAGGCTTGAGTGGCTCGAGTGGCTCGAGCCAAACGAGCCCAGGTAAGGGCTGGTGCAAGATCGAGTCTCATTGGTGCACAGTTTAGGGTTTAGAGGAAGGGGAGATCGGCATGAGGGCTGGGGCTGCATGGGGCTGGGGTCGTGGTCAGGTTAGGACCGCCCAGACGTGGGCTACGTTTGGGCGGCGGAGCTCCGGCCAGGGGCGGCCGGAGCAGGCCGGCAGCAGCCATGGAGTGGCTGCTGCTCGCGGCCGAGAGCTATACAAGAGGGGGGGATCGGGTTCTAGGGTTTTGGGTGGATCCGGGTCGAGTTGTTGGGTCCGGGTCGGGTCTGGAAAGTCATGGGTTATGTTAGTTGGGTCCGGGTTCGGGTTAAGTGAGTCGGGCTCGGGTATTTTTATTTTTAAGTTTTAAGTTTAATTAAGTGTTAAATGGGCCTAATTAAATCCAAAAATTTAATTGGGTTTCATTTAATTATTTGAGTTGAATTTAATTGTTATTGGGCTGAATTAAATTAAATTAAGTTAGCCCGATAAATTTTTATGGGCTTGGGAGCCCATGAAAGTTATTGGGCCAGTCTTTGGGCTTTTGGACCCATTGGGCCAGATTAAGTTGTTATTGGGTTAAGTATGTGCTAATGGGCTTTAATTGATTTATTGGGCTTAAAAATGTGTTAATGGGCTTAAGTATGTTAATGAGCCAGTCTCAGTGTTAATGGGCCAGCAGTTTAGTACAACTCATGAGAAATTGCATGTTCCTGAATATATATTTAATTATTTTTATGCATGAAAGTTATTTTTAATATTTATATGTTAATATGAAATTAAATTAAATATATATGAAGGACACACATTTTATTTAAGTACATGCATTCATGAAATAATTTTTATGCATGATTTAATGTTTAAGGTTGAGCAAAAGAAAATAATTTTATGTTGGAAGTTGAAGTAGTGTGACAATTTAAGGGGGATTCATCCCCATATGTGAACTATTGAAGGGCAGTTTACTGCCAATTTAAGAGGTGATTCGTCACCGCCACGTACGTTGGTTTACCACGCTGATCAGTATTTAATGTATGTATGGTTACACTATGGAGACGACCTTTCGATGTTAGAAAATACTTTGCTCAACAATGTTTATGTATTATTATGATATTCAAGTTTATGTTATGTTCATGATAATTTTTAAGCATGCTCATTCATGTATATGTTATGTATTAGTATTAAAGTGATTTAAATTATTTTAAACCCTTGTTATGTTAGCATGTTGGGCCTCTAGGCTCACTACACTGATATAGTGCAGGTGAGTACGTAGAAGAGGACGTAGTACCCACCGACGGCGAGGACCTATGAGCGGACATGCAGTAATCTCGTGACCGTTGTCTGAGTCTACGTCATGTTTTGAATATTTTTATCATGTCATACATTTTATTTATTTTCAGTGATGGATATTATTACTCATTTTATTTTCAGTGCATGCAAATTTTATTTATTTTTCTTATGTCAGTATTTTATTAAATGTTTGACTCAGATATTTAATTTATTAAAGGTTGAATTTTTATTTAAGTTATTTATTTTTAAATCTATTTATTCTGTGCATATATGTATGGGCATGTATGTACATATTTTTACTTAGTAAGTGTTAAAAAAAAAAAAAAATTTCCGCATATTTATTTATATTTAGAGAGTTAGGGTCGTTTCAGTTGGTATCAAAGCACGGTCCTTGGAGGGGTCATTACTGCTATGCGAGCTCAGAAATCCACGCTACCGGTCTGTAAATTTTAATTGTTTATAGCATGATTTACTTTTAAGAATTTAAGTTAGCATTAATGTTAAAACACTTAGTTATGCATGGCGATTTACGTAGAGATATATGTGGTGCAGAATGCCTCCGAGACCTGAGAACAGACGTGGGGGATCTCCACCTCCACCCCAGGATCCACTTACAGCATTGGAGCAGGCCAATGCTAATATGATGGCAGGGATTACTGCTCTGTTGGAGCAGCAGGCTGCATGTCCTAGACTGTCCCACGAGGAGGACGTAGCTGAGCGGTTCCAAAAGAAGGGACCGAAAGAGTTCACTGGTACCACCGATCCATTGGTGGCTGAGGGGTGGATTCGCTCTTTGGAGTCCATCTTTGCATACATGGGGATTACTGACGCGGACAGGGTGAACTGTGCGACTTATATGATGAAGGGAGATGCAGCTCTTTGGTGGGAGGGTGCTGGCAGGGGAGTACATCTTCCTACATTGACTTGGGCGGAGTTTAGGCGTTTCTTCTACGCCAAGTATTTCACGGAGGATGTGCGCAGTCGCATGATCCGGGAGTTTATGAGTCTCCGACAGGGGGACAGGTCAGTGGTTGAGTATGTGAGACAGTTCGAGAGGGGCTGTCATTTTGTGCCTCTGATTTCAGACAGTCCACCGGAGAAGATGAGGAAGTTTGTGGAGGGACTGAAGGCGGACATCAAGCATGACGTACGTATGATGGACGTCGCTACTTATGAGGCGGCAGTTAGTAGAGCACTGAGGTCAGAGGAGGGTAGGAGAGAGATACAGCGAGAGCAGCAGGGGAAGAGACAGATTCAGTCTGGATTTCAGCGACCATCTTCGCAGCCTCCTGTGAAGAAGCAGTATACTGGGCCGTTTAAGGGCCCGAACCAGCAGCATAGGCCACAGAAGCCGAGGGGCGAGGCCCCTAATACTGGAGGTTTTCCTACTTGCCCGAAGTGTCAAAATATGCATTCGGGACCTTGTCTTCTGGGAGCAGGAGTTTGTTTCCACTGTAGAGAGCCAAAGCACCAGATAGCTAATTGCCCGAGGAAGAAGAACACCACTGGTAGAGTGTTCGTTGTGCAGGCAGAGGAGGCAGACCCAGATACCTCCTTGATCACCGGTATATCTTACCCCTAGTATTTTATAATTTCTTCCTTTGGTTAAGAATTTCGATTTTTCTTTGTGAAATAATTTGTATTTGGGATTTTTCTATCTGCATGTTAGAATAAGAAGCATGTTTTACTTGTGATTAGAATTAAAGGTTATTAGTGACTTATCTTTGGGGGAAAGTTTAGTAGTGGTATGAAATTGTTGGGATTCTTCTGCGTGCAGGGAGAATTCTAGTTGGAGGCAACTCCACGTTTGCATTGCTAGATTCAGGGGCTACGCATTCGTTTATCTCCTTGGAGTTTATCAGATGGATAGGCATCACATCTGAGATTGTTGACAGTGGTTATGATGTCACTATGTCGTCAGGACAGATTATTTCTACCTCTAGTGTCATTCGAGAACTGGAGTTGGAGCTTCAGGGGCACTCCATTCGCGCAGATGTAGTGGTTTTGCCGTTGAGTGGATTTGATTTGATATTGGGTATGGACTGGTTGACAGTCAATGGAGCTTCGATTGACTTTCGTCGGAGATCAGTGTCAGTGAAACCATCAGAAGGCGACCCGTTTACCTTCCATGCATCTCAGAGCAGTGATATTCCTCAGGTGATATCTCTTATTCAGGCGAGGAAGCTGTTGAAACGGGGTTGCCAAGGTTTTCTAGAAAGTATTGTCGCGGCCTCAGAACCATCTAGCAGATCATTATCAGAGATAGAGGTGGTTCGTGACTTTCCGGACGTCTTTTCGGAGGATGTTGCAGGAATTCCACCAGTGAGAGATGTGAAGTTCAGCATCGACTTAGTGCCAGACACCGTGCCTATCTCTAAGGCACCATACAGACTTGCTCCTACCGAGATGAAAGAGTTGAAGGAGCAGATACAGGAGTTATTAGAGAAAGGCTTTGTTCGTCTTAGCTTTTCTCCATGGGGAGCTCCAGTATTATTTGTGAAGAAGAAGGATGGCAGTATGAGATTGTGCATCGATTATCGAGAGCTCAACAGGGTCATAGTGAAGAATAAGTACCCACTGCCGAGAATAGAGGACTTATTTGATCAGTTGCAGGGAGCTTCAGTGTTCTCCAAGATCGACCTGCGATCTAGTTATCATCAGCTGCGAGTTAGAGATGCAGATGTGTCCAAGACTGCTTTCCGGACACGTTATGGGCATTACGAGTTCTTAGTGATGCCATTTGGGATGACCAATGCTCCAGCGGTTTTCATGGATCTCATGAACCGGGTTTTTCAGCCGTATCTTGATCAGTTCATCATAGTCTTCATTGATGATATCTTGATCTAATCTAGGAGCATTGAGGAGCATAGGCAGCATCTACAGACAGCCTTGCATACTTTGAGGGAGCATCGTTTGTATGCCAAGTTCAGCAAGTGCGAGTTTTGGCTCGAGCAGGTGGCATTTCTTGGCCACATTATTTCGAGAGATGGGATTGCAGTGGATCAGTCGAAGGTCGAGGTAGTGCAGAAATGGGGTATTCCGAGGAATGCTTCGGAGATTCGCAGTTTCTTGGGTTTGGCAGGATATTATAAGAAGTTCATCAAAGGTTTTTCCTCTATTGCAGTACCCTTGACTTTCTTAACCAAGAAGAACGCGAAGTTTATTTGGAGTTCAGACTGTCAGAGGAGCTTCGATCAGCTGAAGGAAGCACTCACTACTGCACCGGTTTTAGCGATGACAGTACCACACGAGGAGTTAGTGGTGTACACCGACGCGTCTAAGCTAGGTTTAGGCGCAGTACTTATGCAGTGTGGTAAGGTTATTGCTTATGCGTCGAGGCAGTTGAAGATTCATGAGCAGAACTACCCGACACATGACTTGGAGTTAGCAGCAGTGGTCTTCGCTTTGAAAATCTGGAGGCACTATCTGTATGGAGAGAAGTGCAAGATTTTCACTGATCACAAGAGCCTCAAGTACTTCTTCACTCAGAAGGAGTTGAACATGAGGCAACGGAGATGGTTGGAGTTGGTGAAGGATTACGACTGTGACATTAGCTACCATCCAGGTAAAGCTAATGTAGTGGCCGATGCTTTGAGTCGGAAGTCGTCAGTGGTATCGTGTTTGTCAGTGCAGTTACCACTGCAGAGTGAGATTCAGAGGTTTGATTTGGAGTTTTACTCGAGTGGTCATGCACCGAGCTTGTCAGTGTTGACGATGCAGCCAGTTCTGCGAGATCGGATCAGGGATGGACAGCCTACAGATGGGGAGTTGCAGCGTTGGAGACAGAGAGATGAGGCCAAGGGTGGTCTTCTATATACAGTTGTGGATGGAATTGTTCAATACCGTGGTAGGATGTGGGTACCGAACGTCGATCAGTTGAGAGCTGAGATTCTAGCAGAGGCTCACACATCTCCGTAATCCATTCACCCCGGAAGTATGAAGATGTACCGAGATTTGCAGCTATTGTATTGGTGGCCCGGGATGAAGAGAGACATCGGGAGAGTTGTGTCAGAATGCTTGACTTGTCAGCAGGTCAAGGCTGAGCATCAGCATCCAGCAGGACTTCTTAGACCTCTTCCTATTCCGAAATGGAAATGGGAGAATATTACGATGGACTTTGTAGTTGGTTTACCGAGGAGTTCCAGAGGTTGCACATCTATTTGGGTGATTAGAATTAAAGGTTATTAGTGACTTATCTTTGTAGTTGGTTCTAGGGTTTTGGGTGGATCCGGGTTGGGTTGTTGGGTCCGGGTCGGGTCGGGTCTGGAAAGTCATGGGTTATGTTAGTTGGGTCCGGGTCGGGTCGGGTCTGGAAAGTCATGGGTTATGTTAGTTGGGTCCGGGTTTGGGTTAAGTGAGTCGGGCTCGGGTATTTTTATTTTTAAGTTTTAAGTTTAATTAAGTGTTAAATGGGTCTAATTAAATCCAAAAATTTAATTGGGTTTCATTTAATTATTTGAGTTGAATTTAATTGTTATTGGGCTGAATTAAATTAAATTAAGTTAGCCCGATAAATTTTTATGGGCTTGGGAGCCCATGAAAGTTATTGGGCCAGTCTTTGGGCTTTTGGGCCCATTGGGCCAGATTAAGTTGTTATTGGGCCAAGTATGTGCTAATGGGCTTTAATTGATTTATTGGGCTTAGAAATGTGTTAATGGGCTTAAGTATGTTAATGGGTCAGTCTCAGTGTTAATGGGCCAGCAGTTCAGTACAACCATGAGAAATTGCATGTGTCCTGAATATATATTTAATTATTTTTATGCATGAAAGTTATTTTTAATATTTATATGTTAGTATGAAATTAAATTAAATATATATGAAGGACACACATTTTATTTAAGTACATGCATTCATGAAATAATTTTTATGCATGATTTAATGTTTAAGGTTGAGCAAAAGAAAATAATTTTATGTTGGAAGTTGAAGTAGTGTGACAATTTAAGGGGGATTCGTCCCCATATGTGAACTATTGAAGGGCAGTTTACTGCCAATTTAAGAGGTGATTCGTCACCGCCACGTACGTTGGTTTACCACGCTGATCAGTATTTAATGTATGTATGGTTACACTATGGAGACGACCTTTCAATGTTAGAAAATACTTTGCTCAACAATGTTTATGTATTATTATGATATTCAAGTTTAATTTAAGTTTATATTATGTTCATGATAATTTTTAAGCATGCTCATTCATGTATATGTTATGTATTAGTATTAAAGTGATTTAAATTATTTTAAACCCTTGTTATGTTAGCATGTTGGGCCTCTAGGCTCACTACACTGATATGGTGCAGGTGAGTACGTAGAGGAGGACGTAATACCCACCGGCGGCGAGGACCTATGAGCGGACATGCAGTAACCCCGTGACCGTTGTCTGAGTCTACGTCATGTTTTGAATTTTTATCATGTCATACATTTTATTTATTTTAAGTGATGGATATTATTACTCATTTTATTTAAATATTTTCAGTGCATGCAAATTTTATTTATTTTGCTTATGTCAGTATTTTATTAAATGTTTGACTCAGATATTTAATTTATTAAAGGTTGCATTTTTATTTAAGTTATTTATTTTTAAATCTATTCATTCTGTGCATATATGTATGGGCATGTATGTACATATTTTTACTTAGTAAGTGTAAAAAAAAAAAAATTTCCACATATTTATTTATATTTAGAGAGTTAGGATCGTTTCACTATTAGACCTCGATACATTGTAGCATCAACTGATATTCCCCCTTCGTCTTTGTCAAGTTTGATTGATGCACCCATGGGAGTTGTTGCAACTGTGCAGTTTTCCATACAAAACTTTTTGATTAATTATTTGGTGTACTTAGTTTGGCTTATGAATGTCCCATTTTCCATTTGACGAACTTGCAATCCAAGAAAGAAATTCAGTTCATCCATCATGCTCATCTCGAATTTTTCCTGCATTAACTTCGAAAATCTTGTGCAAAGTTTGGGGTTAGTTGACCCAAAGATAATATCATCAACATATATTTGAACTAATAGAGTATGATCATCTTTCGTAAATTTGAACAATGTTTTGTCAAATGTGCCTATTGTAAACTTGTGTTCAAGAAGAAATTTGGTTAAGGTGTCATATCAGGCTCTAGGAGCCTGTTTCAGTCCATAAAGAGCTTTGTTTAGATGATACACATGACCGGGAATTGAGGATTTGTGAACCCCGGTGGTTGTTCAACAAAGACTTCTTCTTGAAGTTTTCCATTCAAGAAGGCACTTTTAACGTCTATTTGATAAACTTTGAAGTTTTTGAAAGAGGCATACACAAGGAATATTCTTATGGCTTCCAGTCTAGCTACTAGTGCATAAGTTTCGTCATAGTCAATTCCTTCTTCTTGCTTGTATCCTTGAGCTACTAGTCTTGCTTTATTTCTTACCACAGTTCCTTCTTCATTAAGCTTGTTTCTAAACACCCATCGAGTGCCAATTACTGATTGATGTGTTGGTCTTGGAACAAGATCCTAGACTGCATTTCTAGTAAACTGATTCAACTCTTCTTGCGTTGCCTCTATCCAACAGCTGTCAGCCAAAGCATCTTCAACATTCTTGGGCTTTTCTTGGGATATAAAGGCTGAATGAAGAAGTTCTTTAATCATTTGTCCTCAAGTCTTTAGTGGTGTCGTAGGATTACCTATTACTAAGCTGAGTGGATGCTTTTTAGACCATTTGAGTCTAGTATCAAACTGATTTCCACTAATCACTTGTGCCTCTGGATCTCGATTAGTCATGTTGTCTTGGTCATGCTCTGTGTCTTCAGAGTGAATATGGTGATCTTGAGTTTCATGAAGTTGTTCTTCAATATCCACAACTGTGTGAGTTTGGTGAATATCAACTGGTTGATCAATGTTAAGATCCTCAACTACTGGGCCCACTAGTTCTGCTTTAGGAGATTGAAGTGTTCTATTAGGTGATGAAGCTTCGTCTTCACTTTCATCCTGATTATCATTGTCTACTTGGATTTCCTGAAATAGATTTGAGAGTTGATGAGTATTAGTTGCAATATCAGTAGTGAAATCTTCATCAAAATTAACATGAATTGATTCTTCAACATTTAGAGTTCTTTTGTTGAAGACTCTATATGCTTTGCTGATTGAGGAGTATCCTAGAAATATACCCTCATCTGACTTTGCATCAAATGCAGTCAGATGACTTTTTACCATTGTTTTGGATGTAGCATTTACTCCCAATGATTTCGAAGTAAGATACATTAGGTTGTCGACCATTCCAGATCTCATATGGGGTTTTGAAAAATTTCTTGCATATCATTGATCTGTTTTGATTGTAGCAAGCAGTGTTCACAGCCTCTGCCCAAAACCTTTGAGAAATTTTGGAGTCAGCTAACATGGTTCTCGCAGCTTCTTTAAGAGTACGATTTCTCCTTTCTGCAACACCATTTTGTTGTGGTGTTCTAGCTGCTGAGAATTCATGTTTGATTCCATAATGCTCTAGAAAGGAAGATAAAGTATGATTGACAAATTCAGTTCCTCTGTAACTTCTGATTCTGTCAATCTTACTTGATTTTTCGTTGAAGAATCTTTTAAAAATCTTGATAAGTTGAGAAGCAGTTTGGTCTTTTTATTTTAAGAAAATGACCTAGGTAAAACGTGAGTAATCATCAATTATGACAAGAGCATACCTCATTCCCCCTAAACTTGTTATTGAAATTGGACCAAATAAGTCCATATGCAATAGTTCTAAGCTTCGGGAAGGTGAGTTATAACCCTTGTTTTTAAAAGATGACCTAACTTGCTTTCCAAATTGACAAACTGAGCAAATTTTATCTTTGGAAAAATCAATTTTAGGCAGGCCTGTTACTATCTCGAGCTTACTCAGACTGGCAATGGTTTTGAAGTTAAGATGATTCAGTCGCTTGTGCCAAATCCAGTTGCGCTTAGAGTTGGAAGCTACGCGGCAAACTGGTTTGCTAGACTGAATGTTCCAACATACTTTATATGTGTTTCCATATCTGTTCCCTGTCAAAATAATGTTACCGGAGCATCTTTAACAATGCAGTTTAGCTTTTGAAATTCAACGGAATGCCCATAATCGCACATTTGACTAATGCTGATCAAACTATATTTTAGATTATCAACCAATAGAACATCTTGAATAATAATGTTGTCGTGGATAATCTTACCCTTACCCACGGTCTTACCCTTTGAGTTTTCACCAAAAGTGATAGTAGGACCATGGTATTTAACTAGTTCAGACAGTAGTTTATTATTTCCAGTCATGTGTCTTGAACATCCACTGTCTAAGTACCATGATTCCTCTTCCTTTTCTTTGGTACCTGCTACCTGCATTCACAAGGTTGAATAAATTTTGGTACCCACATCTATTTGGGTCCACGAGGGATTAATCCTTTAGGAACCCAAACCTGGAATACTCTAACCAGTTTACCAGTTTCTGTGTTCCTATAGGTGCGTACTATGTTAGATGCTCTAGATGGTGGAGTGTGATGTGCCTGTGAAACTGTATGTTGTTTGCCTTTTCCAGTGCCTTTGAAGTTTCTATATCGCTTTTGAACTGGACGTTGATTATAGTATTGATTTCTGTTTCCTCTCATGGAGTTAGGTTGATATGCATTAGTCCGTTTATGACTTTTAGCAATTTCTTCCTTAGTTTCATGAGGGTTGAATCCAATACCAAATCTTTTCCTGTTCATCTGCTCTATTTGCTGCCAAGTCATCAGGATAGGTTTTTCATTTTCATTTTCCCTAACTACTCGTACAAAGTTTATGTATTTGCCTTTGCACATGTTCAGTTTGGGTGGAGTACTTGATTCAACAGTTTCCACTGTCTTCCCATATCCAAGACCAGTTTTGTCATGGAGAGGTCTTTGTGAATCATTCATTTTTGTCAATAGACTCGAAGATTTATTCCATGATCTTACTAATTCATCCATGTTATGTTTTTCTGTTGTAAGATTCATGATATCAATCTTGAGTTGTTCATTCTCAGTTCGGAGCACAACAATCTCTATTTCAAGATAGTTTATCTCAACTGATTGTTCCCAGGCGGGTTCAGTTGAGGTATCTTGCAGATCCTTTTGTTTGGCTTTGACTTCATCGAATGCTAAGGACAGTGAATGATACTCATTTGCCATATCATGAAGAGCTTTGATCAGTTCCTCTCGTGTAAATTCCTCAGAGCTGAAATCAAATACCTGTTCACTAGTGGATGGAAGCTCATGATCATTTGCCATAAGACACTTGACCTCTTCTTCATCATCATTGGAACTGGATGAGCCATTTGATTTCTCTGAATCACTATTTGTTTCTGCCCACTTGGTTTTGCTATCCTTTGCAACCAATGCTTCATGTTTCTGTCTTGAGGTGTGTCTGTCATTCCTTGAACCTTTTCTTTTGTCAAAGTTCTTTGGCTTGGGACAGTCAGCAATGAAATGTCCTGTTTTCCCACAGTTGAAGCAACTTCTTGGTTCTTCGACTATCTCTTTCTTTTGGAAATTTTTTCTGTGGGATCCTTCTTGGTTTCTCTTGATAAATTTGCCGAACTTTTTCACGAACAACGACATGGCATCACTGCTTAGTTGTTCTGCTGATTTTTTTGATTTGGCTGGTGACTCTATTTTTACTGTAGTCAAGGCCTTGGTTAATTGTGAGGTAGACTGATCTTCTTCACGAGTCTGCAACTCGAATTCATAGGCCTTTAAGTCTACAAATAAGTCATGCAGCTCCAGTTTGTTCAAGTCCTTCGATTCTCTCATGGCCATTGTCTTTACATCTCATTCTTTAGGAAGGCCTCGAATTACCTTGAGTATAACTTCTCTGTTGGGATATGTTTTTCCCAATCCATTAAGCTCAATAACAATGATTCTTACTCTCTCATCAAATTCTGTCATTGATTCTCCTGGTTTCATCTTAATGTTGTCAAATTTCAGCAGTCCATTCGATTCTTGGTTTTTCAACGTGCTGTGGACCACATCCAGAAAGAGCTATAGCAGTATTTACCTTGGTGATCACAAGAGGTCCATCAGTAATAACAAACCACATGTCATCGTCTAATGCTGATAAGTGTGCTTACATACGAATCTTTCAGTCATCAAAGTCTTCCTTTGAGAACATAGGAATTTTGCTGAATGAAGTCATTTTTTGGTTCAGTGCTTTAAGATTAAGATAATAACCTCTCTGATGCCACTTGTTAGGATCGGTTGAAAGTTTAGAGGGGGTGAATATACTTTCAAGCAATTTAGAAGAAAATATGGAACTCAATCGGTTGAGTGAGTGAGTTTAATGCTTATCTTAGTGCCCAATGTAGTTTGACAAACAAAGTGTGTGCGGAAAAATGTCAAGCTACAGATTCAAAACACTGAGTGTAAATCAGTTTATGGTGGGTGTGATAATAGAAGGTAAACCGAAATGACACAAGTAATTGTTTATGGATGTTCGGAGATTTCAACAACTCTTACGTCACTCCTTCTTCCTCCTCGGAAGGATATCACTAGAAGACTTTGATTTATACAAGTAATTTGCACAAACCCAATCCAGTTTAGGATTATTCGCCGCCTAAAAAAGAACTCCTATTATAACACCTTAGTTTCAGTCCTAGACTGATCGTACAGTAGAATGATTACAACTCGAAATCTTTAACACAAAGATTGACCCTTCAATGGTCAGAATAAAGCTTTGAGTGCTTGTGTTTCGAGTTTCTTGATCAGATCTTAAGCGTTAAAGCTTTGAGTATTTTTGAATAAATAGCAGAGCGTGTTTTCGTCAGTCTTGTTCTTTTGATCGATCAAGATCTCTATTTATACCCTTTGGATTGCCAACGGTCATAAATTCAAATTGTTCTTCCAATAGGGTTTGAATTATTCCTGTTGGATTTGTCACTATCATCAACGATTTCTGGACCCGACATTCCCTTAGTATCGCGGCACTACATTCTGCATAGATGTCAGAGTATGGACGATCTTATCCGGAAATGGAAAGGTGGTAAACTGTTGTGGATATCTGAGGCAATCAGTTTAGCAGGGGTAAACTGATAGAATCAGTTTAACGAGGTAAACTGCTTTGTATCTCTTTTTAGCGCGGTTGTTGATGGTTCAGTTTAGCGAATCAGTTTAGTAAGGTAAACTGCATAGTGACGTCATCAGTTGCTGAATATCAGTTTAGCCTTTTGTAGTTGCTCAAGTAGTTTGGCTTTCTTTTGTAAATACCAAAACTAAATTTCCCAACAACATGTTATCAAAAGTTCAATTAGATCTATTTTTTCGTGTAAAATAATTTAAATTCTTACCCAATAATCAAAATTATGCATGATATTTCTCTCCCTTATATTATAACAAGCTGATGTAGCGAAAAGTACTCTTTTTTGAATGTATTGCAAGATATTTTCCACAGAAAACTAACCGTCGTTTGAATTTTCAAATAAACGACTCAAAGCAAATGTCTCAATTCTCTATATATATGATCATAGGTGAAAGAACATGTTGTGCACATGTCTTTTAATTATTTTCTTATTGCATTCTATTTCTATATTTATAGTTTTGTCTTTCTTAGACAAGTTTTAAAATTAGTAATATCAGATATATCTTGATTCAAAATATTTGAGTCTGATGATATATTGTTTCCTTGCTTTGTAGCTTCTTATTTATGAAAACATATTGAAGATCTATATATAGAAGTGCTTGGACAATCCAAAAAAAAAAATCAAGAGAGAGAGAGAACGAGATAGAGAGATTAAGAGAGTGAAACGTAGAGAGCAAAATAGATAGAGAATTACTGCAAAAATTCTAGAGCTTTGAAGATCGATTGTTGAAGAATTTCTGGAGTGTTTGTTACTGCTACGTTGTGTTGCCGAGTAGTTTTGGAAACACTGAAGAACACACGAGTGAAATGTTGTTCAGAAAGTGTTTCTTTGGTTTTTTTTTCGGTTTAGAACTTTCTACTGGTTTATTATTCTAGTTCTTACTAGTTTTTAGGAAGACGGTTATTTTCTCAATCTGTTGAGAAAATTAGTTTTTCATAAAATAATCACTAGTTGGTTTTTGTAAACTGATTTGATTTTCTAGTGATTATTTCGCCATGAGGCATCGCACAAGTATTTGATACTTGTGCATAATTATCTGTGTAGTTATTTATTTTTACGGTTAATTATTCTGTTGCATAGTGTTATCGTGAAGTGTTGACAACACTAAAAGATAACACAGACTCGAATATTTATTTTTGGTATTTCTGTGATTTCAGACTACCCAAACCTTTACAATTGGCGTCAGAGACATTCACTTGACGATACTAAGTGAGATTCTGTTTTTGTGTTTGACAGGAGATCACAATGGAGATACCTTATTCAGGAACTGCTCAACGTCCTCCAATCTTGGATGGATCCAACTATGCTATCTGGAAAGTTAGGATGCGTGTCTACATCAAATCGATTGATGAAAAGGCATGGCAGCGTGTGCTACAAGGATGGAATCCACCAAGAAGAACTGATGGAGAAGGAGACTTTCCACTCAAATCAGAAACGGACTGGAATGCCGATGAAACTGCTACTTCGAATGTGAACAACAAAGCCCTTAATGCTATATTTACTTCTCTTGATTCTAATATGTTTTCACTAGTCACTAACTGTGCTACTCAGTTTTAAAATCTGATAATGGAAGAAAGTGAGACAACTGATGATTATGAACGCTGCTTAAGGAAGATCGAGAATGAAGCAATTGATCTTGGTGACGCTATTTCAAATGAACGCCTGGTGAGCAAAGTGTTGAGATCACTGCCACAAAGATTTCAAATGAAGATTTGTGCTATTGATGAATCGAAAGACACATCAATTTTGGGATTGGATGAATTGATGACTTTACTTCAAACTTATGAGTTGGAGATGAATTTTGGAAAAAAGGACAAAGGTAAGTCTATTGCACTTCAAGTTTCTAACGACTCATATCATGATTTTGTTGATTTGACACAGGGAGTAAACGAGTCTGATCTAGGAGATGATTCCATTGCCTTTCTTACCAAACAATTTGGTAACTATTTGAAGAGAATGAGAGATTATAAGAAACCTGGTCAGAAACCTAAAGTTTTGAATGCTCCTGCTGTTGGAAAACCATTGAGGATTTGCGGACCAGAACAGAATACCATCCCTTCAAAGAGTCAAAATCACTTTCAGAAAGAAGGAAAAACACTGACTATATCAAAAAAGTTTGAGTCTGTGAAGTGTCATGAGTGCACAGGATTTGGTCACTTTGCTAATGAGTGTCCAACCAGACTTTGCAAAGGGATGTGTGCTTCCCTAAGTGATGATGAAGATGAGGAAGGTACAGAACAAGGAGAAGATGAGCCTCACAATGCTCTTTCAGTTTTGGTGCTGCAGAAGAAACACAGTGTTGTCACAGGTGTCACAACACTTGGTCACAATACTGATCAAAAGGTACTTTGTCTAAATGCATCTGTTTCTGGATACTCAAATCAGGAAGCTGGTGAAGTAGAACTTTCTTGGGATAATGCTCAGAAGATGTATGAAGAATTGTATAATGACTGGATATTAAGAAACAAGTCAAATTCTGCTTTAACAAAGGAGAACAGTGAACTGAAAGCTTCAGTGGCTAGACTTGAAGTTGTTCTGAGCAAAAAGGATTTAGAACTAGGCAAGGTCAAAGAATAACTTGGAAGAGCCAATTCAACACTCGCAAAGTTTAATTCAAGCAAGACCAAGCTGGATTCAATTCTAATGATGGGAAAAGATGATAGAGCTGGTCTAAGCTTTCATAATAGCAAGTTTGAAGTAGGGGAGTCATCAAAAACTGTTTGTGTCAAGGAGAACAGTAACTCTTCTAAGATTCCAATTGAAATTCCAAAGAAAAAGCCAATTCCATTAAAGACACAAGCTCCTGTTCAGAGGAAAAAGCAAAGGAAACGTAGTTTTGTTTGTCATTACTGTCACAAGAAAGGTCACATCAAGCCTTACTGTTTCAAACTCAGGTATGACTATATGTATTGGAATTCCAGGAAAGAGCTGTCATCAGTGTTGCCAACACTGAACCAGAACACTGCCAGGAGGAAAAATACTGAGAAAAATGTTTGGGTACCAAAAGCTAAATCCAGTTGTAATGTTGTTTATACTTCCTTAAAAACTAATGTTGCAGGTCATTGGTACTTTGACAGTGGCAGTTCACGCCACATGACAGGATTGAAGAAGTATCTTTCTGACTATGTTGAACAGGATAAAGGAAAAGTGACTTATGGAGGAGGAGCCAATAGAAAGATTGTTGGAAAAGACACTTTGAATGTAGAAGGACTGCCTAAGCTTCACAATGTTCTACATGTTGAAGGATTAAATGCTAATCTTATTAGCATTAGCCAACTCTGTGATGATGATCTTTATGTGAAATTTGATAAGAATTTGTGTCAAGTTTTTGATAAGAGTAATTCCTGTGTTTTGACAGGGTTTAGATCGTCGGACAACTGTTATCAACTTGGAGAGGAACTTGCTTGCAAATTTACCAAGGTTGATGATTTGAATTTATGGCATCAAAAGTTGGGACATGCCAACTTCAAAACATTGAAGAAATTGAGTAAGTATTATGTTGTACGTGGGATGCCAAATTTAACTTCTGGAGTTCCATATGTGTGTGGAGACTGTCAAAAAGGTAAGCAAACTCGTGTGTCACATCCAGTGTTACAACACTGTGGGACAACACGATGTCTTGAACTCCTAGACATGGACTTAATGGTACCTATGGAGGTTGAAAGCTGTGGAGGTAAGAGGTATTCATTTGTGCGTGTTGATGACTTTTCAAGGTACTCATGGGTAAGTTTTTTAAGAGAAAAGTCTGAGACTTTCGATGCTTTCAAAAAATTGATAAAGCAGATCACTAATCTGTTTGCTTTAGAGGTTATCAGGATTCCAATTGACCATGGTAAGGAATTTGAAAACTCATTGTTTGATCAATTCTGTGAAAAGGAAGGTATATCACATGAATATTCAGCACCTAAGACACCTCAGCAAAATGGCATTGCCGAAAGGAAAAATAGAACCCTACAAGAGATGGCAAGGGTTATGTTAAGCTCGAAAAATATTGCAAAAAGATTTTGGGCTGAGGCTTTCAATACTGCATGTCACATATCCAATAGGGTATATTTAAGGAAAGGTTCTACTATGACATCCTATGAAATTCTCATGGGAAAAAGGCCTAACCTTAAATATTTTCATATTTTTGGATGCATATGTTATGTTTTGAATGACAGGATGCAGTTGGCTAAGTTTGATTCAAAAAGCGATAAGTGTTTATTTCTTGGATATGCTTTAAATAGTCGAGCTTATCGTGTGTTTAACCTGAGAACAAGAACTATCATTGAATCTATTAACGTGGTATTTGATGATTATGCAGATCTGAAAGGGAAAACAATTGAAGACAGTATAGATGATCTGCTAGATACTGTTGCTCCACAGACTGATTCAAGTGTTGTCACTAGTGTTGTCTCACCTGAAAAATCACCCAGTACAACACTGAGTCCAACACTGAATATGAATGAACAGAGTACAAAAGAACATGATGATTTTGAAGATGAAATACAAGATGTTGGACATGATATACCTATCAAAATTTAGAAAAACCATCATACTTCACAAATCATAGGAGATACACAAGGAAGGATGCAAACCCGAAGAAAGGAAAAAGTTGATTATTAGTTCACATTGGTGTTTTCATATATCTAACATGATCAGTACAAAACCTCTTTATCAAATTTCTAGCATATTTGCTTTGACACAAAAAGATTTCATCACTCATTTGTTTCACTTGTAATCCTAGAAAGTAATTCAACTCACCTACCATGCTCATTTCAAAGGTAGCAGTCATGCTTTCAACAAAATCATTTACAAGCTTTTGAGATGAAGCACAGAAAATTATGTCATCAACATAGATTTGACAGATAAGAATGTTACCTTGTACTTTTTGAACAAAAAGTGTTTTATCTACCTCACCTCTTTTGAATCCAATGTCAAGCAAATACTCCGTGAGCCTTCCATACCAAGCACGAGGTGCTTGTTTCAATCCATATAAGGCTTTCTTAAACTTATAAACATGATCAAAATGATGTGGATTCTCAAATCCCTTAGGCTGCCTTACATGCACTTCTTCATTCAAAATTCCATTCAAAAATGCGCTTTTTACATCCATTTGAAAAATTTTCATTTTCATGTGACATGCAATAGCCAACAATAATCTAACAGATTCTATTCGGGCTACATGAGCGAAAGTTTCATCAAAGTCCACCCCCTCAACTTATGTATACCCTTGAGCTACCAACCTAGCCTTGTTCCTTACAATATTTCATGATTCATCAGTTTTGTTCTTAAAAATTCACTTTGTTCCAATGATATTACTATAATCAGGTGGAGGATCTAAGATCCACACATCATTCCTAACAAATTGTTCATGTTCATCATGCATAGTGTTGACCCAAAACTAGTCTTTTAAAGCCTCACCAACATTTTTTGGTTCAATACTAGACACAAAACAAGAATATCTTACCTGAGAGTATGCGGAAGTCATGCACACTAACCCACTCATCTTTTGAAAAACTGTGCAAAGACAGTGTTGCTGATAGTGTTGACAACACATTGTACAGAAGCATAATTGGAAGTCTGCAGTATTTAAGTGCAAGTCGACCTGATATTATGTTCTGTGTGTGTTTATGTGCCCGATATCAATCTGATCCTAAAGTCACACATATGAAAGCTATAAAACGAATTTTGAAGTATGTTGCAGACACTTTAGATTTGGAGTTATGGTACACTAAAGAAACCAATACTAATTTGATAGGCTATAGTGATGCTGATTGGGCAGGAGATGTTGATGAAAGGAAAAGCACCACGGGGGGTTGTTTTATTTGGGTAACAACTTGGTTTCATGGTACAGTAGGAAGCAGAACCGTGTATCACTTTCCACTTCTAAATCCGAATATGTGGCAGCGGGAAGTTGTTGTTCTCAATTAATTTGGATGAATCAAATGCTACAAGACTATGGTCTTAAAAGTGAAACACCAATTGTGTACTGTGATATCTCAAGTACTATAGATATATCAAAAAACCCTGTACAACACTCTCGAACTAAACACATTGACATAAGACATCACTTCATTCGAGATTTAGTTGAGAAGGACATGATCCATATGGAGTTTGTCGGGACCAATAACCAACTGGCCGATATTTTTAGCATTAGAATTTGAGAGATTCTCCAATCTTAGGAAATCTCTCAATATGTGTTCTTTATAAGCACTCACGGTTGCTGTCCTTAAGTGTTGCCAACACTGACGGACAACACCAAACATGCATGTGCATTTTTAGGACTTTAGGCATACTGCATATTCATAATGTTTTATGTTTTGCACTGTGTGATAATACTGACTGACACTTTATAGTTCTTCTGCAAAAGTTATTTTCAGATCACACTTGCCATGAAAATATGCTTTAAACCACGAAGTAGTTGAGGGATGTTCGTGTATTCCATGATCTTGTCCCATGTGAAAAAATGTTTTAAAAATTTAAAAATCATGGTTTGATAAAATTTTAGTGACCAATGTCTTGAAAATCAAACTAAAATCGGAAGAAAATTGGAAAAAGCTACCTAAGAGAGTCCAATGAAGACCGTTCTTTTAGTTTGAAGGCTACCACTTCTGAATCAAATTAAAAAAATAAGAATAACATGGCTCTGGAAGTGTGACAAATTCAAAAATATTTTGAAGACTACAGTGTTGTTGGGAAGTGTTGCCAATACTGGTGCTTAACACGTACTGCACACACTTTGCATGCATTTTTGATCTAATCTCATTACATTATGTTTTAGACATAAATTAGGTTATGCATTTTGCATTTATTGTGATCATATCGTGCTCAGGGTTAAAGGTTCAAAGACGAACAACAATTGGAAAAAATGCCCAACTTATTGAAGATTGAATTGTTTGTGATTAATCATGGTTCAGTGGAGTTATTTTTGGGGAATATTGATACATTCTTAAGTGAGAGTTTTCAGGGTATCCTTAATTAATCAAATTTAATTTCCTTAATTAGAGAAATTTTTTACCCGTTGAAGATTTGTTACCGTTAGGGGGAGATTCTTAGTCTGAAAGGGGCTTTTGATTTTTTTTACCGTTTGAACCCCTTATCCCTATATATTTCTAAGCACTGTAGAAATTGATCTTATCGTCTTCAACCTTCTCTAATTTTCTCTTCGCAAATATTCTCTAAAACCCTTATTTTCTTATTTTTGGATAATGGCAGGCAAAGCTTTCGATTTGCATGATATACGATCGGAGATGGGTTATCAAGAGGAAAACAAGCCTTCGGAGGCATCTTCTGATCCTATTCTCACGATTGTACCTGTTGCCATTCAACCTACACCGTTGGCAGAAATTTCTCCACGAGAACCCGGGAACGAAATCGACCTTGAGAATCCTCCTGATTTCTCAATGTTGAATCGTGTGTTCCCAACACATCCAATAGCGAGAAGGTCAAAGCGCCAAGCGGGCTTCAACCCCGATTTTACTACCAATAAGAGATTTTGTGGTAAGGGGGAGACTTCACGTCCTATTTTGGATGATCCAGATTTTTCATTTGGAGATGATTCTGCGGATCAGCATTTTGAGGTGGTTGCTAGGACAAAAACCTCTGTTGCTGAAAAGACCAAATCAAAGAAAGGAGTTTCATCTAGTGGTGATGAGTCTTCTGATGGAATTTCCACTGATGTGGCTTCTACTGAGAAAGAGCCATCTAATGCTACTGTTGATGATACCACAAAGACAACCACAGAGACTCCAGTATCTACTGATGAGGAAATTTCACTGGCTACGTTCATGGCGAATATTCGAAAGACCAAGAATAAATCAGTTGCATCGTTACAGGTTCCATCTGATGGTGATGAACCAGATGCTGAAATGTTGCAAGAGTTTGAGAATAACCGGCCCCAGAAGTCTGATAGTTCATTTTCTTCGAGTTCTGAGGAAGAAGACTATGAGGATGCTGCTTCTGATGGATCTGGAAGTTCTGAGGATCAAGCTGCTAATGACAGTGTTGCCAACACTGATGAAAACACTGCTGCTGAATCTGACTCTGACATTGATCCTGCAAAGGCATACAATCTTCAGTTTTATTCAAAGGAATCTGCTGATGAATGGGAAGCTCTGTCTGGAAAAGACTGTTGGGAAGAAAGAAATATTGATGAAGTGTCCTTCGAAAAGCAGAATTTGGTGAATTTCTTAAACAACGGAAGTTATATTCTACTATCACCACTTCCGGACCATTTTCAAGAAGAGCTGTGTTAGAATTTTACTGCAATCTGAACATGAAGACTGGAGATGAAGAATCATTTAAGTTTGGAAGAGTGTACATCCGAGGAAAGGTGTATGATTTTACTCCTTTTTTGATCAACGAGCACTACAATACTCTTGATATCGATGACGATGCAGTTACTGAGGATATTGATCAAGTCACTAAAGTGATCACTGGAGGGATGGTTCAAAAATTTCCACTGCACCCAGACAGGTTGTCAGTTGCAAAGCTTACTTCTTTCTTTTCTGTGTTTCACAAAATTGCGATCAGAAATTGGACGCAATCTACCAATACAACAGTGGTAACTAAGGCACAAGCACTTGCTCTGTTTGCCATTGGAACTCAAGCTCCTTTGGACTTTGGAAATTTGGTGTTTGAAAATATTATGACCTTTCGAGAAGGTGGTTGGAAAGCAACACATTTTCCGTTTCCTTCATTGATATATGGTATGCTGGAATCTCAAGGCTTCACGAAAGAGGATGATGAAGAATTGATTGGAGGAGATGAGCTTATCAAGATAGCACCTGGTTTGCTGAAGGGAAATAGGAAGATTGATCTACCATGGACTGGTATTGTACCCAGTGTCGCCAACACTGAGACTGTTCCACCCATGACCATTCATAACACTGCTGTAATTATGTTGAATTCTACTGCAATTCATGCTCAAATGGCTCATGTTGAACTAAAAATTGCACATGCCAAAGCTGATCTCGAGTACTATGAAGCCTTAATGGCTGAGTACAGGACTAAACTTGGACTACCAGGTCCCTCTGAACAAAAAAGGGGAGTACGATCAAGTGCTGAGCAAGCTGAAGAGGAAGATGATTAGATGTGGTTGATCATAATTGGTTTTAGGATTTGTTTTCTTATCCTTATCTTTTATTTTTTTTATTTTGCTCTAAGTTCGAAATATTTTTCTGAGTTGATTAGTTTGTGCTCCTTATTACTCTCTGATATGATATTAAACTATTTGCTACTCTGATCTAGTAAGTGTTGAGAGTTGGTGTTACCAACACAATCACACAACACTATGTTTTAAGATGATTAAATTCAGGGGGAGCTTTAGTTACATAAGATATGGGGAGTTATTTGCACTTGTGTGTGTGTTTTGTCCAGAAAGGCAAAAAAGGGAAGTTTTAAAGAACATGTTGTGCACATGTCTTTTAATTATTTCCTTATTGCATTCTATTTTCATATTTATAGTTTTGCCTTTCTTAGACAAGTTTTAAAATTGGTAATATCAGATATATCTTGATTCGAAATATTTGAGTCTGATGATATATTGTTTCCTTGCTTTGTAGGTTCTTATTTATGAAAACATATTGAAGATCTATATATAGGAGTGCTTGGACAATCCAAAAAAAAAAAACAAGAGAGAGTGAGAACGAGATAGAGAGATCAAGAGAGTGAAACATAGAGAGCAGTATACATAGAGAATTACTTCAAAAATTCTAGAGCTTTGAAGATCGAGTGTTGAAGAATTTCTGGAGTGTTCGTTACTGCTATGTTGTGTTGCCGAGTAGTGTTGGAAATACTGAAAAATACACGAGTGAAGTGTTGTTCAGAAAGTGTTTCTTTGGTTTTTGTTTTTCGGTTTAGAACTTCCTACTGGTTTATTATTCTAGTTCTTACTAGTTTTTAGGAAGTCGGTTATTTTCTCAATCTGTTGAGAAAAGTAGTTTTTCATAAAACAATCGCTAGTTGGTTTTTGTAAACTGATTTGATTTTCTAGTGATTATTTTGCCATGAGGCATCGCACAAGTATTTGATACTTGTGCATAATTATCCGTTTTGTTATTTATTTTTACTGTTAATTATTCTGCTACATAGTGTTATCGTGAAGTGTTGACAACACTGAAAGATAACACATACTCGAATATTTATTTTTGGTATTTCTGTGATTTCAGACTATCCAAACCCTTACAATAGGCTTTCATGTAATCAAAATAGTAAAACTTGATCCAATTCTTGAGCAGAATATTATTTACCTAATGTTTTCATGCAAGTATCAATGATCATGAACCCACAAGCGCCCATGTTGTATTGATTACTTACATGCGATATTTAATTATGTAGGTCGAAATGATATTTTTCGATCTTTTCACTCTTTCTAATGAACTCAATCACGGCATTTTTCAAAAGATTCAAATAAATTATCATATCAAAGAAAAAATATATTTTAATTTGAATTTAATAATATGTACAAGTAACTTTTATGTCAACAAAATGTCATATATTTCATAAGCAATTTCAACATAAAAAGGAAACGATTTTAAAAACGTCATGAGCAACAAAACTTCTGTTAAGTCATGCCACATAAAACCTCTATTAATTAATGATGTTGTAACCATTACATTTTATTGATTTTATAGAAATATTAATAATTCATAAATTATTAATTTACCATTCTAAAGACTGCATTTTCGATCTAATTAATATGTGGAATAATTAAATTGATATAACACTAGAGTTTTCATATTATTTACTAAAAAAATGTTTTTATATAATACAAGTGAAAATAAATGTATTAATAGGTGAAAATAAATTTACTGATAAGTGAAAAACTCAGAAGAAAATCCAAATAACACAATTGAAAATCTAATTGATAATGAAGTTGAATAAGATAATATATTTGGAACCAGTTACATGAAAAGAGTTGTTATAAAGAGAATAAGTATTCACAATGTTTTTTCATTGTTCAAGAATGGAATAACAAAACATTTGAATGAAATGAGAAAATTTAGATATGAAATAAAATTAAAATTATACTTCAATTCGTTTTAAAAAAAAATTCACCATTCAGTTCAATTTAAATTTCAAGATAAAACAGATTCCAGTATAATCACATTTATCTAACTTTTCTTAGTTATATTTCGTAATTTTAAGACATTATTAATTTATGATATTGATAAGACCGTATGTTTATATAAGAGTCTTCTAAAAATTTATTATATTATTAATTTATTCATTAAAGTGGTCAAGTTGTAATGAAAAAATTATTAATTTATCTATTGTTAATTTAAAAAGGTTTTATTAGATAAAAACCAAGTTCAGTTAAATTGAAGATAAAATAAAATAATATTTTATTAGTTATGTATCCAATTATTTGAATCCCTCTCTCGTTATTGCATGTTTTCTACCAAAACCAAATAAAATCGTTTTATTTATTGTTAGAATAGATGTCCTGAAGATAACTATCCATTAGAAATTTTATTGAATCGTATACAATAAAGAACTTTTATTTTAATATAATTTAGGGTTTATGTTTATTTTTGCATTTATTAAACTTTGAGAATTTTTCATTTTCACACCACACGATATTTTCACACCAAATTTGGTACACAACATTTTCATATTTGTGAGAATTTTTAAAAAATTTATGCAATTCCAAGACAAAAAATAAATAAATAAAAATAAAAAAGTTTTCATCTTTCTTCTCCTCGCGTTGAATATTATAGATTTTGTTGATTTAGTTCACTCTATTGATTGACTGTCTATATTATGATCCATGATTCTAAACATTCCTTTCATGTTTGGAGGTAGAATCAATGAACTACATTGAGCAGTTAGAAAGAGAGCTATACTAATTCAGAGGAGTAAGGTGGCAGGGAGGCAGACAAGCGTGAGTTGATAGAATTAGAGACACCTCCAGGTTGATGTCGAGAGTTTTTCTTACAACCTCCATGAGGAACAGCAATGTTGAAAAAATTACGGTTTCAGTGTTGGAAAATTACACGCGCAAAATCATATCATCAGACAACTGCATTAGTCTACGACTGAACAGAAGCTAATCTATTGGACAAGCCAACTACAACTAACTAACTAGTTCGTTCACAAGCTAAACTGGATAAAAGTTAGATTGAAATAGTTAATCTATTAAGTCAAGCAGAGCGAGAACTAAAAAAATCAACGAAGACTGAATGAAGATCAAATGAAAATGAAACGGTACTATGTAAGGGATATCATGGTTCATAAAAATTATCAGAATCAGATGTTGTCACTAGGTGTAGACAACATCCTACACAACATGCAGCGGAAATATTAGTGAATAGTAACAGCAAACCAACAATAAAAATACTCAAGAGTAAATATGCACAAGTACTAAAGTAACAAAAGGTTGCACATATAAACAGATTCAGATGTTGTCACTAGGTGTTGACAACATCTTTAATAACAACTTGAGTAACATGCAGCAGAATTTATGAAAGCATAAATAAAATAGATAAACAGCCAAATAAATCAGACTCAAATATTTAAGCAAGAGTATAAAATACTCTTGCAGCGCCTCAGGGCAAAACTTTCACTAGAAAATAATCAAAGAGTTTACAAACCCTAAAACTAGTGAATTATTGTAAAAATCAATTTTCTCAAAACATGTGAGAAAATAAAGACAAATAAAACAAATAAAACAAATAAACCAACTCCTAAAAGTTTACTGAAGGTAGACAAGAAAATCAAAAGAATAGAGTTGGCCCTAGATGCCAAAATACGAGAGCAACACGTCTTTGATCACCAATCTTCAATGCTCTCAAACCTTCAAGGCATCTACGGAAAACAATGACCAGAGCAACTACGAGTCCTCCAGCATTTATATGGTTCTCCAAATCTTCTATGTGTATGCTGAAGTCTCTCACAATGTACGCTCAAAGCTCTCTTGGTCGTCTCACTCTCTCTTTTATTTTGTACGCTTAAATCTCTCTTTTACGGCTTGAGATCTCTCTTTTCTGCGCTCTCTCTCGTTTCTCTCCAAGCCACAGATCTCTACGTTTTTTCTTCTATTTAAGCGTGTCAACTTATCTCCAAAAAGACTTGATCTTGTTTCCTTAATTCAAACTTGAATCTACAATGATAAGGAAACAAAGATAAGTTAAATTAGGAGATAAAGATATATTATGATAAGTGCATAATATCTCCTACAAAATAATTAACTCAATCAACCATATTTTAAATCTAGGAATATTATATTATCTCAATTCAAATCAAAGTAATTCCTAGTTTAAAATATATCAAACATATAGATAGAAAACACAATATTAACTATCAATCCTAGAAAGACAAAATACATTATTATAATCTTTCAAAACATGGAAAGATATCAAGGAATAATTTATTCCTTTCAATCTCCCCCTTTTTTCCTTTCTGGACAGAACATCTAAAACCAATTCAGCAACTCCCCCTGAATATTAGTTCTCAGAACTCCCCCTGAGTTCAAGCTTCTCAAATCAGTTTTTCCCCTGAATTTGATCTTTCAATTCTGAGTGTTGTCAAGAATGTTGGCAACATCTGCACACAACACTTGAAGAGATCAGAAAATACTTAATACATGTTCAGAAGTGAATCACAAACACATTTAATCAATTCAGCACACATCACAACTCCCCTGAATTCGAAACTACATTCTCCTTCTTAGTCAAAGCTTGGATGTTGTCGAGGATGTTCCCAACACCTCCTCACAACACTTAAGTCAGAGTAGAAATAAAACTTATAAGAACAAATCAGAGAGTTATAATCAAACAAGCTGAAAATTGATTAGAACCATATCAGAGCAAAAACATAAGACAAATCAGAGCAGAGCAAAATAAACTTAAACCACAAAAAACTAAAACTTATTGCTCTGTGACAATCCATCATTTGCTTCGCCAGAACTAGATTCTTTTCCATCAGAGTCAGAGTCACTATCTTCTCCATCAGAGCTAGAGCCATCAGATTCAACATCTTCTCCCCTTTTTTGTCCAGAAGAGGTACCTACACCAGGAAAAATTCGATATTGAGACATAAGAGCTTCATAGTAAACAGTGTCTTCTATGGCTTGTAAAATATTTTGTTCAACATGCAGCATCTAGGATTGAATAAAGATAGAATCCAACTATTGAAGTAGGAGGAACAAATATGACAGTGGCAGGGGAGGTGTTGTCACTAGGTGTTAACAACATCTACCACAACATCTGCAGCATTACCTGTTTCTGACCAAGGTAGGTCCAATTTCATGTTACCTCTAAGTAATGCAGGTGCAAGCTTCAGGACCTCAACAACAGCAGATAAAGGCTCATCATCATCCTTTTCAAACTATTGAGATACTATCACATCAAATATCAAAGAAGGAAATAGGAGCATGTAAGATACCAACCCACAGTTTGCATATTGCATAACTGTAGTAAAACACAAGCTTTCCAAAGTTAAAAAAGCTGCTCCAGTTCCTATAGCAAATATCACACCAACTTCTTGTTTGGTGACAAACATGGAATTTGTGGACAGAGTCCAAATCTTGATTGCAGTCTTGTAAAGAACATAAGCTATTTTATCAGAGCAGACTGCACATCTTCTTCCACCTCGGTTGAGTTAAAGAATCACAACATGAATAAACTTGAAAAAGTGACCCCTCACATAAATTTTCCCAAATTTTGCAAAAAAGGGTTCGTCACAGCTTCAATCAAATTGCAGTATAATTCCAAGACCATAGATCTACAGTAAGGAGTAGCATATTTCACAGTAGAGAACATATTTCTGAGTTGGAAAATTCTTACCAGATTTTGTGCGCCATATGCTTCCAAATCAATGTTGTGGTCCTCAAAGAATCACAATTGGCATAGTGTTGCCAATCGTTTGTAGCATTCTTAGTAAAAAAAAAACAGAGGAATAGGATTGGCTTACTCGGTAGTCTTCATCCAAGGTGTTGTCCAGGGTGTTAGCAACACCTTCAAAAACATCTTTTGCAGAAACAACAACACCGGCTTCCTACAAAAAGGTACAGCAACAGTGACAGTAGCCAGTAAATTCCGAATTTTGAAAAATTCTACCATATTCAAATACTCCTCATCTAAGATTTCAGCAGGATCTGGCGCAAATTCTTCTTCAGAGGCAGATTCCTCATATTCTTCTTCAGCAACAAAATCTTCACTTGATTCAGAAGATGAACTATCTGAATCACTGGGACGGTTATCAACAAACTCTTGAAGCATCTCCTCATCAGGTTTGTCTTCAGAGGCAGAGGAGTAGCAAAGGACTTTTGTGCTTTTGTTTGCTTCAAGTTAGTAAAAAAAACTTTGCAATTAATTCTTCATCATCATCAGAGAATGCAAGGGATGGTTCAGCAGCAGTAACAATGACAATCAAAGATGGATCAGCAGCAGTCACAATGACTATCAAATATCTCCAAAAAAAAAACCTCTAAGATGTTGTCAGAGGTGTTGTCAACATCTGGCTCAACATCTTCTTTTCAGCCCATTTCTGTTTGAAAATCAGAGAATCAAAATTCTTATCTGCCATAAAATTTTGAACAGTTAGAATAAGAAGAGAAGAATTTTACAATAATGCAAGGACCAAAAAAATTATGTAGAAGTGATAATGTGGTGAGGGTGAGTAAAGAGTAACAAGACCATAAAATATTCTGATGATAAAATCAAATCTAAACAACAAACTCTTCACCTCTTAATCACTCGGTCGTAGTTAATGTTCCCTAACATTAACAATTTTCAACGATAAAATGGAGTTTGAAATCATTATGGCAACAAATTTCCAAATTAAGGCAATAAATCAAGCCAATTGATTTTAACAAAATATCCATAAAGAAACTCCACATAGAAATAAACTCCATTAAAAACACTTTCAATCACAAAACAATTTGAAATATTAGTGGATAGGGCAAATCACTAAATTTTTCTTATTTCGAACTTCAAACTTCTCAGCAAGATATATTCACCATAAAATAAATATGCATAATTATGTCTAAAACATAGTGTAACAATGCAATAAAATGCGATAACATGCAAAAATATATGTTGACAAGTGAGGTGTTGTCCACGATGTTGGCAAAATCTTCCAGCAACACCCTAAGATTCTCAAAAATTTACTACCAGACAGTCATTAAATTCATTATTGCAGAAGTGGTAGCCTGCACACTAAAGGAACGGTCTTCATTGGACTCCTTTAGGTAGCTTTTTCCATTCTGATCTTCAATCAAATTTGATGATTGAGATGCTTGCATTTTTACCATTTTGTTATTTAGAGTTTCTGACTTTGCAAATTCACTTTTCACTTGAGACAAGATCATGGAATACACGTACATCCCTCCACTACTTAGCACTTTTTCAAAATTACTTTTCACTTGGGACAAGATCATGGAATACACGAACATCTCTTCACTACTCAGTAATTTTGTCAGAACTCATTATCCATTAAGCTTCATTCGACTGTAAAAATTTTTTTGCAGAGAATCCTGAGTGAAAACTGGTCAATGGTTAAAAAGGATCCAACACATCACAAAACAAAATGAATGCATGAATGCAACATGCCTAATGATCCTAAAGATGCACATGCATGAAAAGGTGTTATCACAGGGTATTGGCAACACTCCAGAAAATATCTCAGTTCGGTCTATAATGCACACAAACTGAGAGACTTTCTTAGATTGAAAAATCTCTCGAAATACTTGCTTTGGTGAAAAAATCAGCTAATTGGTTATCCGTTCTAATAAACTCAATACAGATCATGCCTTTCTCGACCAAATCTCTAATGAAGTTATGTCAAATGTCTATGTGTTTGGTTCGAGAGTGTTGTACTGGATTTTTGCATATATCAATAATGCTTGAATTATCACAGTACACATTCAACTAAGCATAATATCTAGCCCAGTAGCACAAAAACCAAGATACTTCCAATTATGCTTCTATAGAGGGTGTTGTCAACACCTTTGGCAACATCTTCCCTCGACAGTTTTTCACTTGAACTCATCGGTGTACGCATGTGTTTACAATTTTCATTCAAATATTTTTTCACAATATTTCTAGCATACTGTATTTGACACACAAAGATTCCACCATGCATTTGTTTCACTTGCAACCCTAAAAAATAATTCAATTCACCAATCATACTCATCTCAAAAGTAGACGACATGTACTTCACAAATTCATCAACAAGTTTTTCACAAGAAGCGCAAAAGATTATGTCATCCATATAAACTTGACAAATAAGAATATTACCTTGAAACTTTTGCACAAACAAAGTCTTATCAATCTCACCTATTTTGAATCCAAGATCGAGCAAGTACTCTGTTAATCTTCAATACCAAGCACGAGGAGCTTGCTTCAATCCATACAAATCCTTTTTCAAATTATAGACATGATCTAGGTGTTGTATATCCTCAAACCCTTTGGGTTGTCTCACATACACCTCTTCATTCAAAATACCATTAAAACATGCACTCTTTACATCCATTTGAAAAATTTTCATTCTCATATGACATGAAATTGCAAGCAAAATTCGAACAAACTCAATGCGGGCTACAGGAGCAAAGGTTTCATCAAAATCCACCATCTCAACCTGTGTATACCCTTGAGCTACCAACCTTGCTTTGTTTCTCACGATGTTTCCTGATTCATCAAACTTATTTTTGAAAAACCATTTTGTTCCAATAACATTTCAAAGATCAGGACAAGGTACCAAGTACCAAACATCGTTTCTAACAAATAATTATAGCTCTTCATGCATAGCATTGACCCACAATTCATATTTCAAAGCTTCTACTACATTTTTGGGTTCAATGTTTGAGACAAAACACAAAAATATTACATGTGAGAATGTGGAGCTCATGCAAATTAGTTCAGCCATCTCTTTCCTTCGAGTTTGCATATTTCCATGCATATCTTCAATGACATGTGAGGTTGGATGGTTCTTCTGAATTTTACTAGAAATATTCTTGCCAACTTCATTTACCTAACTGCCCTCATCCTCATTTTCAGCAGTGGACTGTTCAACTTTAGTTTCTGGAATTTCTGCAAGAGGTGTTGTCGGAGGTGTTATAACACCTTGGACAACATTTAAATTTTCAGAATTTTCAAGCAGGTCATAAACTTTATCCTTAGCAGTTTTGAAACATCTAGGACCCTTTAAACTTAAATGCGAAAATTTTTTTTTTAAAAAAAATAATGCCAATACATATATGCCCATACCTATATGTAATTCAAAATAAAAGATAAATATTCTCATGCATGAAATAAAAATAAGTTTTGCATGTTCCAAAAACACCAAGTGCGGAAATACTAACGTAAAGTATAATTTGCTTAAAATTCAACAACATAAAAATAAATGTATCTTAAACTTCAACTAAATAAAAACTGCAACAGTCATGGGGCCACTGTTCCGTGAGCTCATACATCCTCACCACCGGTAGGAGCTACATAAAAATCATCTGTCTCACCTGCACCATATAAGCGTAGTGAGCCTAGGGCTCAACATGTCTAAACTTTGAATATCAAGGTTTAAAAATAATGCATCACATAATCATACTAATACCTATACATGATACATGAACATGCATGGAAATATTTTTCATAACATAAATGCTGAATCATAATCATCATCTCTCTTAATCATACATAATATAGTTGAGCATGGTATTTTTGAAACAGTCTATGGTCCTATCCGTAAGTGTGACGCTTATCTGTTTCGACTGATCAGTCTCCTGAACCAACATACGTGGCGGTGATAAATCACCTCCTATGGTATTAAACTACCTCATAAATCATATGGTGGATAACCACCCTTATGTCACACTACATCAATTTCCATCATGAAAATATTTTATTGCTCAGCACATTCATAATCATAAGCATGTAAAATTTCATGAATGCATGCACTGAAAATTTTGTCCGTAATATATATTTAATTGATTTGTCATAATATATACTTATACTAAAAATATTTTCATGGACTTAAATAATTAAATATATATTTCGGACATAAGGATTTTTCATGATTTCGGTCCAGAATGCTGGTCTCTCTACTAAGCCCTTAACTGACTTAAAGCCCATTATAAAACTTAACCTCATAATTAATAAATAATTTTAAAAATTATAATTTTTTACTAAAATAAAATACTTAAATGTTATTGGGCTTAAATAAAATATTTAGACCCATTAACTAATTAATTAATAAAAGTTCATTGACTGGCCCATAAAACCACTGGCTGACCCAAAAATTCCTATGGGCCCACGAACCCAAAAACCATTGGGCTAACTTAAAAATAATTTTGAAAGCCAAAATAAAATTATTTGGAGGCCCAAATAATTTTATTTCTAATTAATTGACCCAAAAACTAATTAAAACATAAATCACTTAAAAATTAAAAACTCGAGCCCGGCCCACCTAACCCAGACCCGGACTGACCTAACCCAACCCACTACACCCCAAACCCGACCCGGACCACCTAGACCCGACCCTGCCTCAACCCCAACCCAAACCCGACTCCCCCTCCCTCTTTCCCTCTCGGCTGCATGCAGCAGCCCTTCAAGGGCTGCTGCCGCACCAGTCCGGCCTCGACCGCCGCCGGCAGGACCTTCCCAGGGTCCTACCGGTTCGAACCCAGCCCTGGCTTGGCTGAGTCATGCCTAGCATGACCAGCCGAGCCATCCTTCCAGCAAACCCTAAACCGCCACCTCCTAGACTCAAACCCGAACCAGCTTGCATCCATCCAAGAGCCAGCCTTAACCACCGACCCTGCTCAACCCTAAGGCACCCTACGACACCCCTTGACCGAGCCCTAGCCCCTGGACCGAGCCATGTTGGAGAAGACGTGAGCCATGACAAGAAAACACCCAAACATGCATCAAACCTCAATAAAATTTCATAATTTCGAAATATTCATGAAAAATTCTGAAATAAAAACATCATGCATGCATAATAGCTTATATGGTGGCCAAATGAAAGATTTAAACATGCCTTGAATTTATTGGACGAAGATTGATGTGTATACGGGTCTCCGGGACGACGAACGGTCAAGAACTTCAAAGGCAAAGCTTGATCGGCTATGGAGGTTTGGTTTTCTGCTGTGAATCGTGAGAATGGAGGTGAGGGAGATGGGGTTGGCGGCTGATGGGATTTGAGCGTAGGGTAGGGAGAGATTTTGGGTGTATTTTTGGGTAGATTAGGATAATAACTAATATAATATATTTAGGAAGATAATATACCATAAACTCATAATTTTAAACTCTTAAAATACATATTAATCTGATATAAAAGTATAAATTCCGAAATATTAAAATAAGCAAATTTTAAAAATTAATAAAAGTCATTAAAATGACTTATTTTGGCTAAAAATCAACCCTTAAATAAATATATAATTAAATACTAAAATTTTCTTGACAAAATACCTTAAAATATTCTTTTAGGGCTCATAAAACTCATAAAATATTTTTGGCTAAGAATTTTGATATCTCGTCCGTCCACGGTCCCGTCTACGCGATCAAAATCAATAAAATTCCCAAAAATCTAGAAATTATAAATTATGGGTTAAATGCTAAAATAAATTAAATCATGCGTATAAATCACATAATATCACATAAATACATTTAACCCTCATTTTTAAAATTAATTTCTCCTAATTATGCATGCGGATTTACGTTTTGAAATTTTTGGGTGTTACAATTCTCCCCCCTTAAATTGAATTTCGTCCTCGAAATTAAAGTACTTACCCAAATAGCTCCGGGTAGCGAGTAATCGTGTCTGCCTCGGTCTCCCATGTGGCTTTCTCCTCGGAATGATTCTGCCACTGGACTTTGACCATCGGTATGACCCGTGTCCTCAATCTTCGCTCCTCTCTGACTAAGATCCGAACAGGCCTCTCCTCAAATACTAGATCCGATGCTAACCGCAAAGGCTCGTAATCCAGTACATGCGCCGGATTAGAGATGTATCTCCGAATCATGGATACATGGAAGATGTTGTGCACTGCCGCAAGACCTGGTGGCAAAGCCAAACGGTAGGCCAACGTGCCAACTCTTTCCAAGATCTCAAAAGGTCTAATATACCTCGGATTCAGCTTACCTCTTAGACCAAATCTCATCACTCCTTTCATAGGTGATACCTTCAGAAATACATGATCACCAACAGCAAATTCAAGATCTCGTCGTCGAGTATCAGCATAACTCTTCTGACGACTCTGAGCAGTCCTCATACGATCCCGAATCTGAATCACAATGTCTGCAGTCTGCAATAAAATCTCGGGACCAAGTAAAATCCTCTCACCAACCTCATCCCAATGCACGAGAGATCTGCATCTCCTCCCGTAGAGAGCTGCATAAGGAGCCATACCTATAGATGCCTGAAAGCTGTTGTTATAGGTAAATTCCACCAACGGCAATCTAGTCTCCCAAGAGCCCTGAAAGTCGATGGCACAAGCTCTTGGTAGATCCTCGAGAACCTGGATCACTCTCTCAGACTAACCATCTGTCTAGGGATGGAACGCTGTACTGAACAATAATCTTGTCCCCAATGCTGCGTGTAGACTCTTCCAGAAAGCAGATGTAAATCTCGGATCCCGGTCTGATACTATTGACACTGGTATGCCATGCAGTCTAAAAATCTCCTTGATGTAAAGCTCTGCATACTGTGTCAAGGAGTAATTAGTCCTCACCGGCAAGAAATGAGCTGACTTGGTGAGTCTATCCACGATCACCCATATAGCTGTAAATCCTCTAGTACTCCTCGGAAGGCCAACTACAAAGTCCATCATGATGTTCTCCCACTTCCAGACTGGAATTGGTAGAGGATTAAGCAACCCTGCTGGACGCTGGTGCTCTGCCTTGACCTGCTGACAAGTCAAGCACTCAGATACGAATCGTGCGATATCACTCTTCATGTAGGGCCACCAATATAACAACTGCAAATCTCTATACATCTTCGTACTTCCGGGATGAATGGAATACGGAGATGTGTGAGCCTCTGTCAGGATCTCAGTCCTCAGCTGATCAATGTTCGTTACACACATACAACCACGGTACTGAACAATGCCATCACTGACAGTAAAAAAAAGATTGCCCTTGGCCTCATCCTTCTGCCTCAACCGCTGCAACTCCTCATCAGCGGGTTGTCCATCCCTGATACGATCTCGAAGATTCGGCTGTACTACTAACACTACCAAAATCGGTGCGTGACCGCCCGAATAGTACTCCAAACCAAATCTCTGAATCTCCTCCTGAAGTGGTAACTGTACTGTAAAACAGGATACCACTGAAGTCTTTCGACTCAACGCATCGGCCACTACATTAGCCTTACCCGGATGGTAGCTAATGTCATAGTCGTAGTCCTTCACTAATCCAACCATCGGCGCTGTCTCATGTTCAAATCCTTTTGAGTGAAGAAGTACTTGAGACTCTTGTGGTCTGTGAAAATCTTGCACTTCTCACCGTACAGATAGTGCCTCCAGATCTTCAAAGCAAAGACCACTGCAGCAAGCTCCAAATCGTGCGTCGGATAGTTCTGCTCATGAATCTTCAACTGTCTCGACGCATAAGCAATGACTCTGTCACTCTGCATAAGCATGGCACCTAAACCCAGTTTAGACGCATCCGTGAACACCACTAACTCCTCATGGGGGACTGGCATCGCCAACACTGGCGCAGAAGTGAGTGCTTCCTTAAGCTGATCGAAACTCCTCTGGCAGTCTGAACTCCATATAAACTTTGCATTTTTCTTGGTCAAGGAAGTCAAGGGTACTGCAATAGAAGAAAAACCCTTAATGAACTTCCGTAAGTAACCTGCTAAACCCAAGAAACTGCGAATCTCTGAAGCATTCTTCGGAATTCCCCACTCCTGTACTGCCTGTACCTTCGTCTGATCCACTGCTATCCCATCTCTCGAAACCACGTGGCCTAGAAATGCCACCTGCTCCAGCCAAAACTCGCACTTACTGAACTTTGCATACAGTCGATGCTCCCTCAATGTCTGCAACGCTGTCTGCAAGTGCTGTCTATGCTCCTCCATGCTCCTCGAGTAGATCAAGATATCATCAATGAATACTATGATAAACTGATCAAGGTATGGCTGAAAAACACGGTTCATGAGATCCATGAAAACCGCAGGAGCATTGGTCAACCCAAATGGCATCACCAAGAACTCATAATGCCCATATCGTGTCCGGAATGCTGTCTTGGACACATCTGCGTCTCTAATCCGCAACTGATGATAGCCAGAACGCAGATCAATCTTAGAGAAAACCGAAGCTCCCTATAATTGATCGAACAAGTCTTCTATCCTTGGCAGTGGATACTTGTTCTTCACTGTAACTCTGTTAAGCTCTCGATAGTCGATGCAAAATCTGAAACTGCCATCCTTCTTTTTCACAAATAATACTGGGGCTCCCCAAGGAGAAAATCTAGGGCGAATAAAACCCTTCTCCAACAGTTCTTGAATCTGCTCCTTCAGCTCTTTCATCTCAGTAGGAGCTAGACGATACGGTGCCTTAGAGATTGGCACAGTACCCGGTATCAGATCAATACTGAACTCCACCTCTCTAGCTGGTGGAATCCCTGCAACATCATCGAGAAAAACGTCGGAAAAATCACGTACCACCTCTATATCTGCTAGGGAACTGGTAGGTGGCACTGCTGATGTGAATACACTGGCAAGAAACTCATGGCAACCACGTCTCAATAACTTCCTTGCACGTGCATAAGAAATCACAGGCGAGATCTCATAGCTCGAAGATGCATAGAAAATAAACTGATCGCCCTTCTCTGGTTTCACTGCCACCGACCTCTATCGAAAATCAATCACTGCCCCATTGGCTGCCAACCAATCCATACCCAAGATCAAATCGAATCCCATCAATGGTAAGACCACTAAATCTGCTCTGATGGTATGCCCCTGCAAATCCATTTCCAAGCCTCTACAGATACTAGTGGTAGACAGAATCTGTCCAGACGGCATGGTCACATCATAACCCGTCTCAGCAACCTCGGGTCTAATGCCTACCCGTCTGATAAAATCCAGGGAGATAAACGAATGTGTATCCCCTGAATCTAGCAACGCATACGTGGAGTTTTCTCCTACTATAATTCTCCCTGCACGCAGAAAATCCCAACAATCGCATACTAAAATTACTCTCTCCCAATAAAAGTTATAATTCTTTCTCTTAATTAAACACTAGTAAAAGTACATCTTACTCTAATCATGCAAACAGATGATCCATGCAAATTAAAATCATGAAGTAAATTCCCAAAAATTTCTTAAAAGAAGAAGTTAGTATATACCGGTAATTAAGGAGGTATCTGGGTCTGCCTCCTCAGCCTGCATGACAGACACCCTCCCAGTGGTGTTCTTCCTCCTCAGGCAGTTGTATGACACATGCCCTGGCTCCTTGCAATGATAGCATACATTGGAACCCACTAAACACTTCCCGGTGTGTGGCTTCTGACACTGCGGGCATATCGGAACTCCTCCAGTCTTAGGGACCCCGCCCCTCTGCTGCTGCTGACCCTGTGGCCCCTGCTGATTCGGGCCCTTAGATGGCCCTACATACTATTTCTTCGCAGGAGGCTGCGAAGTCGCCCGCTGAAACCCTGGCTGAGATTGCCTCTTACTCTACTGCTCTCTCTGAATCTCCCTTCTGCCCTCCTCCGAACGCAAAGCTTTGCTAACAGCGGCCTCATATGTAGTGACGTCCATCATCCGAACATCATGCTTGACTTCAGCTCGCAATCCCTCAACGAACTGCCTCAGCTTCTCAGGTGCACTGTCTGCAATCATGGGCACAAAGCGACAGCCCCTCTCGAACTGCCTCACGTACTCCACCACTGACTTGTCCCCCTGACGGAGACTCATAAAATCTCGGATCATGCGACTGCGCAATCCTCTATGAAGTACTTGGCATAGAAGGTACGCCTGAACTCGGGCCAAGTCAAGGTACGAAGATGTATTCCCCTGACAGCGCCCTCCCACCATAGAGCTGCATCTCCCCTTATCATATAGGCTGCACACTTGACCCTGTCAGCATCAATAATCCCCATGTAATCGAAGATGGTATCCAGGAATCGAATCCACTCCTCAGCAACTAGCGGATCAGTAGTACCCAAAAACTCCTTCGGTCCCTTCTTCTGGAACCGCTCAGCCACGTCCTCATCATGGGAAAGTCTCGGACGTGCCGCCTGCTGCTCCAACAGAGCAGTAATCCCAGCCATCATGTTAGCATTGGCCTGCTCCAATGCTGAAAGAAGGTTCTGCGGAGGTGGAGGTGGAGGTGGAGGTGGAGGTGGATGTGGATGTGGAGGTCCCCCGCATCTGTTCACCTGTCTCGGAGGCATTATGCACCACCACATATTTCTTTACGTAAATCGCAATGCATAACTAGGGTTTCAAAAGCTTTCCTAAGTATGAAATTCTTAAATTAATACATAAGCTCCTAATAAATCTTATTAAAGCATTTAAAACTTACAGACCGATAGTGAGATTTCTGAGCTTCACGTGGCAGATGGACACCCTCCAAGGAACCTCGCTCTGATACCAAATGAAACATCTAAGACCCTTTAAACTTAAATGCGGAATTTATTTTTTAAATAATGCCAATACATATATTCCCATACCTATATGTAATTCAAAATAAAAGATAAATATTCTCATGCATGAAATAAAAATTGTTGGAAAACTGGCGAGTTCCCAGACCAATTACGATTGATACCCGGTGCAGCGGAAGTTTAAAAATTTTTCATGGAACGTTTCCATGGTATGGGTATCAACCGTTCATCGATTGAATTACGTGTGTGTAAAATTTAAATAACAATTAAATAAATTTTACCTCAAATCTCGCAACGAGATTAATGGACACCAACAGAACAATTCTGCTCTTGTTGTCTCTCCCTGGAACCGATGAACGCCTTCAATCAGGTCCACGAACAGAGGTTTAATCCCTCTGATAGATTGCACTAGAAAATCTATCAGAAGTTTTCTGCGAAGAGAATACACGAATTTGATTCGTTATTCCTTACTGCGATTCAAAATCACAGACCGGAATTTCTCAGACAGAGAGGGAGGGGGGCGACGGCCAAGCTTGAGAGAGGGGCTAGGGTTTCGATTTTTTTTCTCTCAAAATTATGAGCTATCGTGTGTAATTTCTGTACTGAAATAACTTATTTATAATGCAGGCCACTAACACCTTAGGGCCCATTAGTCATAAGCTGGGGCCCGACAAGCAAAGCCCACTCGTTCAGAAATTAATATAAAATTCATCGTGACTCCGATTGATGAAACGATTTCACCAATGTGCACAGAAACCATTTCTGCACGTTTTAAAGTCAAAATAAATTTTCCTGAATCCGAATTCAGTGGTTTCCAAAAATGTCCATCCCTATGTCATTTTAGGAAATCCTACTCCCTTACTCTTATTTAAGAAGTCCAACTCCTTAGTTCATTAAATTTAACTCTTTAAATTTAACTATCTCAACGGGGATTAAAACTCCATTACACTGTGTGACCCTCAATGGTTCAGGGATACAGCTAGCCGTGGGCTCACAACTCCTTGTGACTCGGAACAACACTTTCCGACTTGCCCAACGAATCATGGTAAAGCGCCTAGCAACATCGCCCCATGATTCCCTAGGTATCACTGATAGTGCCTACAAGAACCAGTAGATTTTGGTTAACGTACAGTACGGTCCCTTCATCCATATATCCCGATCGAATCAACAACCATTGGTATATCGAGAGTCGCTCAAGATTCGATAACTATGCAATGCATCTTGAAGATCAAATTAGTGACATCGCATGTGCTACTAAGAAACCATTTCTTAAATCACATCAAGTACTCTGGCCAGAGATTTGTCACACTAATATCTCCTCAGATCGCATAGGATATCCACACTCGCAAGTATGTGGTGAATCCTTGACAACAATGCATTGACTCCTATATGTGTCGTAACTGTACCCAATCTCGACACCTGATGACCCCCTCAGAGTCGGTAAACGAGTCAAAGCACAGTACTAGCATATAGAGTCTCCATGATGTTTCAAGTCGTAAGGACTAATGGTGTACAACCAAAACCGCGGACTTTATCCACTCGATAAGTGATAACCACTTGGAAAGTCCGGATAGGGTAGTTCGACTATTCATCCTATGAATATCCATTTGCATGCTTCGAACATCTCCATGTTCCCTACCAATGAAACGTGGTACTCCGCATCGCAAATGCTAGTCTCAAACTCGAGCGATCCTTATCCTTATTATCGGACGGCTCAATCGACTAGGAACGGTTTTAGAATATACAGTGACTATAAGATGTATTTCATGATAGACATCTCCATGTTCTACCACATCTTACATACACTATAGTATATTCAAGGTCTTTATCAAAACAACAATAGTATATCACAATATAACAATATGAAGTAATATAAAGTCATTGCCATAAAAGTGTAAATAATATTAAACAAAAGATTGTTTATACAAAGAGTCAACAAAGCCCATAGCCACACAGTTGGCTCACTGGGCACCCACTCTTACAATCTCCCACTTGCCCTATAGCCAACTAGTCATACTACGTAGACCCATTGCTTCGCGATGTTTGTCAAACAATGGTCCTGGCAAAGGCTTAGTAAGTGGATCAGCGATATTGTCTGCAGAGGCCACTCGTTCGACAATGATGTCTCCTCTTTCCACAATCTCCCGGATTATGTGGTATTTCCTCAGTACGTGTTTGGATCTTTGATGAGACCTTGGTTCCTTTGCTTGAGCAACGGCACCCGTGTTGTCGCAGTACACCGGGACTGGACCAACAAATTCAGGAATGACGCCCAACTCTTGGACGAAATTCCTCATCCAAACGGCCTCTTTAGCAGCAGCTGATGCTGCAATGTATTCAGCCTCAGTGGTGGAATCCGCTGTGGTGTCCTGCTTGGAACTCTTCCAAGAGACAGCACCGCCATTGAGCATGAACACAAATCCAGAGGTTGACTTCGAGTCATCCACATCACTTTGGAAGCTAGAGTCGGTATAGCCTTCCAATTTGAGTTCTCGTCCTCCATAAACCATGAACATATTCTTAGTCCTTCGCAAGTACTTAAGAATGTCCTTCACGGCTTTCCAATGCATTTGACCAGGATTAGACTGATATCTGCTCGTGACACTCAGAGCAAATGCTACATCCGGTCTGGTAGATATCATCCCATACATGATACTACCTATAGCTGACGCATATGGTACATGTGTCATATTCTCTATCTCTGCATCAGTCTTGGGACACATAGACTTGGATAGAGAAACTCCATGACACATGGGTAGATGTCCTCTCTTGGACCCATCCATTGAAAACCGTTTCAATATGGTATCGATGTAGGTTGATTGAGTGAGTCCTATCATTCTCTTAGATCTATCCCTATAGATCTGTATCCCAAGAATGTAGGATGCCTCACCCAAATCCTTCATCGAAAATCTACCTGATAACCATATCTTTGTTGACTGCAACATCCCTACATCATTCCCAATGAGTAGGATGTCATCAACATAAAGTACTAAGAATGTCACCGCATCCTTAACTACTTTCTTGTACACGCAAGGTTCCTCCGGGTTCTTGATGAAACCAAAGTCTTTAATTGTTTCATCAAATTTCTGGTTCCAACTTCTTGATGCTTGTTTTAGACCATAAATTGATCTCTGAAGCTTGCATACCTTATGCTCGCTTCCCATGGATGTGTACCCTTCAGGCTGCTTCATATAGATTTCTTCCTTAATGTCTCCATTAAGAAAAGCAGTCTTCACATCCATTTGCCATATCTCATAGTCATACCATGCAGCTATGGCAATAAGGATTCTTATGGACTTGAACATTGCAACTGGTGAAAAGGTTTCGTCATAGTCAACTCCTTGCCTTTGAGTATAACCTTTAGCCACCAATCGCGCCTTGTAGGTCAATACCTTACCATCAGGCCCAAGCTTTCTTTTGTAGATCCATTTACACCCTATTGGAACAATTCCATCGGGAGGATCCACTAAAGTCCAGACTTGGTTAGTATGCATCGAATCCAATTCTGATTGCATAGCTTCAAGCCATAAATTCGAATCCGCATCAGAAATTGCTTCCTTGAAGCTTCTTGGATCACATCCAATGTCGGGTTCATCTTGACCCTCTTCAAGAAGAAGACCATATCGAACTGGAGGTCTAGAAGTCCTCTCGGATCTTCTAGGTGCAGGCGTGTCCAGCAATGGTTCCTGAGGTGTGGGATCGTTATTTTGTATTTCGGGTTCTTCTCGAACTTCTTCGAGTTCCATCATCTCGCCTTTCTTATCCAATAAGAACTCCTTCTCCAAGAAGGTGGCATTCCGTGAAACAAACACCTTTGTTTCAGCAGGATAATAGAAATAATATCCGATTGAATTCTTCGGATACCCCACAAAATAACACAAGCTGGATCGACTATCCAACTTATCTCCCACTGTCCGCTTCACGTAAGCAGGACATCCCCAAATCCTCAAGTATGAATACTTAGGAGCTTTGCCATTCCATAACTCGTATGGTGTTTTGTCCACTGCTTTAGTGTGGACGTTATTCAACAACAATACCGCCGTTTCAAGCGCATAGCCCCAAAACGAAGGTGGAATCTCAGTGAAGCTCATCATAGATCGAACCATGTCCAACAAAGTTCGATTACGACGCTCCGATACACCATTAAGCTGTGGTGTCATAGGAGGAGTCCACTGAGAGAGAATCCCATTCTCTTTCAGATAGTCCAAAAACTCGGTACTCAAGTATTCTCCACCTCGATCCGATCGAAGTGCTTTAATACTTTTACCTAGCTTGTTTTCTACTTCAGCCTTGAATTCTTTGAACTTTTCAAATGCTTCAGACTTATATTTCATTAAATATAAATACCCATACCTAGAATAATCATCAGTAAAGGTAATGAAGTAGGTGTGGCCATGTTGAGTCCCTACTCTAAATGGACCACAAACATCTGTATGGATCAAATCCAACAGATTTTGACTACGTTCAGGCTTCCCCTTAAAAGGAGATTTAGTCATTTTCCCTTTTAGGCAGGATTCACAAGTAGGTAGAGAGTTAATATCAGACATATCAAACATGCCCTCTCCCACTAGCTTGTTCATCCTCCTTGAGGAAATATGACCTAGTCTAGCGTGCCAAAGGTTTGCCGGGTTTTGACTATCGATTTTCCTTTTGTTTGTTGTCGCCGGTTTGTCAATACAATTTACTGGAACGTCTTTTAGTTTTAAATTGTATAGATCGTTTTCAAGTTGTCCATTTCCAATTAAACATTCATTCTTGTAAATATTGCAAATCCCATTCACAAAATTACAAGAATAACCATCTCTATCAAGCATAGAAATAGAAATAATGTTTTTAATTAAATCTGGCACAAATAAAACATCTCTCAACAATAATTTAAAACCATTCTGCAAAATCAAACAAACATCTCCAATGGCCGTAGCTTCAACTCTGGAACCATTCCCGAGCCTCAGCTGGGTCTCACCCATTCTAAGCCTGCGACTTCTTGTCATCACCTGCAAATCATTGCAAATGTGAGATCCACATCCGGTATCCAATACCCAAGAAGTTGTATTAAGTGACATGTTTATTTCGATATAGAACATACCCTTTGCAGTTCCCAACTGCTCAAGATACTCCTTGCAGTTGCGCTTCCAATGACCCGGCTTCTTGCAGTAATGGCAAACATCCTTGGATTTTCCATCGTTTGAAGCCTTTGTCTTTTGCTTCTTCTCGGGTTCCACTTTCTTGGGTGGGGCAGAACGTTTCTTGCCCTTCATACTTGGCCCCTTCTTAGCAGAAGATGAGGAGCCCACCAAGAAAGCTGGCTTATCCTTCTTAAGTGTGGATTCATATGTAACGAGCATATTGACCATCTCTTCAAGGGTGGCCTCTATCTTGTTCATATTAAAATTTATCACGAATCCATCAAATGAAGAAGGAAGAGATAGAAGCAGCAAGTCCACATTGAGTTCATGCTCCAACACCAAATCAAGGGTCGCTAACTTCTGTATGAGCCAAATCACTCGTACCCCATGATCACGGACCGAAGTCCCTTCACGCATGCGGCACGTCATCAACTCCTTAACAGTAGAGAACCTTTCAGCCCTCGACTGAGCCCCAAAAAGTTCCTTGAGTTGCGTGTGAATGTCAGCAGCATTCACCGTGTCCTCAAATCGCCTCTGGAGTTCATCAGACATCGAGGCTTGCATATAGCATTTGGTCTTGATGTCATGGTCGCACCATGCATCAAGTTTGGCCAATTCCTCCGGACTTATGTCAGCTGGTGCTTCCTTCGGAGGTGCTTTCTCTAACACGTAGAGCATTTTCTCCGAAGTTAAGACAATCTTCAACTTCCGGAACCATTCCGTATAGTTGGCGCCAGTCAGCTTGTTTTGTTCGAGGATCGAGAATAAAGGATTTCGCGAATTCATTGTATGAAATACTGAAAAGGAAAATCAGACATATATCAATGATTGTTTAACAATTTACTAAGACATAAAATAGGCGAATTTAATTTTATGAATCTCACTCCCACTATTTTAACGATTTCACCACCCTCTAGTGAAAACGGGAAACTTTTTCCTTAGTGAGAACATGGAGTCCAATTGACAAACTTATGGTCCCGAATAATATCAGCCAACCATAATTCTCAAAAGGTAGAGCCCAATTGCTTCCAAAGCAACCCCCATGTATTTACCTCATGTCCAATAAGGGCCCAATAATATGACGCCGTTTAAAGTGACATGTCAAGATGACCCATCAATATTAAGTTGTGATGGACGGTCGCCATGTGGATCCCCCAATAATATGAGCCGATCCCATGGGAGTTCCACCCAACTTACAACATTTGTCGATCCAATGTACAGCTTTCCGACGGACGGGCCCCCCCAATAATATGAGCCGGACCGTATCCGCGGGTAGCATCACATACATTGACCGTTGATGGAAGGTAGGAACATTTAAACAATATTTAAATTTCCTTTATTTATCTTGATATAAATTTTAAATCATATTTAAAATGAGGGATTTTATTTATAAAAATATTTGTCTCATCATATTTAATTTATTGCATGCATTGCCGGATTCACGCAATTTATGTCTAAACATGCATACAATCATAATATCACATATTATATAGGATGATCGATTCCATTTCTAATTGACCCGTGGTTGCCAATCACGGGTCTTAGTCCAATCCTAGGTAATATGCAGTATGCAAATGCAATCCTATTACATATGCTTCCAATTTACATTTCTTCAGTCTTCATTGTCTGCTGGGCCCACCATCTTCAAATCTTGATCTCCCACTAAATCTAATGTATTTACAATTAAATAACAATGACAAGTAGGGGATACATTTTTAGGGGGTGGGAACGGGCTATAAACCAAGCCCACTTTTATTACATATGACATTCATATCGGGCCATAAACCAGGCCCATTAATAAAACCAACAACAATAAAGACAAAATGTAAATTCCTAACATACACCTACAAAATTGGTCATGGCAATCGATCATCCTTATCCAATAACATTTAATTCAAAATTAATTTATTGGATAACATGCTGTGGCAATTCAAATTTAAACAAGATAAAATCATATTTTATATATAAAATCACATTTCACATATAAAATCATATTTTATCTCCATATCAAATAAAATCATATTTTATCTATAAAATCCAATTTTACAAATAAAATCATATTTTATCTAATATATCATAAGATCATATCTTATCATCAATTGTACCAAAATAATTGATTTCAAAATTCAATTTACGGATAAAATATTAAAATTTTCCAAAAATTCAAATTTATCCAAAATCAATTTTAAAATTTACGGACTCGAACAATTCGATCCGAAATCTCGTGAACCAATCAAAAACAATTTTTGACCGGACCAAAAATAAAATTTTAAATATTAAAATTAAAAAATATAATTTTTCCCGCGGGCCACCCGGGACACTCCCGGGTTGGCCCGCACCCGGGGCGCGGGCCGGGGGCAGCCCGGCTGCCCCCTTAGGGCAGCGCCTGGCGCCGCCCCTGGGCGGCGCCGAGCGCCGCCCCTGGGCAGCGCCGAGCGCTGCCCTGCGCAGCGCCCAGCGCTGCGCTGGGCAGCGCACAGCGCTGCCCTGGGCGGCGCCGTGCGCCGCGCTGGGCGGCGACGGTCGCCGCCTTGGGCGGCGCTGTGCGCCCCCTTTGGGCGGCGCCGTGCGCCGCCCGGGGCAGCAACAATTGCTGCCCCACCGGGCAGCGATCCAATCGCTGCCCGGGTTTTGCCCCGAAAAAAAAATTTTTTTATTAAAAATATTTATTTTGTTTCATAAACCGAGACTCAAAAATTTTGTACAATTGATTATTCAATCGATTGATCTGAGCAACCTGGCTCTGATACCACTGTTGGAAAACTGGCGAGTTCCCAGACCAATTACGATTGATACCCGGTGCAGCGGAAGTTTAAAAATTTTTCATGGAACGTTTCCATGGTATGGGTATCAACCGTTCATCGATTGAATTACGTGTGTGTAAAATTTAAATAACAATTAAATAAATTTTACCTCAAATCTCGCAACGAGATTATGGACACCAACAGAACAATTCTGCTCTTGTTGTCTCTCCCTGGAACCGATGAACGCCTTCAATCAGGTCCACGAACAGAGGTTTAATCCCTCTGATAGATTGCACTAGAAAATCTATCAGAAGTTTTCTGCGAAGAGAATACACGAATTTGATTCGTTATTCCTTACTGCGATTCAAAATCACAGACCGGAATTTCTCAGACAGAGAGGGAGGGGGGCGACGGCCAAGCTTGAGAGAGGGGCTAGGGTTTCGATTTTTTTTCTCTCAAAATTATGAGCTATCGTGTGTAATTTCTGTACTGAAATAACTTATTTATAATGCAGGCCACTAACACCTTAGGGCCCATTAGTCATAAGCTGGGGCCCGACAAGCAAAGCCCACTCGTTCAGAAATTAATATAAAATTCATCGTGACTCCGATTGATGAAACGATTTCACCAATGTGCACAGAAACCATTTCTGCACGTTTTAAAGTCAAAATAAATTTTCCTGAATCCGAATTCAGTGGTTTCCAAAAATGTCCATCCCTATGTCATTTTAGGAAATCCTACTCCCTTACTCTTATTTAAGAAGTCCAACTCCTTAGTTCATTAAATTTAACTCTTTAAATTTAACTATCTCAACGGGGATTAAAACTCCATTACACTGTGTGACCCTCAATGGTTCAGGGATACAGCTAGCCGTGGGCTCACAACTCCTTGTGACTCGGAACAACACTTTCCGACTTGCCCAACGAATCATGGTAAAGCGCCTAGCAACATCGCCCCATGATTCCCTAGGTATCACTGATAGTGCCTACAAGAACCAGTAGATTTTGGTTAACGTACAGTACGGTCCCTTCATCCATATATCCCGATCGAATCAACAACCATTGGTATATCGAGAGTCGCTCAAGATTCGATAACTATGCAATGCATCTTGAAGATCAAATTAGTGACATCGCATGTGCTACTAAGAAACCATTTCTTAAATCACATCAAGTACTCTGGCCAGAGATTTGTCACACTAATATCTCCTCAGATCGCATAGGATATCCACACTCGCAAGTATGTGGTGAATCCTTGACAACAATGCATTGACTCCTATATGTGTCGTAACTGTACCCAATCTCGACACCTGATGACCCCCTCAGAGTCGGTAAACGAGTCAAAGCACAGTACTAGCATATAGAGTCTCCATGATGTTTCAAGTCGTAAGGACTAATGGTGTACAACCAAAACCGCGGACTTTATCCACTCGATAAGTGATAACCACTTGGAAAGTCCGGATAGGGTAGTTCGACTATTCATCCTATGAATATCCATTTGCATGCTTCGAACATCTCCATGTTCCCTACCAATGAAACGTGGTACTCCGCATCGCAAATGCTAGTCTCAAACTCGAGCGATCCTTATCCTTATTATCGGACGGCTCAATCGACTAGGAACGGTTTTAGAATATACAGTGACTATAAGATGTATTTCATGATAGACATCTCCATGTTCTACCACATCTTACATACACTATAGTATATTCAAGGTCTTTATCAAAACAACAATAGTATATCACAATATAACAATATGAAGTAATATAAAGTCATTGCCATAAAAGTGTAAATAATATTAAACAAAAGATTGTTTATACAAAGAGTCAACAAAGCCCATAGCCACACAGTTGGCTCACTGGGCACCCACTCTTACAAAAATAAGTTTTGCATGTTCTAAAAATACCAAGTGCGGAAATACTAACGTAAAAGTATAATTTGCTTAAAATTAAACAACATAAAAATAAATGTATCTTAAACTTCAACTAAAGAAAAACTGCAACGGTCACGAGGCCACTGTTCCGTGAGCTCATACATCCTCACCACCGGTAGGAGCTACATAAAAATCATCTGTCTCACCTGCATCATATAAGCGTAGTGAGCCTAGGGCTCAACATGTCTAAACTTTGAATATCAAGGTTTAAAAATAATGCATCACATAATCATACTAATACCTATACATGATACATGAACATGCATGGAAATATTTTTCATAACATAAATGCTGAATCATAATCATCATCTCTCTTAATCATACATAATATAGTTGAGCATGGTATTTTTGAAACAGTCTATGGTCCTATCCGTAAGTGTGACGCTTATCTGTGTCGACTGATCAGTCTCCTGAACCAACGTACGTGGCGGTGATAAATCACCTCCTATGGTAGTAAACTACCTCATAAATCATATGGTGGATAACCACCCTTATGTCACACTACATCAATTTCCATCATGAAAATATTTTATTGCTCAACGCATTCATAATCATAAGCATGTAAAATTTCATGAATGCATGCACTGAAAATTTTGTCCGTAATATATATTTAATTGATTTGTCATAATATATAATTATACTAAAAATATTTTCATGGACTAAAATAATTAAATATATATTTCGGACTTAGGGATTTTTCATGATTTCGGTCCAGACTGCTGGTCTCTCTACTAAGCCCTTAACTGACTTAAAGCCCATTATAAAACTTAACCTCATAATTAATAAATAATTTTAAAAATTATAATTTTTTACTAAAATAAAATACTTAAATGTTATTGGGCTTAAATAAAAAATATTTAGGCCCATTAACTAATTGATTAATAAAAGTTCATTGACTGACCCATAAAACCACTGACTAGCCCAAAAACATTCCTATGGGCCCATGAGCCCATAAAAACCATTGGGCTAACTTAAAAATAATTTTGAAAGCCCAAATAAAATTATTTGGAGGCCCAAATAATTTTATTTCTAATTAATTGGCCCAAAAACCAATTAAAACATAAATCATTTAAAAATTAAAAACTCGAGCCCGGCTCACCTAAACTGGACCCGGACCAACCTAACTTGACCCAATACACCCCAGACCTGACCCAGACCACCCAGACTCGACCCTGCCCCAACCCCAACCCAAACCCGACTCCCCCTCCCTCTTTCCCTCTCGGCTGCGTGGGCTGCTGCCGCACCAGTCCGGCCGCGATCGGCCGGACCGTCACTGGCAGGACCTTCCCAGGGTCCTGCCAGTTCGAACCCAGACCTGTCTCGGCTGAGTCATGGCCTAGCATGACCAGCCGAGCCATCCTTCCAGCAAACCCTAAACCGCCACCCCCTAGACTCAAACCCGAACCAGCTTGCATCCAGCCAAGAGCCAGCCTTAACCGCCAACCCTGCTCGACCCTAAGGCACCCTAGGACACCCCTTGACCAAGCCCTAGCCCCTGGACCGAGCCATGTTGGAGAAGACGTGAGCCATGACAAGAAAACACCCAAACATGCATCAAACCTCAATAAAATTTCATAATTTCGAAATATTCATGAAAAATTCTGAAATAAAAACATCATGCATGCATAATAGCTTATATGGTGGCTAAATGAAAGATTTAAACATGCCTTGAATTTATTGGACGAATATTGATGCGTATACGAGTCTCCGAGACGACGAACGGCCAAGAACTTCAAAGGCAAAGCTTGATCGGCTATGGAGGTTTGGTTTTCTGCTGTGAATCATGAGAATGGAGGTGAGGGAGATGGGGTTGGCGGCTGATGGGATTTGAGCGTAGGGTAGGGAGAGATTTTGGGTGTATTTTTGGGTAGATTAGGATAATAACTAATATAATATATTTAGGAAGATAATATATCATAAACTCATAATTTTAAACTCTTAAAATACATATTAATCTGATATAAAAGTATAAATCCCGAAATATTAAAATAAGCAAATTTTAAAAATTAATAAAAGTCATTAAAATGACTTATTTTGGCTAAAAATCAACCCTTAAATAAATATATAATCAAATACTAAAATTTTCTTGACAAAATACCTTAAAATATTCTTTTAGGACTCATAAAACTCATAAAATATTTTTGGCTAAGAATTTTGGTATCTCGTCCGTCCACGGTCCCGTCTACGCGATCAAAATCAATAAAATTCCCAAAAATCTAGAAATTCTAAAATTACGGGTTAAATGCTAAAATAAATTAAATCATGCATATAAATCACATAATATCACATAAATACATTTAACCCTCATTTTTAAAATTAATTTCTCCTAATTATGCATGCGGATTTACGTTTTGAAATTTTCGGATGTTACAAGTTTTCTTCTTTAGATCTGCAAAATCATCAAAAACAACATTAATAGGCTCAAAAATTGTTTGAGTTCTTAAGTTAAACATCTTGTAAGCTTGAATATCCGACGAATAACCTAAGACCAAACACTTGTCACTTTTAGCATCAAACTTTGCAAAATGATCAATATCATTCAAAACATAACATACACAGCCAAAAACATGAAAGTACTTAAGGTTCGGCCTCTTTCCCATGAGAGTTTCATAAGAAGTCATAGTAGAATCATTCCTCAAATATACTCAATTTGAAGTGACATGCTGTGTTTAAGGTTTCTTCCCAAAAAAATGTTTTGAAATGTTTTTAGAACTTAACATCACTCTAGCCATCTCTTGCAAAGTCATATATTTTTTTAACAAATTCATTCTGTTGTGGGGTTTTGGAAGCAGAAAATTCATGATAAATACATTTCTTACCACATAAATTCTCAAAAAAAAATTTCGAACTCCTTACCATAATCAGTGTGAATTCTGGTCACCTTCAAGATTCACAATCCTTGTGAGCAATTTCTTAAAAACATCAAATGTATCTTATTTTTATTTCAAAAAAACTTACCCAAGTATATAGTGAAAAATCATCTACACAAATAAAAGAATATTTCTTACCTTCATAATTTTCGACATCCATTGGAGCCATCGAGTCCATATATACATGCTAAAGATAGAGTGTTATCTCAGATGTTGGCAACATCTGATGTGACACCCTGGTCTGCTTCCTTTTGACATGCCTCACAAACAAATGAAATTCCAGATTTTAAATTAGGCATACCTCTAACAGCATCAAGCTTACTTAAGTTCTTCAAAGTATTGAAGTTTGCATGTCCCAACTTTCAATGCCAAAGGTTAAATTCATCTACCTTTGTATGCCTACAAGTCATCTCCTCTTCAAGTTGATAGAAATTATAAAACGACCTCGTACCTGTCATCAAACACATGTTAGAGCTATCAAAAACTTTGCATAATTTCTTATCAAATTGCACATGCAAGTTGTCATCACAAATTTGGCTAATGTTTATTAGATTTGCAGTTAGTCCTTCAACATGTAGCACGTTGTGAAGTTTAGGGAGCCCAGCAACATTCAGTGTGCCTTTTCCAACAATGTTTCCATTTGAACCTTCTCCATACGTCACTTTCCCACTCTCTTGTTCAACATAATCTGTGAGAAATTTCCTATAACCTGTCATATGACGTGAGCTTCCACTATCAAAGTACCAAGCAACTGAAACATTAGTTTTCAAAGCAGTATAAATCATATAACAATGAATATCAGCTTTTGGTACCCAAACCTGTCTTACAGTAGATCTGTTTCTGGAGATGTCGTGGAAAGGTGTTGGCAACACCTTAGGCAACACCTTCAATGCAGATCTCAATCTGTAATCTTCCTGCAGCTTAAAATAGTATGGTTTGATATGACCAAGTTTATGACAGTAGTGACAGACAAACTTCCATTTTATTCCAGACTTTACAGGAGCAGTAGTCTGTGGATTTGGTTTTGGAGGATTGGTTGATGTGAACTTTTTGGTTGAGCTTTCTGAACAGCTACTTTCTTTGACAAACATAGGCCCTTTTGAGCATTCACCAACCTCAAATTTACTGTTCTCAAAACCTAGTCCAGCCTTACCATCTCTTCCCATCATGAGTAAAGAATCAAGATTTGTTGTGTTTGAGTTGAATTTGGCCAGTGTGGCCTTAGCTTTCCCAAGCTCTTCCTTCACCTGACACAGTTCCAAATCCTTTTTACTCAGCATCACTTCAAGTCTTGACATAGCATCCTTCAAATCAGAATTTTCTCTTGAAATAATAACATTCGTTTTATTCCTTTCCATCCAGTCAGCATGTAGCTCTTCAAACATCATCCGAGCTTCTTCTATCGACATTGTCTCATCACCTGCATCAGTATTACACGCATTATCAGTAGTAAAATAATTTAAACATACTGACCTTTGGAAGATGTTGCGGCCAAGTGTGGCAACACCTGCGGCAATACCTAAAGGATTGACTTGAAACAGCTTCTTGCTTTCCATCATCGCTGTTAGGGACGTGTGACGTTCTTCTCCTGTCTGTTCTTTATTTTCTTCAGAATCTTCACCACTCAAAGATGTGTTCATCCCTTTCCGAAGCCTGTTTGCACATTCATTGGCATAATGACCATAGCCTTGACATTCATGATTGATCAGGAAACTTCCTTGATGATTGATCAGACCCGAAGCAGACTCTTTCTTTCCTTCCAGCATAAGTAGAGGCTTTTGACGATTAGGAAACTTCCTTGATGATTGATCAGACCCGCCTATTTTTAGAGTTTTGTTAGCAGCCGGAAAAAGTGGAGCTTTAAGTTTCTGATAGGTCTTCTTTGTCTCCCTCATCTTCTTCAGATAATCACCAAACTTCTTATTGATGAGTGATATCAAGTCATCTCCCAAATCCGATTCAAAGACTTCTTGAGGTTTGAAGAATGAGTTTGTTGTTGTTGACTCCATTATATTCCTGAAAAAATAATCCAGAATCAGATCTTAGTGTATCAAGAGTAGGCTCTGATACCACTTGTAAGGGATATCATGGTTCATAAAATTTATCAAAAACAGATGTTGTCACTAGGTGTAGACAACATCCTACAAAACATGCAGCGGAAATATTAAAACGTGAATAGTAACAGCAAACCAACAATAAAAATACTCAAGAATAAATATGCACAAGTACTAAAGTAATAAAAGGTTGCACATACAAACAGATTCAGATGTTGTCACTAGGTATTGACAACATCTTCAATAACACCTTGAGTAACATGCAGCAGAATTTATGAAAGCATAAATAAAATAGATAAACAACCAAATAAATCAGACTCAAATATTTAAGCAAGAGTATAAAATACTTTTGCAGCGCCTCAGGGCAAAACTTTCACTAGAAAATAATCAAAGAGTTTTACAAACCTTAAAACTAGTGAATTATTGTAAAAATCAATTTTCTCAAAACATGTGAGAAAATAAAGACAAATAAAACAAATAAAACAAATAAACTAACTCCTAAAAGTCTACTGAAGGTAGACAAGAAAATCAAAAGAATAGAGTTGACCCTAGATGCCAAAATACGAGAGTAACACGTCTTCGATCACCAATCTTCAATGCTCTCAAACCTTCAAGGCTTCTACGGAAAACAACGACCAGAGCTACTACGAGTCCTCCAGCTTTTCTATGGTTCTCCAAATCTTCTATGTGTATGCTGAAGTCTCTCACAATGTACGCTCAAAGCACTCTTGGTCGTCTCACTCTCTCTTTTATTTTGTACGCTTAAATCTCTCTTCTACGGCTTGAGATCTCTCTTTTCTGCGCTCTCTATCGTTTCTCTCCAAGCCACAGATCTCTACGTTCTTTCTTTTATTTAAGCGTATCAACTTATCTCCAAAAAGACTTGATCTTGTTTCCTTAATTCAAACTTGAATCTAAAATGATAAGGAAACAAAGATAAGTTAAATTAGAAGATAAAGATATATTATGATAAGTGCATAATATCTCCTACAAAATAATTAACTCAATCAACCATATTTTAAATCTAGGAATATTATATTATCTCAATTCAAATCAAAGTAATTCCTAGTTTAAAATATATCAAACATATAGATATAAAACACAATATTAACTATCAATCCTAGAAAGACAAAACACATTATTATAATCTTTCAAAACATGAAAAAATATCAAGGAATAATTTATTACTTTCATACTACATTCAGTCGACCCAAAAGCATATGAAGCTTTCCCGTAGCCAGATGCCACAAAGTAGATTCCCGGCGAGAACTTTCAGCTAAAGGTGTTTTTTTCATCTTTCAGTGATTTAGGAATGGAAGAGAGTTGGGCTACGTAAAATTCCATCCTAAGCTCGAAATGTTTTGAAAGGAAAATAGAGACACATCAACATTTGTGCAGAAAATCTCAACCAGCATTAGGCGGACAAAAGGAAATAGGAAACAATATAATGCAAGCATATACTATATATAGACCAGTAAAAGTTTACCACATCAAACCAAGCACATTCCCAGGTTTCAGACACAATCGGAACCATCCCAGAACCTGTGACACCAAATGAAAGAAATCAACGACCGTGGACTCAAAATGAGTCGTGGCATCATAACTCTGTCACATAGAGTTGAACGAGTATATATATAAACAAAAAATATATATATATTTTATCGAGCACTCAAAATGAGTCGTGGCTGTTAGATCAATTATATTATATGGGCTTATATGTGAATAATTATGCATTGTGGGTTGTCAATTAAGTTAAGTTCAAAATAAAGTGATCAATTAAAGTTTTAAGTTATTGGACTTTAATGTATCTAATACGACGTGGGCCTTTGATATGCAGAGACTAAAAATATAATTTCTGTTTTTGTGATGGGCTGAAACAGAAATAATAAAGATAATTAACAGAATTATCTATATAACATGGTTATGGTCCCCAGATTACGCGTATCACGTTCCTCTATCTCTAATCCCCATTATTAGAATAGAACCAGAGAGAAAACAAGGGGCTCTCAGGAAGAACGCGTAGATCTGGAAGATCAACCAGTCGTTCTCTACAGATTTCTACAGATTTAAGACCATGGCTTCAGGTATGCTTCTGCTTTAAGTTTTTTAGATTAATCTTAATGATTTGCATGACGATTCTGGCTGTAATTTTATGGATTTAATATTTCCAACAAGTGGTATCAGAGTCACTCATGTTTAAATCATTAAGATATATTTTATATTCGATTTGGTTTAATCAAAAACAGAATATGATTATTTTGAATGAAATTCGAATTTTTCAGTCCAGAATATTTTTTTTATTTTTCGGATTTATTTTTTAAAAAAAAATCTGGAAAATTCGAAATTCTCGAATTAGGGTTCAGGGCCTCCGGAAATTGCTTAAATCGGCCAAGCTACAGGCCGTTTCCGGCGGCGGTAGATGAGGCATTTTCTTGCCCATAACCTGGCGCCTCACAAAGCATAAACCCATCGCCGTAAATCGTCGCATAATCGTCCGATTTCGAAGCCAAACTCACGCATGGTGGTCGCGAATTCGAACAAATCGAGACAAAATTCCGGCCGTTCAGTGGGCAATCGGGACTGGTGACGGTGCCATGGTGGTCGCCTCCATGTGTGCTACTACTGGTCGGTCGGAATTTGGCCGGGAATGGGCGGTGGCGGTGGCGGTGGCGACGTGGAGATGGGTGATGGGTTAGGGTTTTGGATTTGGCCAATTTTCGATTTTAAATAATAAAATTTTTTTAATTTTTAATTACTGTAATTTCAGATTTGAGAAAATTTTCTGACCCATCAAATATTTTTGATAAAGTTTAATTTAGTTATAAATCCAATATTTTATTTTTGGGTTTAAGGTTTAAATATTAAATTTATTCAAATAATGATAAGATTTATTTTATATATTTTAAAATGAATTAATTGAAACATGATGTCGCCAAAGTGACCTCTCTTGTGGATTTTAATTTATTTTGAAATATAAAAGGTTTTTTGCATACGTAATCTTTATAAGTATTATTCAGCCCAAAGAAAGTTTAATATTTAATATTATTACATATGCAAGTGTGGTGGTAAACATGTGACAGTTATTCGATTTTATGTAAATAATAAATCGGCCCAAAGGAAGATTTTTATTTTACATAATATTTATTGTCAGTGTTTGACTACTATGTCAGGATATCACTTACAAGTTAATATTTTGTCCAAAGATAAAATGTTAATGGAGTTATCGGTATTCTGTAATAGGATTTACATTATTTGAATTTATTGATTATTTTATATGGATATTTGTTGAGCATGTAATATTTTTTGTTCTATGGCTTCAGATTTAATTCCTGCGAATATCAGTTCCAACATCAATTCATTTTCTATGTTAAATGGCTCAAACTTCAAATCATGGCAAGAGAATTTGCTTATAGTTCTCGGAGTCATGGATCTAGATCTTGCGATAAGGGTTGACCGTCCTCCTGCTCTTACTGATAAGAGTACCTCTGATGATAAGAAGGAGTTTGAAAAGTGGAAGAGGTCGAATCGCATGTGTCTGATGATTATGAAGAAAGCTATTCCGGAAACATTCAGGGGCACGATGTCTAGCGACATCACTACAGCAAAAGATTTCCTTACAGATATTGAAAAGAGGTTTGTCAAGAATGAAAAGGCTGAAATTGGTACACTCTTGGCAAATCTCATTTCAATGAGGTATAAGGGTAAAGGCAATATCCGGGAGTGCATTATGGAAATGTCTCATCTTGCTTCAAAATTAAAAGCACTTAAGCTTGAACTCTCTGAGGACTTGCAAGTGCATTTGGTTTTGTTATCTCTTCCTCAACAGTTTAACCAGTTTAAGGTGAGCTATAACTGTCAAAAAGAGACTTGGTCTCTGAATGAGCTCATCTCACACTGTGTTCAGGAAGAGGAAAGGTTGAAGCAAGATAAGACAGAAAGTGCTCATTTCGCCTCTACCTCAAAAACCAAGGACAAACGAAATAAAAATAAGGGTAAGAAAGCTGCAGTTACACAACCTCTAAAGAAACAAAAGAAGGATCCTAGTGATTCTCAAAGTACTGCATGTTTCTTTTGTGGTGGTGAAGGGCATATGAAGAGGCATTGCAGTAATTATCACGCTTGGCGTGCTAATAAAGGTATGCTTCTTAATATAGTTTGTTCTGAAATTAATTTAATTTCAATGCCTAGACACATGTGGTGGATAGATTCTGGTGCAACAACTCACATCAGTGTGTCTATGCAGGGCTGCGTGGATTGCCGAAAACCAAATGATGCTGAAAGATTCATTTATGTTGGTGATGGCAACAAAGTTCAAGTTGAAGCAATTGGGAAATTTAGATTATTGTTAAAGACTGGAATTTATTTGGATCTTTTTGAAACATTTATTGTACCGTCTTTTAGGCAGAATTTGGTTTCTATTTCTGTATTGGACAAATCTGGTTTTTCTTGTTCTTTTGGAAATGGAATATTCAGTTTGTTTCATGATTCAAATTTAGTTGGTTCCGGTTCTTTATCAGGCTATGATAATCTTTATTCTTTGGATACTATTGCTTCATTTAACGAATCCCTGCAAACCAGTAAAGGCACTAAAAGAAAATTAATCAGTGAGAATTCAGCTGCGTTATGGCACAAGAGATTAGGACATATCTCCGAAAGGAGAATACAGAGACTTGTGTCAGACGAAATTCTCGAGCCTTTAGATTTCAAAGATTTTAATATTTGTGTTAATTGTATAAAAGGAAAACAAACCAATAAGAGGAGATTTGAAGCCAACCGGACTTCAGGCGTCTTAGAACTTATACATACTGATATTTGTGGGTCATTCCCTTCGGCTTATTGGAATGGTCAACAGTATTTTATAACGTTCACAGATGATTTTTCAAAATATGGCTACATTTATCTCATTCATGAAAAGGCACAATCATTGGATGTGTTCAAAAATTATAAAGCTGAAGTTGAAAATCAACTTGGCTTAAAGATTAAAACCGTTAGATCTGACCGTGGTGGTGAATACTATGGTAGATATGACGGTTCAGGTGAACAACGTCCAGTACCTTTTGCTAAATTCCTAGAGGAATGCGGTATCGTCCCACAATACACTATGCCGGGTTCGCCCACTATGAATGGTGTTGCTGAAAGACGAAACAGAACGCTTAAGGACATGGTGAGGAGTATGATTAGTCATTCTACCTTACCAGAATCACTCTGGGGAGAAGCGCTAAAGTCTGCAGCATATATCCTTAACAGGGTTTCGACAAAAGCAACTACCAAAACCCCTTATGAACTTTGGACAGGCAAAAAGCCTAGTCTTAAGCATTTGCACGTTTGGGGATGTCCAGCTGAGGCAAGGCCTTACAAGCCTAATGAAAAGAAATTGGACTTAAGGACGGTTAGTTGTTATTTTATTGGATACTCTGAAAGATCTAGGGGGTACAAGTTTTATGATCCCACAACTAAGTCGATTTTTGAGTCGGGAAATGCCCGGTTCTTTGAGGATGCCAAGTTTGCGGGGGGAGATAAAGTTAGAGATATTGTCTTTGAAGAGGAATATGTGAATATTCCCATAGGTGTTTTTGGAATTGATCAGGATATCATTTCTGACTTTGCCCAAGACACAATACAAGACAATATTGGAGATCCTCTCATTCAAGACAATATTCAGGATGAACAAACTCAAGCACCTCCAGAACATATGCCATTAAGGAGATCCACTAGATAGAGAAGAAATGCGGTGCCAGATGAATACATTGTATTTCTTCAAGAACATGATGTAGACATTGGAATGATGGAGGATGATCCTATCAACTTCCGTCAAGCCATGGAAAGTTCTAACTCTCAAAAGTGGATTAATGTCATGGATGAGGAGATAAAGTCTATGAAAGACAATGACGTTTGGGATCTTGTCCCATTACCTAAAGGTGTGAGGCCCATTGGTTGCAAATGGATATTTAAAACCAAGAGGGATTCGAAAGGTAATGTGGAAAGATACAAGGCACGTCTTGTTGCAAAAGGCTTTACACAAATAGAATGCATTGATTATAAATAGACTTTCTCTCCAGTTTCTTCGTAAGACTCTTTCAGGATTATAATGGCATTAGTGGCACATTTCGACCTTGAGTTACATCAGATGGATGTTAAGACAGCGTTTCTGAATGGTGACATTGATGAAACAATTTATATGGTGCAACCAAAAAATTTTGTGTCTGAAGATACAAATAATATGGTTTGCAAACTCAAAAAATCCATCTATGGACTCAAGCAGGCATCTCGACAGTGGTATTTTAAGTTTCATCAAGTGATCATCTCGTTCGGTTTTGAGATGAATTTGGTTGATGATTGTGTATACCATAAGTTCAGTGGGAGCAAGAATATTTTTCTGGTTTTATACGTTGATGACATCCTACTCGCTAGCAACGATATAGATATGTTGCATGATACCAAGAGATTTCTAGCTAAGAATTTTGAGATGAAAGATCTTGGTGATGCACCATTTGTACTGGGTATCCAGATACATCGGGATCGTTCTCGAGGTATGCTTGGATTATCACAGAAAGGCTATATCGAGAAGGTTCTCAAGCGATATGGGATGCAAGATTGTAAACCAGGTGATACCCCTGTGGCTAAAGGAGACAAATTCAGTCTCAATCAGTGTCCCAAGAATGATTTTGAGGAAAAGGAAATGCAGAAGATTCCCTATGCATCAGCAGTGGGGAGTCTAATGTATGCTCAGGTCTGTACACGTCCAGATATTGCATACGTGACAGGGATGTTGGGTCGATATCTAAGTAATCCAGGAATGGATCATTGGAAAGCAGTCAAAAGAGTTTTAAGGTACTTACAGAGAACAAAAGATTACATGCTCATGTATTGGAGGTTGGATCAGCTTGAGATCATTGGATATACTGACTCCGATTTTGCTGGATGTCAAGATAGTATGAAATCTACTTCGGGTTACATCTATCTCCTTGCTGGAGGTGTCATTTCTTGGAAGAGTGCTAAACAGTCTCTTATAGCCTCTTCCACTATGGCAGCAGAGCTTGTAGCATGTTACGAGGCATCCAGTCATAAAATATGGCTGCGAACTTTTGTCACGGGACTGCGCATTGTTGATGGTATTGACGGACCACTGAAGTTACATTGTGACAATAAGTCAGCAGTTTTATATTCCAATAACAACAGGAGCTCGACGAAGTCGAAGCATATTGACATCAAGTTCCTGGTTGTTAAAGAAAGAATTCAGAGTGGACAGTTGTCTATTGAGCATATCGGTACAAACTCCATGGTTGCGGATCCGCTTACAAAGGGACTAACACCCAAACTGTTTCATGAGCATACAGCTCGTATGGGTGTTGTGTCTATTGAGGATATTGAGTTTTAGTGGGAGTTTGTAATTTTTAATGCTTTTCTGTCATAGACATTTTTCAGTTTTTTTTGGTTATTTTCTGCAGAAATAAAGTTTCAATTTATTCACACTCTGATTATGGTTAAAGTTTGATCTCAATACGTTTTAGGGAGGACCAGTTGGAAATAGACATGTTATGATCACATTGCATGAAATTTCTATGTTGCACATCCATGTCATAATCCATGTCATTCAATTGTTTTGGCATATGTGACCATTGATGGGTCGAGTTACCATAAATGTAACGAAGGCTGCTTTGATCCTATGTTGACACGATTGATGGACCGGATTTAGCGTAGATACATTCAGGAATGACAGCGGTTTTGAGCTCATAAGGTTATTTTTACAAAACATAATTATAAGGTTACACATATAGCCCAAGTGGGAGATTGTTAGATCAATTACATTATATGGGCCTATATGTGAATAATTATGCATTGTGAGCTGTCAATTAAGTTAAGTCCAAAATAAAGTGATCAATTAAAGTTTTAAGTTATTGGACTTTAATGTATCTAATACGACGTGGGCCTTTGATGTGCAGAGACTAAAAATATAATTTCTGTTTTTGTGATGGGCTGAAACAGAAATAATAGAGATAATTAACAGAATTATCTATATAACATGGTTATGGTCCCCAGATTACGCGTACCACGTTCCACTATCTCTAATCCTCATTATTAGAATAGAACCAGAGAGAAAACAAGGGGCTCTCAGGAAGAACGCGTAGATCTGGAAGATCAACCAGTCGTTCTCTACAGATTTCTATAGATTTAAGACCATGGCTTCAGGTATGCTTTCGCTTTAAGTTTTTCAGATTAATCTTAATGATTTGCATGAAGATTCTGGCTGTAATTTTATGGATTTAATATTTCCAACAGTGGCATCATAGTTCTTGATTTATAAAGTAATAAATAAAAAGTAATATTTTTGACATAAAATGTAATACTTTTTAATTGATAATCTATAAAAAAAAACTCATATGAGACAGATTTTAATTGATAATCTATATAAAAGAATTGTTTCAAAAAAAAAGCCTTTAAAACTGTCTCATATGAGTTTTTCTCTAAAATAAAATAATAATTTGGGAATCTGATTCCTTACAAGCATTTGATCTTCGAGCAGGTACAATTACAAAAGATTGCTCGGGTACAAAAAAAAAATTGGAGAAATTATTTGTATATATCTTATAACCTTATAAATATCCAGTGATATATATAATTTTCATAGTTTAAAAATTAAAATTTGATTATTTTATTAAATTAAATATAATATTATAAAATAAAATTAATTTAATTATTTATATAAATATAGGCATGCAATTTTGTCATATTTATTTTTTATTTGACTACATTTTGAATTAGTGTGTATACTATATCGCTCCTTGAGATTATTAGCTCAAAAAATTTTCACAAATAGTTATTAGTAAACCTAAGATATTACAGAGGTAATAAATGCGATTTCTCAAGAGTTTTAAAAAAATTAAAACCAAAATCCAAATATATAATCCCAGGTTTTTAATAAGATTAAAATAAATAATCCGAGCAATAATTGATCGGGTACAAAAGATTTTTTGCTATGGTGGTTAGGGGTGGTTCGGTACGGTATACCGCATACCGTACCGGAAATTTCGATACCGAAATTTCCGATACTGATACCTTACCGAAAATTTCGGTAGACCGACATGCCGGTATATCGAAATTTCGGTATGACATAAATCCATACCGATACCGTACCGAATATCGAAATTCGGTACGGTATCGGTATGATACCGTGTATACCAATTTTTTATATTATTTTTTTAAAAAAAATATCGGTATACTGATACCGTGTATACCAAATTTTTTACGGTATACCGAAAATTCGAAAATCTTATACCGATACCGATACCGAAAATTTCGGTACGGTATCATACCGTACCGAATATCGTACCGAAATTTAAGGTATACCAAAATTTTCGATATTTTCGATTTTTTTCGATACGATAAAAGCGGTATGACGACATTTCGGTATTTTTTATCAGACCTAATGGTGGTGACTGAATTATGTGTTTTTGGATGTTTCTTCAAGAGGACACCCTGCTTTTTTACGGGCATGCATGTAGATGTAGTACTACTTGTGCCTAGTTTTCGTTAGTTTCTTTCCTTTAAAATATAAATCTTCAATAAAAAAAATTTAATTAAAAAAGATCACACGATCAACAATATAAGAAAAAATGCATCTGTTGTAGGAAGAAAATAATCAACCACTAAAAAATTTTATTAAATTGCTGAATAAGTAGGAAAAATTAAAAGAAATAACGAAAACTTAGGCAGGTACCCAAATTTTTCGGTTCCATAAATTCCCATTTGCATCACTTTGACTGGTTAAATAATATGTTTTCCTTTTATTTTCATAAAGAATATGCTAGAGGCAATATATCGTACAACGATATTTGCAACAATTATATCGTGATATTTTGTTATTATCTCGTGAGATTTTGATATTATATCGAAAGATTTTGCATTCAATGTACATGAGATTTGATAAATTAAAATTTTATATTAAATTTTGTGTAGTATAAAAATTATTATACAAATTTCGTTGTACATGTCGCATTGCGCTCTCGATTTGCGAACTCTAAGGCTTGCAGCCTTTGATAAAAGTGGCCCGTGAATTTTAAGGGGACAAAGAAGTCCTGTTTTTTTTTTTTAATCACCTAATTGGTTTTTTTAAAAAAAAAATCATTCTATGCTTATCTATTTGGATTCAAGGATATTTTTGTCATTTAAATCCAATATTTCACCAGCAATTCATTCTTCTATATAAAACGAGCGGGCAAAATCTCGATTCAGTCCTAAATGTTTGGACACATTTCCGGTTTAGTCCTTAATGTTTGAACACATTTCCGGTTCAGTCCTAAATGTTTGGACATTCCCGGTTTCATCCCAAATAGTTTCCAAAAATTTTCGGTTCAGTTTTAAATGTTTTTACGTTCCCGATTTGGTCCCAAATGTTTTTCAAAAGTTCTCGGTTCAGTCCTAAATATTTTTACATTGTCGATTTCGTCCCAAATATTTCCCAAAAGTTCTCGGTTTGATCCTTCCATCTACATCGTGTGTTAAAACTAATATCGCGTAGTGTTTTATCATTTATGATTGATTTTTATATTATTTATTATATATTTAACATTAGACAACTTGTAAATAAAACAAAATTTTATTAGACTTTTTATCCAAATTTAAATCAATTTTAAACAATGTTCAAAATGATAATATTAAATTCATGATGCTACAAAATAAAAAATTAAATAAAATAAACGGAACTTGAGGAATTAAACTTTATTGATGTTATTTCACATTTCTATTAATTTTGTTATATTCTCATTCATGATGCTTGCACATTTAAAAAAAAATTTGGAGGTTGGAAAAAAATATCTTTTTAAAACTCTTTTTATAAATTAAAAAATGTATATGAGAAAAATTTACTATTAAATAAAACTTAATTTCATCTCACTACTTTAACGGTGGTCAAATATTTCATTATATTTTACCAATTGTTAACCATAAGTATTTCTTCTCTTGAAAAGTTTGTTGAAAATTTCAAATATTTTGTTAAATAAGTAATACTAGTTATTTGCTAAAACATTTGTTTCTTTCTTTGTGATTGATAATGTTTTTAACTATAAGATTGCACGGTTCAATTATTGTTTTATTCTATAATTTTATTTTGCATAATTTAGATTTTATTTTCATTTGAAAGACATTCTTGTTCATTATTTATTATTATTATTATTATTATTATTATTATTATTATTATTATTATTATTATTATTATTATTATTATTATTATTATTATTATTATTATCAGCTTCTATTTTATTTAACGTTGTCTTTTGTTTGTAAGTTTTTTTTATCACGCTTTGTTTGTAGATGGAAGGACCAAACCGAGAACTTTTGGAAAACATTTGGGACGAAATCTGGAACGTAAAATATTTAGGACTGAACTGGGAACTTTTTGAAAACATTTGAGACCAAACCGGGAACATAAAAACATTTAGAACTGAACCGAGAATTTTTGGGAAACATTTGGGATGAAACCTGAAACGTCCAAACATTTAGGACTGAACCGTGATTTTCCCTTAAAACGAGCTCTGCAATAAATGTATATGATTTTAATTAGTACCCCTCCCTTCAAAATCATATAGAATTTTATAGGATATCCAGTTGTCTGCCCACCTACTGTATCCATCTAATGTGCCTACAGTTATGGAATTAAGCCATAATAACCGATGACAGACGAATAGTAAATGCCCAAAAAAATACGGAATAAAATAATCAACAAGAACACAATATTTTTACGTGGTTCACCCAATTTAAGGTACGTTCACGGAGCTGCTGCAAATATTTATTATCGAGAAAAATATTACAAGTGTATACAAAACACTTTCTCTCACCAACACAAACCCCGAGTATTACCGAGAAATAATTCTCTAACTCACACAAGAGAAACACTCAAGAAAAAAAACCAAGAAACTTTTTTTTCTTATCTCTCTTTTTTCCTCTCGATTTGGGATGCATATATTGAATGAAGATGAGCTTTATTTATAGAGCTCCTTGTACACGTAAATTAAATGACATGCATTTAATTCACTTCCCCAACCAATACCTACCATCTGTCACCAAACAAATCTTCCACTTGAATACTTGATTTCAATCATGACTTCACACAATCAATACAGCAGCTCGGGTAGGGATGACAATGGGGCGGGTCGGGTACGGGGATGTCTTTCCCATTCCCGTTCCCGAATTCAAACTCGATCCCCATACCCGCCCCGATCTCCATTAATTCTTATCGGGGACTCCCCGTACCCACCCCCACGAGGACCAAGTCCTTATCCCCATACCCATACGGGCCATACCCAAAATATAAATATATATATATTTATATATATATATATATAAATTTTATTATAATATATATATATATATGAATTAATAAAGTTTATTATATAAGAATATAAAAATTATTATTCAATTTTATAATATAATACCTAAAATAGTTTGGGTCAAATTTTTTATTATAATATTAAATTTTAAAATTAATAAAATATTTCTATAAATCAAAATTATTATTTTAAAGAAAATACTATGCATCAAAAATTTATTAAAATTATATATTGTTTCTAAATTTATCAAAATAAATAATATATATATATATAGACTAATATAAATAATTTATATGTGTATGTAACATGAATGAAATTTAAATAATATTTTTATGTTATAAAAAATACGCTATCATAAACAGATGTATTATACATAATGTATTAAAATATATATAAGCGAAATAATAATAATACTTTTAATTTTAATTTTTTAATAATATTTTAGATTTAATAAAATTTGATAATTAAAATATTATATTATTATTATTATTATCGGGGCGGGTTCAGGATGGGGATACCATCCCCATACCCGCCCCAATATATTCAGGGATTTTTAAAAATCCCCGAACCCATACCCGAAAATACTCCCCCAAGCACGCCCCGTTTCGGCCCAAACCCACGGGGAAAATTGTCATCCCTAAGCTCGGGCTTCCTTTCTTATACATGCAGTCCAACTGAACAACTTCAGTTTGTCAATGGTTACCGTTTCGTGAGCATATCAGCTGGATTTCTGGTTTCATGAATCTTCTAAAGCATCAAGATTCCATCTTCCAAAACTGATCTGATAAAATGGTACCGAACATGTATATGCTTCGTCCTAGCATGATAAACAGGAATTTTTGCCAAATGAATAACACTATGACTGTCAGAGTATAACATACTATCCTGAAGCTCTGACCCAATTCTTCCAGAAATGATCGCAACCATATCATCTCTTTGCTAGCTTCTGTCACTGCAACGTACTTAGCTTCAGTAGTCAAAAGTGAAACAATTTTTTGCAACTTGGACACCCAGCTTACTGTCGTACCACCCAATGTGAATACATATCCAGTAGTACTCTTCCTGCCGTCTAGATCACCACCCATGTCGGCATCTACGAAACCTTGTAAGCCTGAATTTGACTTTCTGAAGCACAGAGATGAACTAATAGTGCCTTTCAAATATCTGAGAATCCACTTCACTGCTTCCCAGTGTTGTTTCCCTGGATTGCTCATAAACCTGCTCACAACTCCCACTGCATGTGTCATGTCTGGTCTGGTGCACACCATTGCATACATGAGGCTTCCAACAGCAGAGGCATAAGGAACCTTGTTCATATAAGTCTGCTCCTACTCCGTCAATGGTTATTGGACTTTGGTTAGTTTGAAATGATTAGCCAAAGGAGTACTCACCGGTTTAGCTTTATCCATGTTGAATTTGTTAAATACAACCCAATCGAATAAGACTTAATGAATTATAACCTAAAAGTTAATCCTGCAATCACGTTTTGGTCACCGCTCCCAAATCCCTGGAAGAACTACCTGCAATTACCCCGTCGAATGGGGTGTACAGAAAACAGAAAAACACTGGACGTGAGCGCTAAAACTCAATACGCTAGTACGGGTAAACATACAAACATGATGCATGCATGATGTAATGTCCAGGTATCCATATTTGGGATAACTGTATCCAAAGTGCTCAGACTGGCGCCTAGGATATGAGCTCGTCACAACGGGGAGTCAAACCACTATGCGCAACCAATCACTCCAACATGGGCGTGGACCTGGAATCCCTCGATGTCATTGACGGCTAGACTCGTCGGTCTACGAGGCCTTCGATATCAAACGTCTAAACATGGCTGAGCGACCCTACTGGCTTATCTCAAAAGATGTACAACTACAATATGATATACAAATGTCGCATAATAATCCATGTATTAAGATGCAAAACATGGCATATAAATGCAACATATAAGCATGCATAGCCGCTTGCAATCTCAGTCAGTACTTACGTACCTTACTAAGGCAGTCCTAGCAATCATGTCTAGGTTCCAAGCCTACTGATCAAGCTACTGCGTCTACTATAGTGACCCAACCCGGATCCACTACTAATCAGAGATTAGTACCTAACTAAGCATACGATTAACGCTAATTAGAAAATATAAGTGGAAGCTTAAATAAATGCTGGTCGGTAGAATACAACCGACTAATAAAACAATTTGATATACAATTATATCAAATTAAATCTTAACAATAATTCCTACAGCTAAGTCATGTTGTCTCTTAATGGTCACCGACTACTCCGAGTCTCTGGGCGCACTACCTGCACATGCAACTGCCCCGTCGAATGAGGTGTCCAGACAACAACAAAACATTGGACGTGAGCTCTAAGATCAATACGCTAGTACGGGTAACATACAAACATGATGCATGCATATGTATATCTGGGTGTCATACTGGGAATAATATCCTGCTCAGTCTAGGCATCATGGTATGTAGCACGCTGGGCCGTCGCATCAGGAGGTGGCTCCCATACCATATAACCCGTGGACATATCCGGAACCAAAACCATGGTATTCATCCACTCATGCAATGGGGTTGAGCAACCCCTATACTGGGTAAGCCAAAAATACCAGCTAATCAAGATGTATGCACGTGTAGCATAACATAAACATGCAATCATGACCGATAAATGCAACACGCTTCTCCGATCAATGATCTTCAAGTGTTATTCTCGACTTTAAGCAATCACGACCGATACAAGATTCAGAAGATCTTCAGTTATCTCTCAACGTACGTATGTGAAGCTGTCAAGTAAATCTCAATTGGTCTCTCTATTTTTCTAGGTACTTCCCTTGTTGCACATCCATCTCCTTAAATAGCACAAGAATCCTTCTACAACATGTTTTCTTGTAGGCGTAGGATTCTTTTGATTTAATCATATCAAATCTACAGAAAGAAAGAAAGATATACTTTAGATATAATAAATAGTATAATAAGTTTATCAATATCTCAAATCAGCTTACCTAAGGAAAAAAATAACTTATATAAAAGTTACTTCATGTTCAAGAAAGACAAAAGATATTAAATAAAATCTTTCCAAAACTTGAGAAATTTAAGGAATAAAATATTTCTTTCAAAATTCAAATATGTAATTTAATATATACTTTATAAATCCAATAATTTTACTACATATATATATATATATATATATATTTTAAACATACGATTTAAATTATTTGGCTGAATTATTTTAAATTGAGAAAACAAGATAAATTAGCACCGGTCCTTACACTCAGTCAATCATTATTCATTGAAATATTTTTAATTAAATAGATAGATAATTACATAGATAAAAAGCCTCTTTAATTGATTTTATCAAATTGAATTGAATGATTTAAATAAATCATACGCGTAACAGCACGCACTTTGGTTATTAACTAAGTGAGTGATTCACCCTGATTCAGTAATTTATTATAAACTTTTAAAATATTTATATTTTCATTTTATAATATAGCAATAAAAACAATTTCGTTAAAAACATTGTTAAAAAAATATTTCATATGATCAGTGTTCAGAGTGCTCCTAATAGTTACATCAATAGGAACAGTTTATGTGACGTCCCATATTTTAAACATTTTCAAGAAATAGGATGTGGAAAAGTGTGGGGAAATTTTTCAAATATAAAGGTGCAAGACATGCATCGCGTTTGCAAGTTTCATAAACTGTGCTTGAAATTAAATTCTATAAATAACACTTAAAATCTAATGATTCTATCGTGCATAAAAATATTTGAACAAATGATGCAACCCTACAATCAACAATGATTCCTATACGGGCACCAAAACTACTACTTACAAAAAAAACATGAACTGACAATTAAAATCGTAGGAAAGTAAACGAAACGTGAGTTTCGATAAATTAAACTTAGTGTGGAAAATATATTTTAAAACATTCATAAAATCATGCATAAACTATCATGAAGAAATAAACAACATAAAAAATAAAAACTTAAAATCAATAAATTAAAACTCGTCATCACGAAACCGTCATTGAAAATACTAAAATCTAAACTTTTCTTTAACACTGACTCTTAACTGTCGTACATCAAATAATTTAATAATGTAAGAACAATAAACATATGAAAAACTTCTTGCTTTAAAAAATCAGAGCTTCGAAAAATGTCGTGTCATGCAATGCATTCGCCTCTTGGACTCTTCAGCCTTTCCATAAGCTTTTAATTCATTTACATATCAATTCTAACTGCATCAATCAAATATAGTGAGTTTAAAGACTCAACAAGTGTATACATACAGATATCATATGTGAAACATAAAACTTAATGCAATGACATAACATAAACATAACATAAAACTTGTCATTTAAGGGTGATGAGATACATGTATTTGTGGTAACCGTCGTTATGAACACATATTTTGGAACGGTCATCCCCGGAGCTCATCCCAGGGAGCCAATTCTTCTATGTCTTGAGCTCGTATTTGGAAAGGTAATCCCCGGAGCTCATCCCAGAATGCCAGTTCTACATTCTCGTGATTTCCGTCTTGTATTGCCACCACAAAGTCACATACAACATCAAAATATTTTTCATTGCATAATTATAACATCATCGTCATCATAAACTTTAATTTGTCTATACAGCTTGCAAAAATAAATATAAACCATATATATATATATATATATATATATATATATATATATATATATATATATATATATATCCTAGTTTTTGCACGAACTAATATCGATCACGTAAACTAATGTTATTACTGTTATAAATATATTATTATTATAGATGATTATCTTATTAAAGATATGTGATCAAGATAAATATGTAAAGATATTTGTAAAGATTTGTATCTTGTAATCTTTCCCTATAAATAGGGGTGGTTGAATTCAATGAAAATTGCACCTGAGTATTGACTCATATGATTCTTTCTTCTCTCATGAATTCTCTCTACTCATCTCTCTATTTCTATTATGATTTATAACACATTATCAGCACGATGTTGTAACCAACTGAGAATGAAAATAATTCTCGTTTTATTAATGCTATTGGAATAGCACAACGTGTTGTCAATACTCAAATTTATGAGAGATATTCATTGGTGCTCTAGAAGTAGCACAATGAAAATAATTGATATTGGTGCCCATGAAATATCATGAATGCGTTGATGGCTATAAAGTAGCACAACATGATTTTATATTGATAATTTGAAGAAATTCATGATCATGATATAATATACTGAGAATTTTGAGAGATTCATGATTACAATTTTGATATATCGAAAGATATTCATGAATTCATGATATAATATATTGAATATTGAGATATTCAAGATTAAGATCTTATAAGATTAAATATATCGAGAATCTAAAGAGATTCTTAGTTATAATATAATATATTGAGAATCTGAATAGATTCATGATAAAAATGTGATATATGATTTCGTATATTGAGAAAGTAAAGAAATCATGATTGATATCTGATATGATATCAAATAACTATAAATATCATTGAAGAAATTGATCTCATGTCAAAATATATCAATATTGACATATATTGATAAAAGGATGCAAGATTGTATCAATATTGATAAAAGGATGCAAGATTTGATAATATTCATGAAGAATATTAATATAAAATCCAAGATTTGGAAATATTCTCGAAGAATATAATTTAATGTCCTTTTGGTTGTTGAGGATCTTATGAATTGAGAAATTTAATATAATTTCTCAAAGAATATAGATATATGACCTAAAATTGTCAATATCCATAAGAAAAGATTATTAACAAAAGATATTGACTTGATATCGATTCAAATCATATATTTGTTCTTAATGCTCTAGAAGAAGCATGATTTATTATTTGCCACTATTTTTATGAATAACGACTTGATGTTCAATGATTACTTGCATAGGTTATTGATTGACAATTTCGAATGTGCGGTAGTAAGATCGCAACATTATCAACCGAAAAAAATAAAAATAAATGTTAAACCCAATGAATTGGACCATCATCTATATTGGGCAACGACGATGATGAATTGATGGTAGTCTATGCATGATGATGTCAATGGGTTGATTTATGACTAACTTCAAGTCATTTTATTTATTTATTGAACTAATTTATTTTTGGTAAATTAAGTTTGTATTTGTTTAAACTAAATTGTGGAAAACTCTAGCATGAGTTTTGTTTTGATTCACATAAATTATTTTGATGATATAAAATAAGATCTAAATTTTTGAATCTATTCTATTGGTTAATAAAGTGCATGAGATGTCACGTTAATTGAATATGCAATTTGATGATTTTTTTTTTGATTTAAAAATTTTATAGGTTAACGATATATTGGGTTGTTAAATATTTATTCCATAAATATTGATTATGGATTTTAAATTCCTCAATTTTGATTGTGGATATAAATTTTGGATTTTTTCAAAATCATTTGATTAATTATCATTTTTTTAAAATGAATGATAAAATATTTTTATCACATGTTATTATTTTACATGTAGAAACATAAATTTAATGTGAGATGACATTTGTTATAGATTGAATGTCATTGTTGAAGGTAAAAGATCTACTTGGAGCACACAAGGATTTGAAAAGGTACGTCCGATTTTTTAATTTTAATTATTTTAGTATAATATCTTATTTATAGTATTTTTTTCAAGTAAAGACAATTATGAAAGTTGTCTGATTAATGTGGTCCATTCTTTTAAGTGAATGTGACAGTGCCAATGAACACAGTTAATACAATGTAGTTTAATTCTTCAAGGAAGAATATGTCATCTCGTATAAAGCGAGATATGAATTATAAATTCGGCACAAAATATTGAGATATACGTCATTATCAAGTATTGTACTAAATGTACATTGTTATCTCATATCACTATGATGTCGTACTTGAAGTACGTAAATGGAATTTATTGATATCTATCAAGTAAGATATAAAAGTTTTTGGAGACCGTTGATGTCTATCCAAAATTATTCATCGTATGATGATATAAATTTATGAAAGATCTTGAAGATCTTTTGATTGACGATGAAAAAAGATGATGTGCTTGATATTATAAAATAGTGATACACAATAATGAAGTATATGTATTTTTGAATATAGTAGATATTGATTTGGTTTAAATAGTATATTACAAATCAATATTTCTAGAAGAGCTAAAGAGCTTCAGAAGTATTATTGATACAAATACTTTCAGAGTTTGACATAATGAATTGAATTAAGCATTCAAATTATATAATAGTTGAAAAACTATTGATAGTGCACAAAGATGTTGATAAATAAGCCAAAAGTTTTTGGATCGATAAACATGAAGTTTTTTGAATCAAAGATCCAAAAGATTTTATAAATTTTTATTGGCTTATCAAATTTGATATCACTATCATTAGCTCAAATTATTAGATAATCCCCATATTATCTGAAATGAATAAATAACGTGGGCTCACGAAGCGCAACATGATATTTGCGAAAATACGTATTGAGAAAAACTTCCAGAATATATAATCAAGACAAGCTTGATCAAAAGAGGATATGCATATCAATTTTATGATTATAAATATGTTGGTTTAGTTGATTTATTTTGCCTCCAATCAACTACAAAATCATGAGAATAAATGCGTCATATTTGGGGATATCCGAAATATATATTATGTCAAATGATTATGTAAATGAAAGTTATTAGTTGTGTGAGAAATGCACACAATAATCTCTTGAAGTGATTGAAAATATGTTGGAAATAATATATGATCAATTATATTAAACAATGAGATTTTAATGACGCAAATTCTCATTTGTTATTCTTATAAAACAATGTTTCCAACATTGAGGGGGAGAAATTAGAAGCCACAAGAATATTTTTGAGATCGATCCCAATGAAATATAAAGTGAACATGATGTTCAAAGTTTAAATCTCAAATAAATTATTTGATCTTGTGTATAAGATCGTTTAGCTTCATTTATGTTCAAGTTAAACAATTTAAATCTTCTTTAGTGGCGAAGAACCCCTTTAAAAAAAATGAGTGAATATCTCAATGTGAAAAGAATAATGGAGGTCGGTCGTTGTGAAAAGAAATTAATGTCCTGCAGGACCATATCTTACATTACTTGCAAGTAAATGAAAAAGGACGCTAGAAGCGTGAACGACCAATTATTTCAATGAATCCAATTTGGATTATGTTATTCATGAAGAATAACAAGTGTATTAAAATATGAGATTTCACAAATTATTTGGGATCGAAATGATATAATCATTCGTTTGTTTTGCTATTACGCAAAATGATGATTATTTTGAACTATAACTTGTTGAACTTTCAATAACAATAATATGTGGCAATATGAGCAAATATTAGCAAAGTTTCTCAAAGTATTTCAAGCGGATTATGAGAAAATATTTGCACTTATCGTGGATGCACTGATTTGATGGTGATACATATAGAAACATCCTCGAAGGATTCGATTCTCAAAATATTTTTTTTGCCAACTTGAAGAAGAAGAAAAGATATTTGGTCTTGAAGTACCATATATATGGCAAAATCAGCATCTGAATCAATTTTTGGCAAATCAATGCATAAGATTGAAATATTCAGAGTTAATAATTTCAAGTAATGTTTGCAAGAGGGGGATCAATTAAAGTTGTACTCTTTTTTCCTTGTCTATGATTTTTCCCACGTGATTTTTCATAACAAGGTTTTTAATGAGGCAATTAACAAGTATCCAGAGATGTCGTACTCTTTTTCCTTCATTAGGATTTTGTCCCACTGGGTTTTTTCTAATAAGGTTTTAACGAGGCACATCTATCATCGGGAAGACATCAAAAGAAAGTATATGTTGATGTACTCTTTTTCCTTCGTTCAGATTTTTCCCACGGGGTTTTACTGTCAAGGTTTTAATGAGGCAACACTTGAGTCCCGATGAAGTTCCCAGACATACATCTTGCCAAATGGAGATTTTGAAGAATCGATTGCTTGCGCAAATAATCATCTAAGGGGGAGTGTTATAAATATATTATTATTATAGATGATTATCTTATTAAAGATATGTGATCAAGATAAATATGTAAAGATATTTGTAAAGATTTGTATCTTGTAATCTTTCACTATAAATAGGGGTGGTTGAATTCAATGAAAATTGGACCTGACTATTGACTCATATGATTCTTTCTTCTCTCATGAATTCTCTCTACTCATCTCTCTATTTCTATTATGATTTATAACAATTACTTTATTTTATTTCTTTGTTGAATACATATTTTATTAATAAATATTTATAATTGAAAATATTCTAAATATTTAATTTTTTATAAAGTGATATTTTCTTTTTGCGTAGGTGTTCTGAGAGACAGATCGACGCAATCTATATATGTAATGAAAAATAATATTTTTGATTTAAAAATTAATATTTTTTCATAAATTAAGTTGAATAAGAGATATGTCTCACAAAATTAACTGATGATCTCTAAAAGTTTTTGTATTTATTTTTAGAGCATGAGTATAACCTAATAAATGTTTTTAATCATGAATATTTTTCTCATATTTATGATTTTTTCTTGCATATTATATTATCAATTTACATTTAACAAGAATCAATCAGGGTGGTTCCGTAACTAAGGAGTGCTTACAATCACTAAAAAAAATTGATTGTTAGATTTTGACTTAAAAAAATCACTTTTGTATATTTCTTAAACCTAGATTATGTGTTTGCTTATGCTTTCTTAAACCTAGATTATGTGTTAACTTAATTGAAATATCAAAACTAGTCATATAATGATTATAATTCTCCAAAAATAATTATAATAAAAAAAATTTAATGTTAAAATCACTCTAATCACTTATTTAACTATCCAACTTTAATTTTTAGATTTTCACATTTATTTACAAACACTACCAATTTTTGATTTTTTTAAACTTTTTGTAAGCTATAAATTTAATCACTTCTACAAAACTATTATCTTTTGCAAACACTCCATAGATGACCTAGTACCAAGTACTTTAACTGGGTCAATGGTTAATGGATCTAAAAACTACGGAAGAAATGGATATTGACGCATTGCATTTTTTTTAAAAAAAAAATCGTTTGTTGTGGTGGAGGGTTACGCAATATTGACGCATTGCATTAGATATTATGGAATGTTGAAAAAACAAGACATTTGAGCATATTTAAGACCACGATTGATAGAGTCTTAAATTGATACAACCGAGGAGAAATATTTCATATTTGGTACTGTAGATTCCTCTTGGCATTAATAATACATTCACATTCAGTATTTGAACCACAATCGGAAATTGACAAGATTCAGACCGACGAATTTTATTCATGATTCCGTTTTGTGCAGAAGTTTAAGAGGTGAAATGAGAGGTTGATAGAGACAAACTTCGTCGTACAGATATCTCGTGCTTCTTCGGGTCACGTAGCAAAGATGTGCCAGTGATGCATTGCTCAAAAGGTGGATTTTCCTTGGATTTTTTCGAGCCTTTTCAGAATTTCCAAGAACGAAGGTCTCTTGTCCATGTCTCCTGCCCAGCATTGCTCGATTAACCTAATCAATTTTCAGTTGTGCGGAGATTAGAATATGAAAACTCAAGAACAACGTACCAGGCAACGGGTTCATAAAAAGTCCGCTAAATTTGTTACAGTAGCTTTCTTTTTTCTGGAACTCAGATGGTCAGTATCTTACATCCTCATCTACATTAGATTCTACAACCTTGCGTGTTAAGGACGATTGGACGATGATGGAACTTAATACGTAGTTGTGTAACCAAGTAAAGGTGCTCGATAGTATTCCTGGTATATGTTTTCTTGTGTGGACCAGCTATATTATCTTTATCTTTATTTCACATGATAAAAAATTTCACAGATACCTACTCTCTCAATTCAGGAATGAAATCTTTTGCCCTAAAGATTGGCCTGTGTCCTTCTGCAACATTACTGGCTGCTTCATAAGGTTCATAATTTGACATCGGAGGATCACCTTCAAGCATCTGCAACCTTTCGCGTTCACTTCAAATTATGCTAGTCAAGTGCAATTCGATACAAATAACGACAAATTTAAAAATTACCTGGTATAATATCATAGCAAATGAGAAAACGTCCACCTTCTTATCATATTTCCAATGCTTGAAGACTTCAGGTGCCATGTACCGGTCTTTTGAAATTAAAAACCAAAACTAGTCTAAGCCACTGATCATCATTGCAAAACCCAGCTGGATATAATAATTGTTCTTAAGTTACTTACAGCTTCCGGTCTCGCCAGTCATCTTGTACACATCATGAGAATGTTGTACCCTGATGAGCTTGCTTAACCCAAAGTCACCTACTTTTAAATGTTCCGCATTTGTGTTGACAAGAAGAATGTTCCTGGAAAATTACCATATTTAGCCAGGAAACTCTATGAAAGAAGGATTTGCACAAAAGTTCATCACACACACAGAAACACCCATAGAGAGGAGGGAAGGATGGGTGAGAGAGAGAGAGAGAGAGAGAGATCTTGAAGAATTGACCACATAGTCTTTGCTGAGAAAGATGACCAACAGTAGATTTTATGGTTTTCATGGAACATATTTAACAATTATAAGACGCGTAACAACTAACCTTGGTTTCAGGTCACGGTGAATTATAACATTTGGCTCACTATGGAGATAAGCAATCCTTCTGTCCAACAAGAGAAACAAATAAGACTACCACACAACACATTTGTGGTGCTAAATGTAACAATGTATATTAGATCATCACATATCCATGCCTTCTGTAGGCATGCCAATCTAGTAATTACTGCTGATAAATTTGCATGAAATCAGATATTTAAAATCCAAATGCCACACACACTATGCACAACCCAACCTCCCACCCACCCAATTAATAAAACATGAAAAGAATAAGAAAGTACGAATGCAATCCCTCTAAAGTTGAGAATTTATAATAAATCTCTCTTTTTCTTATTCAGCAACTTGAAGCATCAGTATCAGGCATAGGATTTATATTGGTGATAGTGTGCAAAAGATTGGGAAGGGTAATCACCAACTGCGGAACCTTAAGGCTGGAGTTATTCATTCAACAGGAAAAACAACATATTAATTCCATTTTACCTCGCAATGTCTAATGAAAAATTGATTGCAGTAGACGGGCTTAGCGCCCCTTTTTCCTTCAGATGCTGATGAAGATCACCCTACAAAAGAATATAATATACGAGGAAACCAGAGTTAGAACAATTATCAAAGTCAACAGATCATCCTTTAAAGAGATTTAAAATGCATTCACCCACCCCCCTCAAGTACTCTGTGATTAACATTAAAGGCTTCTTGTCAGTAACTGCCCCTAGAAATTGGACAATATTTGGATGACGAAGCTTCACTAGCAAATTGACCTCATGCCTGAAGTCCTGACTGAATTGCAAGCAAGAGAGAAGGTAATTTATTTAGAGTCAGCAGGATAATGCAGAAGTAAACAGCTTTAACAGATTATGTGGTAGTGATATGGAATCTTTCGGCTACCAATGTCCCAAAGCCAAACAAATACTAAAGTGGCTGTACCTCACATCACAAGCTCTTATAATTGAGTTCTACAGCTAGACCCACTCAGGCAAGTAAGTGGGAAGTAGCATTCAAATCTCTAATATACAGTAGCCAAGATAAATAACTGGAAGTAAGATTGAAGTGACAAGCATACATCACCAATCTATCATCAGAAAGCTTTGGAAGAATGCGTTTGACAGCTACTGGTGTTCCCCGCCAACAAGCTTTACGTATCTCACCAAAAGAGCCCTACAAATATTAGCTGCCATCGGCAACAATGAGCTTTGCAAATAAATGCAGAACATTACATGCAGTTGAAGTAACAAGCAACAACAAACAGCCAATGATGAATTAAAAAAGTTGGAAACATTATCAAAAGCTCGCGCTTCCTAGAAACAATGCAGCAAAACACTTGAACCATACTGCAAGATAGGCAATAAAAATCATATAAATTTACAAAACAAAAAAATGAACTAACAAAAGCCTCAGATTCAAGTAGGGTTGATGTGAATTTAAACAGGTGTCATAATGCCTCATAGAATTTTCTGCTTGCCGAAAATTAAAACCTGACACACCAGTATGAAGATTGCAAACAAAAAACCTATATATTTTATAGTTGAACAAGTAGCAAATGTCAAGATTTTGAGTTCTTTCAGATGAAGAGAGCCATGCTATCTTATTAGTGATTTTTACATGAGGTAGAAGAAGAATGATCAACGACGTTATTGACTAGCGACGAGGATAAGTTGTTTTTGCAAATAAATTCAGACCTTCCCAACAAGAATTGAGTTTGAAAAGTCCAGCTCATCAGGGTCAATCTCCCAGTCACACTTATTCGGTAGTGGAGGTTGTACAGGCCTTGATTCAAAATGACTCCCATTCGGACCCTGTAATGTGCCCAAAAAACTTCTCTAAATGAAAAGGAAATCCAAGATAGTATAACGGCAAAGAATTCTAGTACTAGTCCAGTCTCCATCAGAATTAAAATGAGATGAGAGGAGCTTACATGAGATACACCTCCATGAGACTTCAATAATTCAATCACGCCAGATCTTTTAGCTCCTTCAGCATCAGCTAAAGGCTGTTTGACAAATACAAAAAGAACATAAGAGGAAATGATGCTAATTTAGAACAGAAAATAGATGCATTCTCCATCACAGGCTATATTCAATTCCACAGCAATGATTAAAAGAGTGCAGAAATTTGAAGTTTTTATTTGTGCACCAATATGCACGTGATAGCAAGATGCAGTTCCATAAGCGAGAACAGAAGTCTCCATGCTGAACTTAACTACCACTGCACATATTTTTAAACCATATACCAGTTCAGTACAACAACTCGTTGTACGTAAATTTATCCAATTAATGGCATGCTTTAGTTTCTAAGTCAGCAGTAGTTATGGAACCAATATTAATTGCAAATAATATAAACAAAGTTTATACTTGATTAAAATCATCACAAAAGAACTCCACCATTGGGTTCAACTCCACACTTAAAAAAACATTTTCTGCTTGAAGATTCAGTAAATTGTTCACTAGATAATGAGTGGGCAATATTTTGTGCAAAACTGGAAATAAGTTACTTTTACAGTGGAAATCTTCATATTTGATTCATGTATCTACATCGTTCAGATACCGCAATAAATGTCAATGTTAAACTTAAGTAAAACTAAAAGTCATAAAGTTAAAACTCATAGTTGTGCAGAATCATCTGACTTATACTGAAGAAGTATTCTCATAAAATATCTCGATCTTAAAGAAAACAGTGTGTGTTAGACACAAGCTTTTTGATATACCTGTCAAAACTATACTAGTGTATGTAAATTATAGGTATAAAAACATACAATAATTCTAGCCTCCACATGAAAATTAATGTTGCAAATGTACTTTTCGTCTAGAGATTCTGTATTTTGTGCCATCATAATACATGCATCCGCTATCAAATATTGATGACAGTCAAATGCTACAACTCTTGTCACACAAATTTAGCATGATTGCCTTGCAATTCAAGACCTGGATAAGAACTTTGAGACCCAGATGGATTCTTCTGACCCACTAGGTAGCACAAAAATAGCTAATGTCCATTACAACTTTACAGGGCCGTTCATGCATATGAATTCGTGATTTTATTTCATGATTATAGCATGTCAAAAGACCAGGAATGCTCCATGTGACTTCAAAGATATCCATAAACTCCAATTCTAACTTAAATCAACTTATGCTTCTCCAACCTTGTCAGCCATTATTGACAAAAAAACAAATCTTACTCACACAACCACTATGCCGGCTACCAACAGTTAGTAGAATGAGAATTTTCTTGCTAAGTTGAGCTGAAATTCAATTTAAGAATAAGTCTTCAAAAGTTTGTGTTTCATCAAAATCAAACTTTTTTAGCTAAAAGTAGCAAAGAAAAAGGAAATCTCAGAAAACTACACCCATTTCCATGGACGAAGAGCTGAATACGCGCGATTCCAACATAAAATTGCACCAAACAAAAAGACTGATTTCTCAAATTCTTGCAGAGATAACGTGTGCATCAACTCAGCAGTCTCATTATGAAACCAATGGAATAAGATAATCACGGTTAAAAACAAATCAACAGATATAATCGCGTTCGCTAACCCATGAACACAACAAGTAACTCACTCGCACATGCATACAAGCGTATAAATGCTTGAATGTGACACTAAATCTCACAGTATTTTTCCATCGATCTTCGGCATTAACGTCAGCTTCGTACTCCAAAAGACACTTGGCAATATCGATCCAACCATGGATAGCCGCCACATGGAGCGGAGTCCGATTGTCATAGTCTCTTGCGTGCACCAGATATGGATCCTCATTCAGATGCTTTCTCACCGCCACCGCATCGTTTTGGTGCGTGTGCCATAGAATCAGAGACGTCCGACTCAACCGCGCCTTATCCTTCTTCTTCTCCCTCTCCGCAGCCCCAGCCGCCGGCGGTGGATGTTCATCTCCGGTAGCCGAGTACCCCGAGCTACCGCCACTATCGCTCATTGTTTTTGGTACCTAAATTTAAATATATTTCTCAATTTTTGTTGTGGCTTTCGTCCCCTTGTTTAATCATATGCTCTCCAGTCTCATGGGTCGGGTCTCTTGGATCCGATCTATTTGGGTCGTGATCGGATACCAATATCACAATTTTGAATTTTTTTTTTGCGCAAAAATAATCAACACTTACATTTTAAAAAATTAATTATAATTTAAATATATACAATATATTTTGCTTAATACATTTTGTAATAAAATTATCTCATAAATTTGTAGACTCAATTTAAAGATATAAAGTTGGTTTATATCCTTTGCTGCGAAAGTTAATCAACACATGTTTTGTTTATAAAATAAAACTCTAAGGCACCGTTTGGTTTGATGTATGGTATAAGTAATCTATAGATAAGTAGTATAATGTAATAAAAAATAAATAAAAAATGATAGTTTAAATTGTTTTGGATTTGATTGATAGATTATAGTTTATTTGATTTGATTGATTAAATTTTATATAAAAATGTTAAATGACTATTTTGTCCTTTAAACAATAAATAAAATAAAAATTATATTATTTATAAGGGATAATATAGTAATTTGAATTCAATGATTTGATTGATATGAGATAAATAATTAATGATTTGATTGATTTAAAATAAATAGTTAATATATAGATAAATAATATGATGAGAAGAACGTGGGATGTGATCGGATGAGTTATACATATATTAGTAATACCGTGAACAGAAAGGTGCTTAAAAATATAAGAATTACATGTTATATCACACATCACTCGAATCATCTAAAATCTAAATACTGTTGCCTTCCATACACAGGGATGTATCTTGTCTGATGTCTCGACAGTTTTAGCCATTTTGATGGACATACAAAAGCAGAAAGATTAGCAGAACATGGTCTCATCATCATATTGTTTAGTGCAGGATGCATCAGGAACTCGGGCGATGACTTCCCCGGTCAGGGTCCGCCCGTGGTTTCACGGATGCGGTTTGAGGAACAAAACATCTCCAAAAAAAAAAAACCTTTCTTCCACAACCTCCCTCAAACAAAGTCCCTCAACACAAGCTCGACTTCTTCCACGACTCCCAACCCTCGAAACCACTTTGCCAGCAACTGTGAAGCTTCTTTTCCGAGTACAAGGCACGCCCTTTCCAGTTCACTCAAAAAATCCAGTGCTTCACTCACTCTGTTTTCCTTCTCATAAGCAGCCAACACCAATGCCACACATTTGTCATTAGGTACAAGACCAGCACTCCGCATATTATCAAATGCAATACGAGCTTCACGTGTCTTTCCAGAGACGACATAAGCGTTTATCAGAAGCGCACAGACCTTGTCATCAGGAGTGATACCAGCCCATTGGATAGCATCGAAAACTCTCTGAGCGCCATCATTATCACCAGACATGGAATATGATCTCAGCAATGCTTTATAAACTTCTCTTCCAGCGAAAATTTCTTTAGCTTCTGTTTCTCTTAGTAAACACTCCCCGTCTTGGAACATTCCGGCTCTGATGTAGGCCATGATCATTGAACCATACGACCTTTTGTCCAATGGAACACCGAGTAATTTCATCTCCTCAAACGAATCTTGAGCTAGCTTGAGATTACCAGCCTTGCTATACATGTGAACTAGCGCAGTTAGGATGACTTGATCACAGATGAAGCCATCGGCTTTCATCGCTAACAATAATCTTTCGGCATCTAACAACCGGTTTTCCTTCGCACAAAAATGGATTGCCATCGTATAATCACGGATATTAGCTTCAAACGATTCTTCTGCGAGCACATGTTCCAGTATCTTAAAATTGAAAAACAAAAACATGCCAGTCAACATACTGATGCATACCTTGTGTAACCAAACCTTAAAGTGCAGCATTGTATTATGCATATCGAAATGATTTGAATTCAAGCACTTATTATGGTTTGCTGATACTTGAACAAGGCATAGCATCCAAAAATGATTCAACAAAAATGGCACAGAGAAGCAAATAAGCAGAGTCTAATCTGATCATATGAACACTCACCAAGTGTTGGGTACCTAGCATATCAAACACCATTCTCCAGCGAAAAAAACCCGAAAAATTCCATCTAAGCATCCAAGAATGGATATATATCTATCCATACCTTCAAAAACAATGGATGATTAAGCCTCTCCAGTTCTCTGAAAATCGAAAGCCAATCAGTTCTTCGCGGCTTCGTGCTCTTAACCCAAGCATCCAACATAGCAGGAACACTCCCATTTTCCTCTGAAAAGCAAATGATTTGTTTCATCAACGCCTTGCACCGATTGCTCATCTTCGATGGAAGTAGAGAAATAGCCCGTCTTTGCTCCTCCGTAGAATCGAAACCTCTTCCAACCCACTTAAATTTCGTCTTCCCCACTTCTTCCTGAGATTTCCCAACACCATCCATTCCTCCATCAATGCAACTAAAAGCTAAAGGTTGATAAAGACTGCATTTTTTCCTCGTAAATGTTGAAGGGTAATGAATCAATGAAGCTTCCAATGAAGGAAACAGATGAATACCCATGAAATTTTGGTTGCGCATGCAAATGGGGCTGAGAAAAGGAAGCGAATTACAGGCAAAAGAAGCCATCGCTTCTTGCGTAATGCAAATACCAGTTCAAGAACAGCTGAATAATGGATATGCCGGTTCAAAAGCAACAGGTCAGTGAATTGGTTCTCCCAGAATACAAATAAAGCATATTTCTGAATTCCTCTACCAAATCAAGAATCGCTGAAACGGGAACTTGAAATTGAAATGGGTTCTTGTATAATCTCAGATTCTCAGTTGCCATTGTTGAGTTATCAGGGATGAGAAGAAGTTGGGGCTCAATCTTTGGGCCTACATAGGCAGTAGCAGAAAATATGGGTTTGACCCAACAAAACTCCATTTGATCGACTTGAATTTATTTAAAATTATATTTTCAAAAAAAAAATAAAAATAAAAATAAAAATATATATATACTTTATGATAATTTCTTATTTACTAGCATATCGTGCACATGCGGTGAATGTTATGCGATTTTTTAGATTTTTCAACTAGACTATGACTTTACTATACACGTATGTAGATATTTTCCTGAAATTAAAATTATTTGAGCAGTATGTTATCCATTCATCTTAAACTTTTGGACATCAATCCAAAAAAACACATATTTTTTGCAATCTTATTAATCGTGTGATAAAGAAATCACAAAAAATAATGTGAAATTGTTTGACGGATCAATTTTATGAGAATGATATTTTATTGGGTAGGGTTGACCCGTCTCACATCTAGGCCTATCTAAATAAATTATCTAATCACACTAATCGAAGAGTAATGCTACAAGTACAACGATATTTGTACAACAATTCTTACATTATATACAAAAAATTTTTTTATCAAATCTCATTATACATTAAATATGATATAATATCAAAACCTCACGATATAATAACAAAATATCATGATTTAATTATTTTAAATATCGTTGTACGATATATTGATTATGCTTTTAGCATTATTTTTAATCGAATGAAACATTTTCAAAGTATTTTTGCTAAGAGAACCGATTTGTAACGCCTAGAAATTTGCCACGTAAATCCGCATGCATAACTAGGAGATTTTATAATTTTAAAATAATGTGAAAATTTGTTAAATTAATTTTATTTGTTATTATGTGAATTATGTGATTTATTGGCATGTTTTAAATATTGTTTCGGCATTTAAATCGGTATGATGTGATTTACGAATTTATTTGAGAAAAATTATTTTATGATCGCGTAGGAGGGACCGTGGACGGACGAGATGTTTGTTTTTACCCAAAATATTTTATGAGATTTTTAGGAGCCTTAAAATATTATTTTAAGGTATAATTTGAAGAAAATTATGGTATTTATATATATGTATATGTATATTTATAGGTCCGTTTTTACCCAAAATAAGTCATCTTAATGACTTTTATTAAGTTTTAAAAATCCCCTATTTTATTATTTCGGGATTTATTAAGTTTAGCAAATTAGCATGTATGTTTTTTTTAAAAGTTTAAATTATATTAATTATCTATCCAAAGTATTTATTTAAATATAACCTAGACTACCCAAAATATTATCCTAAGATCTTCTACCTTAATCCTCCTAAACATTACCCTACGTAAATTCACCCCTAAGCCGCCTCCAACAGAAACTTCAGCCTCCATTCTCACTCACCACACACTTTCACGTAAGTTTGAAGAAATGTTCATAGATTCGACGTCTCGATCGTCCCGGTGCGCCGAAACGTGCTATTATCAATTTTTGGATCAAGCAATCATCGAGGCACGTTTCGATTCCCTTATTGAACACCATTTAAATCATATACATTGATTTTTACATGAAAGATTGGTTAATGCATGAGTTTTATGGATTTGCGAGGGATTTCTTCAAAGGTCACGCATAACTCACGTTTTTATTGCTTCATGGCATGGTTTGGCTCGATTTTTCTTGCATGGCTGTTCGACCAAGGGCTAAAGGGTCGAGTTACGGTCCCTTAGGGACAGATTTGGTTGGGGGTTTGGCCACGGGAGAGGCTGGATCAGGGTGTGCCCGGGGGGGGGGGGGGGTGCTGCGTGAGGTTGCAAAGAAATTTCAGGGCTGTGGCCAAGCCATGCAAGGCATGGCTTGAGCCAGGCCTGGTCAATGGGTTGCACCTAGACCCTGGGGTGGTCCAGGTATAGGAGCTCCGACCGATAGTGGCCGGAGCTGGTCAAAAAGTCCACGGATTGTGGACTGCACAGGCTGCGCGGCAGTTTTGGGATTCCCGGAAACATGGTTCGCTAGGGCTGTATAGGTATCGGTTCAAAGAGAGGCCTGGCTCGTTGGAACCGCCCAGACGTGGGCTACGTTTGGGCGGTGGAGCTCTGGCCGGTCATGGCCGGAGCTGGCCGGCAGCAGGCCATAAAGCCTGCTGCTACATGACCGAGAGTAAAGAATTACATGGGGGGAGTCTGTACGTTTGATGGGTTTGGGTAATTGGGTTTCTTTTTTTTTTTTTAAATTTGGGTTATGGTTTTTTTAGGCGGGCCGGGCATGGGTCTTGAGTCCGGGTTCGGGTCTGGTCACGTCTTGATGAGTCAAATTAATTTTAGTCCGGGTCTAGATTTTTATTAATTAGGCTTGGATATTTTATTTTAATTAATTAAGAGTTTAAGTTAGTAAATTAAAGGGTTGGGCTTGATTAAATTAATTAATTAGACTAATTTAATGGGCTTTAATAATTATGAAAGTGAGCCCACTAATTTGTCATGGGTCGTGTGATCCATGAGAATTATTGGGCCAAGTTGAGTCGGGTTTAATAATTTTATCGGTCTAGTTTATAATTAATGGTTAAATAATAAATTTTATTAATTTAATTTTAAGTTAATTAGATAATGGACCTAAATTATATTTTAAGTGAACCTATTATTTTGTCATGGGCCTGGGGGCCCATGAAGTTTAATGGGCTAGGTCAGGTTAGACTTTTGGGTTTTTGGGTCAGTTTAGGAATTTTTGAGTTTAAGTCTAGTGGTCAGCAGCTCGAACAAGTCCTTGGAAAAATAAATGTTCGTAAATGTATATTTAGTTCATGCACACATTTTTATTAAATATATAAGTATGATTTTTAAAGAAAATAAATTAAATATATATTTACGGACAATTTTTCATGAAATAAAGAAATAAATGAATTTTTTTTAAGTTCATGCATCATGTAAGAATTTTTATAAGTTTAAATGTATGTTAAGAAAAATATAATTTTATGGAAGTTGAAGTGAAGGTGGAAAGTGATGTGGTTGGAGGCCGGGATACCTGGGCCCGGTGACCTTCCTAATGATGTATAAGTATGATGAGCTTATGGATCCAGCTGAGAGGGCTGGTGAAGTGGCAACACAGAGGTGGAAACCCCACCGCCGCGTACGTTGGTTTTAGATTGATCAATCGCTTAGTATGATGCCACCGACATGGATACGACCTGTTGAGAACTAAGGAATGATGATAAATTATTTTATGAAATTTATTAAGTATGATGATATATGTTTAGAATGATGATAAATCAGTATAATTATTTTATTTAATGTTTATATGCATATAATTTTAATATCATGCACGTATATTTATATTCACGTATTTTATATGATGTGTGCTTGTGTGTGGTTTCATTTTGTTATGTAAGGATAACGTGCTGAGCCTCGAGGCTCACTAGATTTAATTGGTGCAGGTGAGCAGAATGTTAATGAGGATAATGTGTTTCCGACTGGCGGCGAGGACGTATGGGTATCCAGGCAACTAGTACCCGTGACCATCGCTCTATTATGAATTTATTGTTGAGACTAGAACATTTATTTCCGCATAGGTTTTATTATTATAGATTTTTAGTATATGCATGAATTTTAGATTTAAGTATTTATTTTTTAAGTTTTCATGAATTTTTGTGAAATAAATATTATTTAGGAATTTTATTATGTCATTCTTATAAATTATTATTTAGTAATTACTTTTAAGTATTTAATTGCATGCGTGTACTTTTATAGTATCTTTTGTATATTTTTATTTTAAATTAAGTAAAGTTATTTTTAAGTATGATATATATATATATATGTATGGGCATATATATATATATATATATATTTATATTCATTATTTTATTATCAGAGAGTTTTTTTTTTTAAAAAAAAAAATTCCAGTAAAAGTTCTAGGACGTTTCACGATTGCTCAAGAATTACTGAGCTATAATTTTTGTCGAACCATTATTATTCTTAAAAGTTAGTATATAATTGTATTTTAATGAAAAAATATTCTGGTGTGTACTCACTAAGTTTTAGAAAATAAAAATTTCCTACTATTTATCTTTTTATTATATTATATTATATTATATATATATATATTATTACTATATATTTATTATTATAATAATAATTATTATAATAAGTTCCAATTTCCAGCGATCATCAAATCAATTCATTTCTTCTCTTAAAAAAAAATCAATTCATTTCAGCAGTTGCCGTTCCCACATCGGAAGAGAGAGAATGCGATAACTGGTTAGCAATATAAATATAGAGGGGAATGCAACGTAAAACATACTTACCTGGACGGGATCAATGAGCGATCTGGAAGGCCCATGGTCTAGGTTGGCGACTTTCATTGCACTCTGAAAGGGCGCCCGCCTAAGGTCGGCCCAAGTGGTCGAGCCTACGTCATAATTTGTGTTAGAGGGGGCCTGCGTTCGCGCGGCCCCTGCCACTTAAGTTTCAATTTTATCTGGCTGTTAGGGTTTGGATTTTAACATTGGGCCCATCTTTTTTTCATTTTAAAGAGCAATAACATAGTTATGGGAATTTAAAAGTCAATAAGTTTTTGATTCAGAAATTAGATTAATAAAGTAAATATTCTTTCTATAAAAAGCTGAACTATATAATACTCTGATTATGTGGGGGTTACAGATCTAAGAATAAGATGAAGTATACTTCTAAAATTAATATTAATATAAGAGAACCCAATCATTTTTATCTGTATGAAAACATAACATTAAGCATTTCACTCGTAACATCTGATAGACTAGTTTAATTGAAATGTAACACCTCCCGTATACAAGCTTTAAAATTAAATATAATGGACCAAATATTTCCAATCAAAATTTATATTTGAATTATAATCTCATACTTGTGTGTTTTTGTTTTAGTCGAAATAAATAGACAAATAACGGGATGGATTTTTATCCAGAATTGAAACGATGATTGGATTTTCTAAAAATTTCTTCACTCAAAAAATAAATAAATAAAATGAGAGTAGTGGTGGGATGGATTATAGAAGCCTAGATGTTAATTAACAAAATAAGCTTAGGATACAAGGGATCAAGCCCGTCAAACACTCATAAATATCTATAAATAGATTTGTCTCTCATTTAAGGCAATTCTCATTTTTAATATGTGATTTGAGCTTTATTATACTTGGAATTTATCATTGTGTTTTTTCTGACTTAAACGTTCTCTGACGAGTATTCGTAACACAAGTAACCCCTACGTTTGCTAGATTCAGCGTGCGGATTATATGCTTACAATATTCCAAATTTTGCTTTTGGCTACATCAAGTAAATTTGTAAATATAATCTGATATGAAAATTAATATTTGTTTATGAATCGAAAAAAATATATATATATACAACACACCCATCATTTTAGTCAACGTAAAAATTATTGTGATAATTATTGTGATAAAACCAATGGAAGTTGATATTAAAATAACCAAAAATCATACAAGTCCATTGTATTTCATTAATTTAATTGAATTTGAAAGCTACAATATCATAAAATTCGTAAAAACATATGATTAGTGATTACTACCCCTATTAACCATAATCCCATTTCAGCGCCAATAAATACATATACAGAGGCAGCGCGTCGATACTGTAGAATTTCTTCGAACCCTACAACCTCAGTGGCAATCGAAACATGAACATCTTCTCCAAGAAACCCACGGCCAAAGGTTTCTGTTCTGATTTTTCCCTGCAAGAAATTGTTATGTTTGATGCCTTAAATTCATGGTCAATTGTTGATGCGTTGACTTCTGGAGTGATTGAATCTCGATTTTGCTTATGATCTGTTTGTGGGCTTTGATTTCAGAGGCGCTACGGGAGAGTAAACGGGAAATGGCCAATGCCACTAGAGGTATTTGTTTTCCGAATTTTGTAATCTCTTTGCTCGTAATTTTCCTCTAAAATTTAGTTTCTGAAATAAAAATTTGATCATATTTTTGATAGCGCGTTGTTCTGTTGTTTCTGTTGTGAAGCAAATTGATCACTGCTAACTCCGGTAGGTAAATTGTTAACCAAATAAAAAAGAAATGCCATTGGATGAGGAAGGCAAATCATGAAAATAGTAGTTTTAGGATATGGAAGATTTTCTTGAAATAACATTTAAAAAGTTAAAGATGCCAGAAATTGTTGTTTTTTTGGAACTCCAATTCATATTCTCTTTAATAAAATCAAAGAGGTTGTTTCGATGTAGGTCGTAGCCCGTAGGCCAGATAGTAAGATTCTCTTTTTCGGCAGTAGCGGGTCTCTACTCACTAGACTGATTCTGCATTTTGTGATAGAAACACTTAATCTGCTTTGCAAAGCCAGCTTCTTTATCCAAATTGCACCAAGTTGTGTTTTTTAAGTGATTTTAGAACCAAACACATAGTTTAATGTTTGGATTAGGACTGCAACATTGCTCTAGCAGCTTGGCCAAAGCTCAACTTGTGCCCAGGAATTCAAGTTGAATTCGAGTGGCTTGAAATATCGAATACTCTCTCTAGCCAAGTTTTTATTTCAGGATTGAGCATTATTCTGAGTACAATAGCTGAAGAAGTTATTTTTACTTTTTTCTACTAATAATGAAATTACCATTTTGCTCTTCATTTTATTGCAATTGCATTCTTTAATGTTCCATTTTAAAATTTTAAAGAGCTTAATAAAGTTGAGTACAAGCTTGAAAAACACTAACCGATTAACTTCAAGCTCCAGTACCTTTTCTCCTTAAGGCGAGATCGAGTAGGGTGCTACTCGAGCTCAACTCAACTCGATTATACCCCTATTTTGGAAATGTTAGTAAAAGTAAGTTATTTTCTATCTTCGAAAAAAAAATAGATGAAATGTAAGTTCTAAAATTGGTTATTTTGGCTTTATGTAAAGGTAAAAGCTCGATTTAAAGAAGCATGAGGTAGTCCCCCTTAATATGCTAAAGACATGAATTACTCAATCAACCCTTAATGGAAATCGGAATCCGTGTTTCCTATGCATTTCAAACAAGTGATGCCTATTGTTTATATGTAAATCAAAAAAATTAATGGTTGCATGTAATTTTCCTGGTGCCAATTGTTGACTGAATTGACATGTATGAAATTCTTGATTGTTGCTTTGGTTTATGGAGGAGTTGGAACAAACATTTTGTTTTGATTTCTTATATTATTAACAGAAGTTTCTCTTTGCACTGTAAATTTTCACTTCAAAACTATGTGTTAACTATTGGGCTGAGTCAGCTGACATATGCTATTTTGGATCTGTGATTTTGATTCAGGTATCGAGAGGGAAATCCATACATTGCAGTTGGAGGTAATCCAAGATTCTTGGAGTTTTTCGCATTACAGTCTCTTCATTCTGGTAAGAATTGAATTGATTAAATTCATGGTTGATGTTTCAGGAGAAGAAACTTGTTGCTGAGATAAAGAGAACTGCTAAAACGGGGAATGAGGTCTGTAAAACACTTGGATTGCATCTTTGATAAATATCACGTTGATGAGATTACTTGGAATGCTTTTCCTATCTTTCACTGCCCCTGCCCTTTTTTTCGCCCGGCAGGCAGCAACAAAAGTTCTTGCTCGCCAACTGGTCCGGCTTCGTCAACAAATAGCCAATTTACAAGGTAGTCGAGCTCAAATGCGGGGCATAGCTACTCATACCCAGGTAAGAAGTTAGATAATCATGATGATAGTCTTCTTTTGTTTCAGTTAGGAGCATAAATAGTTTATCTGTCCATTCGCAGGCAATGTCTGCTCAATCTTCTGTTGCTGTTGGCATGAAAGGTGCCAGTAAAGCAATGGCAGCCATGAATAAGGCAAGACCCTCAACATTTAGTTAAATCCTTTCTTTTTAATTTTTTTGGCAATTCACCATTATCAAATATTTCTGATATTTACCACTCACTATTCCTTTTTAGAAAACAAATACACATCTCTGTATGTGTGTCTTTGTGTAGTTTCATGAAATTGTGCTATTACTTAATATGATCTATGATTTCTCTTGTTTTAATCTTAACTGCATATATTGGCAGCAAATGGCCCCTGCCAAGCAAATGAAAGTGATTCAAGAATTTCAAAAACAGTCGGCACAAATGGATATGACTGTAAGTTTGAATCAATTCATTTTACCAAACTGTGTTACTTACATGTATACATAAATTAATCTAAAACTGATATCAACTTTCCTCTGCTATTTTTTGCACTTGCAGACTGAAATGATGTCAGATGCCATAGATGATGCTTTAGATGATGATGAGGCTGAAGACGAAACAGACGAGTTGACAAATCAAGTAATATTTGTTTTCTTTGAGTAAAGCTTATATTTTTGTGATTATGTTGGCTGAAATAACAACCAGATGTTATCCATTTCATAAGAATAGCCTTGGCATGAAATGCCGATGATGGTTCTGGAGTTTCCTATCCATCAACTACCGTCTCATTCTACTGTTTTGCCATCCTTAATTCATTGCACTAATTTCTAAAAACGCCCGCCCTTGGAAGTTATACTATTACTTACTAACCCTTATTGGCCTAGAGTTTTTGAGATCAAAAATCAAAATTTTTCATCGTTTTAATGCATCTTCACTTAATTTGCAAAAACTTTTCCAGGTGCTGGATGAAATCGGTGTGGATGTCGCCTCACAGGTTTGTTTCTTCGAGAAACATTTTTCTGTAATTTCAAGTATTTGCATCTAACAATGAAGCTAATCTACTTTCCAAACTATCAACAGTTGTCAGCTGCTCCAAAAGGTAAAATTTCTGGGAAGATCACCGAGGCCGCTGGCAGGTAACATGATAATATAAGTATATTTGTAGCTTAATTTTGTGTGGGGACAATAATCAGTCATCTTTAAAATTTATGGGTCTTGTTCGGTAAAATATTTGTCGCATTTCTATTTTACTGCAGTTCAAACATTGATGATCTGGAGAAGAGATTGGCAGCCCTCAGAAATCCCTGAGAGCTGCAGCAGCCTGGATCCTTATTTGTTGTATTGCTTCTTGACCAGCCTAAGTGCGTATTTTCTTTTCCTGTACCGTGGTACTTGTGTAAATAATCTCTCTTTTTTTAGGCCACAATTTTTCAAGGCTCATTTGTGACGATGATAAATAGCTTTCATCGGAATATAATCAAGTTGCAAACTTTTCAAATCTCTTTTCATGTTATTATGACTAGGGGAGGGATTAAATATCGAAATGTTCGGCATATCGAGTTTCCCATATCGAGAAATAACGAATTTGTTGAAATTTTTGGTATACCGGATATTTCGGCACGGTATAAAAATTTAGGAAAACAATATCTATACCATTTAATGAACAATGAATCTGCACCTTTAGAAATGTTTTTTGGTGTCTTGTTGTCACTATTGAATTCCAAAGTATCCCTACCTTATTCTTTTACTATTTCTTTTATGATCTCCGTTTTCCACTCTAAATTGCTTAAGAATCTGCCCTCATATTTTATGATCACCTCAACGTTTTTTCTAAAAAAAAAAAAAAATTGTTAGTTTTTTTGTTGTTTTGTTTTTTTCCATTTTTTTTTTTGTTGCTCCCCTTTCTGTCGTTAACAATCTGTGCGAAAATGGCAAAAAAAAAACCTTAAATATATTAAGATCGAAGTACATAAACACGCAACACGATAGTTAGTATATATAAATAAAATATATATAATATTAAATAAAAAATTTATAAACTAAAAAATATATAATTTTTTCTTTGGTATAAATGGACAATGGTATATCGATATCATATCGAAATTTCAATTTCGATAGTATCGGTATGCTAATTTTACTTGCTAATAATTTCGGTGCATCAATAAAATTTTTGGTATAAGTTCGATATATATTTTCTTATACTGTAATTTTTGATACAATATCCCTAATTACGAAATTTGCAGTCGAAAGTACTAAATTGATCAAACATGTACTATATTTCAATTCAAATCGAGCTGAATCCATAAGAATTTCAGTGTATTTATTTGCATTTGCATTTTATAAATGTTCCTAAAATCTTTTCATTTTTTGTGTCGATTTCAACATTCAATCTCGTCTCGACTTAAATAAGTCATCTCGTGTTTGATTTGAATTGATCTCAATACCGAATAGTTTGTAGATATATGAACACAATTTTTATTGCCAATTTTATTATCATTTGTCAACGAAAAAAGTTTGGAAAAATATGTGGATACATGAAATATATAATTTATCCTATGTACACAAACGTTTCTCAAATCTGTCAAGAGCCATAAACTTCCCGAGGGAGTGTGTCAGAGCCGCGAAGAGGGTGTCTCGAGAACCTTTGGCAATAGCCACGCGAGTGAAAGATGATGGCTTGGGCGGCTCGATGCCGGATTGAATTCTGTGTGGTGGATATACGACAAGTACTCGAATCTGATCTTGCAAGAACGGCCATTAGTGACCTGCTTGGCCAGCCATTTCGAAATGTACAGCCCCTTTCTGAATCAAGTTGCTGCATACAAGAAACCGTGAAATCTTCATATTACAAACTTCATAATGAAGACAAGAAACCGTGAAATCTTCATATTACAAACTTCATATGAAGACAGATGATGGTTATCAATATAATTTTAATGAAAGAATATAAAGCCAAAAAAAATATAATCAAACCGAAATATTAGGTTGGATTGTAATGCACCGAGAGAGCTTTCAGGCTTCGAATGAAAGAGTATAAACCCAAATAATAACCAGTTTTGCATGACCTAACTGCTAATGGGAAGGGAAAAAAGGAATAAATACCACATCTATGGATGAAGGTGCATCTGCCGATGATGTCCTGTGCCTTGAATGCTCACACTGGACAGAAAAATAGAAAATCTATTAAGAGAACGATTGATCTTGATGCACTCCATAAAAAATTTCCAAGAGAAACAAAAATGTTATAGGTATATGAAATGCAACCATTACAAAGTCCACACAGTTTTCTTTCAATTCAAAAACTTTAAATGAAAAACCAGTTGATCCAAAGGCAGTTTTTCCTTTTGCATTGTCATATCACTGTTTCAATATGCAAAACATTGACCTCAACGGACAACATAGATTTGTCATTTGGATAAATCTCATGTAGAAGCCATGCTGCTTACTTTATAAAGCAAATTTCATCATTAGCACTTTTGCCTAAGCCAACATCACCCCTGAATACAAGGAAATTATTGTTATGTATCCAGTCTATAGTCACCTAGAAATTTTAGGATATTTTTATGTGTAAATCTACTTACTTCCCCATCCACTGTGCTCTCATTTTCACGAAGTATCTTTATCATTGGTCCCCTTTTACTAATTTGTTGGGTCTCTCATCCGTATGAAAAATTCAATGAGCAAGCACAAACACCAAGAGTCATATCTGAACTAACATAATATAATTTATACTCACTGAAGAAATTGCTGACATCTCATATTTCTGAATGAAATTCTTCTATCAGTTTGGACTGCATCAGTTCAGCAGCTTCGCAAACTTTTCTTTGGTCCAAAAAACCATCTAATATTCTATTCCAGGTTTTTGACTCAGGAATGCATCCATCAACCACCATTTCATCCATAATTCGAGCAGCTTTGTGCAAATCTCCTTTACTGCAAGAACATTCTACCAGTGATTTGAAGGTTGTTGCCTCAATAGATATGCCCCTACTACGAAAGCTTAGGTACTGATGGAAAGCTTGATTAAGATTACCCTCGGAGCAAAGACCTTGAACTACTCGATTATGTATCCTAACATGAAGCCCCCAAGTTACACGGTTTGGTGCTATACCTGAAAGGACCATTTCATCAAGAAAGTTTGCTGCTTCCTGGAACTTGCTAATATCACAGAAGCCGTTGATTACTTTCGAATACAGCCCTGCATCAGGTTTCAATTCTTGTAGCTTTATTCTATCAAGAATCTGAACCGCATCTTGAACTTTACCTTCGCTGCAGAAACCATGTATTAAAGAACTGTAAGTTATCAAATTTGGAACTTGATGTTTCCGAATCATTCTCTCCAAGAGTTTCATGGCCTGAGAAGAATGTCCATTTTTGCAAAGACCATCAATAAGAGAACTATAAGTATATACATTGGGCTCGAGGCCTTTGCTTTTCATCTCCTTGAGCAATTCCAGAGCTTCATCTAATTTATTTGTCTGGCAAAGCCCATGTACCAGCAAACTATAGGTAACAACAGAGGGTGAGCAACCATTAGCCTCCATCTCAAGCAAAAGTTCCCTGGCTTCAAGATTTCTTCCAGCTTTACACAGCCCACAGATCAAAGTTCCATATGTGTAAGAATCCGGCGTATGCCCACGTTTGGGCATCTCTCGAAATATCTTAAAAGCGGAATCCAAAGATCCCCTGCTCTTGCATAGTGCTTTTATCAAAACATTAAGAGAAGCAACACTAGTTGGTATTCCCATCTGCCTCATGTACCGATAAAAGTTAAATGCCATTTTTAGCTGACTTTCATCGACAAGAACTGAAGACACTGTTACATAAGATTTCACCGTGGGTTCACACGCATACTCCTTCATCTTCCTGAAAACTCTCACCACTTCATGCGGCTTGTGGACCCTAGCATAGGCCCTCAAAAAAGAGAGTACTATATTTTCAGTGATCTCGCACTTCTCTCTTCTCATTCTATCAAGCATATCCTCAGCTGTCATGAATTTGTTGGCAGAGAGTAATCGCTTGATCATTAAACCAAAAGTGTTTTGGTCGTGATGGAAACCATTAGAATACTCTGCTGTAGCAGCATCAAATATTGAAATCGCTTTCTCCAAGTCCTTTTCAGAACGAATTAACTGCTCAACTAGAGATGTTGTGACTTGCTGTGGCCACCTCATTATTGACCTGCCGCCCATCTCTATGTAGGCCTTCCCTTTTTATTTGTTTTCTTCCTCAGTCTTCCTAGGACCCAGATTGCTCACCTGCATCGCATACAGAAATCTATCTAGTTGATTATATGATATTTGTGGTTTTCTTCTTGATTAGCACATTTAAGTTGTTAAAAACCTCCTTTTAGAACAGGTTATTAATCCAATTTCAGGGGGTTTATAGCCTAAATATAAATATTTTTGAATTAATTTGATTTAAGAAGATAATTTTACTAATTTGCACACTAAATCATAGTTCACTTTGCCATAGATGGGAATACCCTGGAATATTATAAGTTTAGAGAAAGCAACTCAGACACACATCGTTCCAACTTCTAACATTCATCTAGCAAGGGTAGAAACCCATGGTGAATGACGCGTTGTGTTCACGATAATTATGTCATCTAAAAATGCCCAAACATGATTTGAAAAACTAAGAAAAGTTGTCTCAGAAAAAATGACAGGATAATCAAGTTAAACCAAATGACTGCTCCATGAAGAAAATTCCATCACAGTACATATCTCCCATGTGGGACAATCACAATCAGATACTTGTCAAATTAAGATCAAATGCACTCAGCTTTAGTGATCCTCCATGGATTTACAGAACACATGCCCTTCACAACACAAACAAAATCAATATTCAGGGAATCAATACATGATTCAATCCACCACAAAAGGGTGGCTACGAGCTCAAATGCACTAGCATGTCGAAAAATGATAACTTTGCTTCAACAGTTGATTCCAATGCCATCAGAAGGGATAAAATGTATGCTGATTATTTCATTATCCCAACGCAAAATAACCGTAGGGAGCTCAAAGCCCTTGCGCAATGTCCCAAACATCATTTGGCAATAATGCTTCATCATACAAAACAAGGTTTCAAGCTATTAGAAGTAAATGAATCCAAAGATACAATCAATCAAAATGATTAACAAGGAAGAGCTCATCTACATAATTTAATTCACAATACCACAACAAAACAAGACACTAAAATGTTTTAAAAAAAAAAACTTACAGCATTCTAATCACTGCCTCGTTCCACAGTCTCTTGAATCATACAAAACAGATGCGTAATAAATGCTGTCTTCTGATGTTGAAACTTCATTCGTAATTAAATTTTAAAATGGGAACCCAAAAACAGCTTTCATCAACTAGGAAATAGGAGTACCTTACAGAGAAGACATAACTAATACAAGCCCGCAAACAAAAATCAACAGAGAGAATCGAACCATTTCAAAAATTAACAAGTTCAACAAAGGATTGTACATAGCCATTTGCAGCAGCTACCATGCCTGATAATACATCCATTCGGTGGAGTTAAACCTAACTTAGTGGACCTCCTTTGGGCTTTTAGGCGCTAAAATATGGGCTGAAGAGGTTCTCGTTTAGGCCCATCTTTCAAATCGAGCTAGACCGTCCAATTAAAATAATTGGGCTGCGTTGATATCTTTTGAACCAGTAAAATGGATCAGTCAGACCTAGTTGGTTTGGCCTGTCATATTATTAACAGGTGTGTCATTTTATTATAATGTTTCATAATCAATCCATCATTAAAAACTTTTAAAAAATATTTTATTATAATGTTTCATAATCAATCCATCATGCGATAGTGTAAAACATTTATTTGGGAAATTGATGATAAGTCCCTAACAAAAAAATGTGAGTTGACATCCAGTCCCTAGACTACGAGAATGTATTCTGCAACAAAAAGCAAACATGTATAACTGCATTTCAACTAATACTACATCAAATAATTTTGAATACATAGAAATTTATGTTAATTTTCATATTATTTTAGGATCGACATGACTCATTAAAACACAAATTTAGTAATTTAAAAATTCTAAATAGTAGATAAAGTATTATAAACAATAATATTAATGACAGATTCAAAGAAAAAGAAGGTTTGAAAGCAATTATTTAAAATTTATAAAGATTCATCAAATTAATTTGAAATCAAAGAGGTAGATTTTTAATGAAACGGCAAGATTTTGGACGCATGATTAAAATCCGGAGACAAATAAATAAATCAACACGGAGTTAAAATAATTTTGACTATCGAACTCCCTTAGCTTGAGAGAATGATGACGAATACACAATTTTTAGTGTCATTTGTATGATCATTTGTCCATGAAAAGTCATACAAAAGATGCGTGGATACATAAAACAACAATTATTAATACAACTACTACTGTCATCTCGAAAAATAGAAAAATTGCAGGACACAAAATTCATGGATTCCTTTAACGACTGATACAATAGTGTATGGTGCAGCCACATTTCTCATGTACAAATCATTTTTTAAATCTGTGGAGGCTATACCCAGTTACTTCCTGATAGAGAGAAAGTCGAAGCTGCGAAGAGGGTCGTCTCGAGAACCTTTAGTAATTGGAGCACGAGAGAAAGATGACGGCTTGGGCTCGAGGCCAGGTTGAATTCTGTGTGCGGTGGATATACGACCAGTGCTTGAGACCAATCTGCTAGAACGACCATCAGTAACCTCACCAGAGGAGCTTGGCCGGCTATTCGAAACAGCTGCTGCTCTCTTTGAGGAGCTGCCATTTCGAGACGTACGGCCTCTTTCTGAATCAGGTTGCTGCATACAAGCAAACCATAGAATCTCAACATCACAGATCTTGGTGTAAACCATAACGATTATCATTTTAAGTACTAAACATAAACTTAGCATGTATAAATGTAACTAAGCTGCAATAGCTTTATCAAAGAGCATGCTAACGTGAAGATGTAAATGGAGTGCTTATTTTATGTTACAATAATAACATCTAGCCTCCTACCCCTCCCCCCATGCAGGACCCGACACAAGGAAACCGAAAATATCAGGTCAGATTGTGTAATACACATCATGTAGGACCAAAGCCAGGGTCAATTTATGGCCTTGGTGCTAGAGGGCGAGAGAGTTTTCAGGCTTCAATTGAAAGAAAGAAAGCCAAATAAATACAATCTGAGCGACCTAATTCCAAATGGGAAGTGAAAAAAAGGAATATTACCACATCCTTGGATGAAGGTACATCTTCTGATGATGTCCGTTGTCTTGAATGCTCACCTTGCCGAGCAGGACCAGAAGCATTCCTCCTAGAGAAAGCTTCAACTGCACCTGAAAATTTGTCTCGAATATCTCGTCCCACTGGACAGAAAAATCCATACGAGAAATATGATTGATCTGATGCACCCAATCAAAATTGTTCAAGGGAACTTGAGGCTTTATTTAATATAAAACACAGCCAGCACACATTCACAGTCTTGACTTCATTTCAGAAACTCAAGATTAAAACAAGTAGATCCAAAGGTGGTTTATTTTCTACATTGTCATATCATTTCAATGTGCACAGCCCAGATAAAATTTCTTCTTCCACACATAGAAATTTTCATAATTTTCAATATTATGTTTTAAATTTGAAAATGTCAAGAAAACAAACCAAAAACCAAAGGCCCTTAACATTTTCTTATGCAAGGCAGACATTTAAGCACAGATAATCTGTTTTAGAGATTTTCTTTAGTATTCTTTGCAGTTCATAACTATGCTTTTTATGGTTAATTTGATCATCATCACATAAAAATCATAAGATTGAAAGTCACCCATGCATTTGCATAATATTCAGCTAATGAGCTAATCAATAATCAATTAACAAATCGGATGAATGCAAACTCCAAGTAGTTTGCCACTCATATTTAGAGGTGAGAGAGGCTACCTGATGTTCTTCCAGTTCTTTCACCAGAAGTTCCAGCCACTGCATTGCCAGTGGGATTCTAAAAGCAAGTACATCAATTAATAAACTTGCATTGAAAGAAGATCCAAGGGAAAAAGGAATTAGTCAGCACTTACTCTTGCTTTGGAACTGGCACCTATCTGAGGATACTTTAATATAGTCCAATCAAACACGTAGTCAAATTGGTAACCTGCGTCATATTGCAACATAGGCATGATTAAATACAAGACATGCAAGAAGGTACTTGGCAAAGACAACCACAAAACCAGGGAAGAAAATCCATGAAGCACAGAGAGAGTTGAAGTAAAAGCATGTGCCTGAAGTAAAAAAAAAAAAAAATTTATACCTTCTCGAATAAACAAGTCCCGAAAAAGCCTCTTCAAGTAAGAATAGTCTGGTTTGTCTTCAAATCTCAAAGATCGACAGTAGTGAAAATAAGATATGAATTCTGACGGATATGATTTGCACAGAACCTGCAAATATTCTAAATCATGTAACATTCTCTGACCACCAGTATGACAACTAACAAAGTAAATGATCAAATACAGAGAAATAATATTTGATTGAACAAAAACCTATTCTTTCAAATAGGGGTGTCAATTCGGGTGGTCGGGTGGGTTCTGGTTGGGTTGACGAAAATAAGTATAAATTTTTTTCCAACCCGAACCCGAATCAACCCGAAAATGCTCAACTCGAACCCGAACCCGGCTAACCCAATCAACCCGAACCAATCCGATTTTATTTTTTTATTTTTAAAAAATTATTAAATAAAAATTCAAAACACACAATAATAATAATAATATTTAATTTAATCACATAATAACAAAATCTAAGCTTATATATAATTGAAATTTGAACTTTTAGTTATAGAAAATTTAAAATATACTTATTAGAAAAATAAAAAAAAAATATTTTAAAAAATAAAAAATTGTACAAAATAAACATTAAATGAAGAAAATCTATTATATCAATATATAATAATTTTTTTCAAACATACAACGTATAAAAATGTAGTAAATCTATCTTAATTTTATATAAATAATAATAATTAAAAGTTTTGGGTCATTTCGGGTCAACCCGGGTTGACCCTAACCCAACCCAAACCCGATTAATTTTTTCGGGTTAGCTTTCGGGTCAACCCGATTCAACCCAAACCCACAAACCCCCAACCCTAACCTGATATTTTTCGGGTTGGGTCGTGTCGGGTACTCGGGTTGACGGGTTGAGTTGAGTTTTGACACCCCTACTTTCAAACAGGTTGCAAAACAATCATCTGCCCATGTGAAAAATGTAAGCATGGATGAGGAACAGGACACAAACCTCTATTGGTGTTAACATCTTCTTCTCGCTGATCTTGTCATATTTCTGCTTTTTGGTACCAGCTTTAAGTCCTTGCCAGGGAAGGCTGGTATATAAAACACGTTAAATAAGTTAGGAAATACAAAATTATGAAAACAAATGTTAACAAAGATCACAAACAAGGTACCAAAAAAGATTAACTAGTATAAAGGGTGGGGAGTTCAGATATCAACCAACCTTCCTCTCAGAAAATACATAAGGACATAACAAAGATCACAAACAAGGTACCAAAAAAGATTAACTAGTATAAAGGGTGGGGAGTTCAAATATCAACCAACCTTCCTCTCAGAAAATACATAAGGACATAACCAAGAGATTCCAAATCGTCCCTTCTGCTTTGCTCTGCCAGCAGCAGGAAACCATAAAATGATTAAATGAAACTGAACTTAAAATTACCAGATAAGAAACAACTTATGATGATGCATATCACTCACCAACTCCAAGGTGTGTATTAACACTGGCATAGCGAGCAGTCCCTGTAAGATTCTTGTTTTCCCTTGAATGAAATGCATAGTGTACTCAATCAGTGCATAGAAGACAAAAACAGGACTGTAAAAAATTGTCAGAAATATTCGAAGTAAAAAGCCCCATATCCTAAATCATATCCAGACTCAGAAAATAAATAAATTTCCAAGAGAAAAGAAAACAAAAGCCATATTCCAGTTTCTGCCCTTCGCCAGTTGTTCATGTAATCCCCCATTTTAGTTAACCATAAGTCCACGATACTCAATATCAATAAATGTGCGCTCCGTCTATTTGTCTCACCATATAACTGTTGGACCAGGAAACTACGGCATAAACAGTGCATGCAATAGGTTTTAGGAAGACCAAGAAGTAGTTCAAAACCACTGTGATCATGAAAGTAGTAGTTATTAAATTCGAGAATTGCACGTCCGCTCTGCCAAAAAGAGTTCAATAAACAAATCGAACATCAAAAGTCGCAGTTCAGTAAAACTTGCACCAAAAAATATTTATCAGTCATTCTAAAACAGGTAGATTAAAACTCTGATGCACCATAAGTTGCAAGTCACAAGGAGTTCTTGATTGAAAGTATAGAATGTTTGAAAGAAAAAATAAGCGCACTTCAGGTTTTTGGCTAGTAGCTCAACTCTACTGTTATCATGAACTCTCAACCACTCTGTACAAGTCAAGCATGCTTTTTAAGCCAAACCCCATGTTTAAGAAATCTCCTGCTCACTCCAGGTCAGAAACTACATACAAACATGAGAATCCTCTCTCACTTGTTTTTTTGTGTTTACATAAATCAAATCAGGAAGCAAACAAAATCAAGATGAAAGCTAACACTCTATGCATAACGCTAAATTTATTTGACTATCATCTCACTTTTCTTCCATGCCTACTCTATTTACACATCACAGGCCAAAATAAACCATTAGCTAAGCTTTCAATTAACTGCACTTAGTAGAGACCAGAAAGATCAACTAAATCCTGGACCAAAGTTGGGGATAAATGAGAGATACTAACTTATGCCAAATCAAATGCAAAGGGGAGGTACCTGTATGGTATGTGCTTATGAGTCTGCAGATCCCTATATTTTTTGGCAAGACCAAAATCGATAGCATATACCTGTAATAAGTACCATTAGTGTATTAAAAATTTAAAACAGATATCACCATCTTGCAAATAGAACTTAACCATAAGAAACGTTTATGCAACCATTTGCAAATTTATATTCATGACCAGTACGCTCGGTACTCTCTACCCATCCTAAACCAATTACATAAAAAGCAAAACAACGTTGAGAAATCCTATTGGCAGTGTCGACAATAATTGTTAGAAGAAAATAAAACTAAATAATCACAAACATAATATTCATACCATACAAACATCAGGATATTACCTAAGAAGATAAAAGGCGTACCTGATTTGCTTTGCGTCCCAGGCCCATCAAAAAATTGTCAGGCTTTATATCCCGGTGAAGAAATCCTCTTGAATGCATATATTCAACCCTATTGATCTGAAAATAGTGCATATATTATCTTATTGCATACTTCCAGATTAAGTGATTAACTAAAAACATAATCTACAACAAATAATGAAAATTCCGACAACTTACTAATTGATCTGCAAGCATTAAAACTGTTTTCAAGGACAACTTCCTATTGCAATAATTGAATAGATCTTCCAAACTAGGCCCCAGAAGGTCTATCACCATGACATTATACTCAGCCTCAACTCCAAACCATTTCAGGTTAGGAATGCCCGCTGCATCATAATATAACATAATATAATTAGATGCATTCATGAAACAGTTTTTATGAGTTATAATCTAACCTATTTTCACATTTGAGTGCAGCTAAGATGCATCAACTCAAACACAAATTAACATTGATCAAAGGACAGTTAACATTCCTACGGTCAGGTATTCAGACAAAGGAATGAAAAAAACGACTGCACACCACTCTATCGATAAGCAAAATCTAAGACCAAATACTAGGTTGAATCTCAGTTTGCTTTACTTGTTTGATGTCTCATTGATATAGAGGGATTGTGTGTGAGAGAAAGAGAATGATTGTGTCTATGTGTGAGAAATATAGTGGTGTTTGAGAGAGAGCAACTTACTTCCTCCTTGCAGAAGCATATAAATTTTTGACTCATAGTGTAGTTGAGGGTGCTTGGTCTTCACAGATTCCTAATAATCATGGCAGAACCAAATAGATTCGTTAGCTGATAAAATAATATCAAAAACAAATATTATCACCTCCTGACTTACAACTAACTTTCAGCTTCCTGACACAAGCATTCACGGCCTAAGTAGTCATATAGAAAGATATGGTACGAAGATATAAAAAAATAGAAAACATTAACTTCCAGTGGAAGTTTTAAGTAATATTAAAAAGGTAAGACTTGCTTATTTTAGTAAAAATAACTAAGCTTACTCTACTGCAATGTAAAGGTTGCGCTTTGAAATAAAATTACTACAGATGTCAAAAAGAACTAGCAAACGAAAATTGAAACAAACAAGAATACCAGCTTAATGGCAACTTCTTCGCCATTTTGTATGTTCACACCTGCATCAAGGAATCAAACGGATTCGACAGTCTGTATTAGAATTAAATGAACCGAAAACCTCAACAGAACGCAATAAAAAAAAAAAAAAAGATCATCAATATAAGTCTCCTATGATTAAAAAAATAATAAAATACCTAGGTAGAGCTCGCCAAAAGAACCACTACCAATTTTTCTCCCGAGCTTAAATTTTCCACCCACGACATGATCCATGGCAACCAATTCAACTCAATAAATCCAAAAATCCAACCTTGATCCGGAATTCCAAAAGACCCGAATTACAAATGAAAGTCTGCCCGATAAATGCAGTCAAACCTCATAGGATTTTTTGTTTAAAAAAACGAAACCAAAAATTTCCGCTCCCAGCTGCAGATCCAAAATATCGACCAAAAAAACACCGATACAAGGGAACTCGCTATTTTACTGAATCACGCCCCAGGAAAGAAGACAGACCCTAAATCGAAACCCCAATATACGAACCCGTCATCGATTGTCATTGGAGGATTCCGAACAAGACATAAATAAAATAAAAAATAAAAATTTAAGCTCCTAGCTGCAGATCCAATATATCCACAAAAGGTACCGGTCAAAAAGCCTCGGAAATATGAAACACCCTATACGGAACCCTAGTTCCCGATGATATCAACAGCTAAAAGGTGCATTGATATATGAGAAGTAGGCTGCATTTCGCCCAATCTCAATCAAAAAAAATGATGAATCAACAAATGATCATACAGAACAACACGGGGGTGAGGGGATTAGCGAAAATTGAGGGGTTCGCAACGATGAGAAGAGAGAGGGGAAGATGAATCAGGGAGGAAAAAAGAAATCGGGGAGACAGGGAGAGAATTTAGGGTTTGAGTGGTGCGGATTTTGGGAGGGCAAAGTGGATGCAATTTCCGATTACAATAAGGAAAGTACACTTATATCTATTTTATTTTATGGAATATTCCATTTTCCAATATTTTTAACATTTTTTTAAAAAACAATTGAAACTAAATATTTTTTATTCTTATTTTGTGCTTTATTTTATTTTATTTTTTTTTTTTTGAGTTGGTGGAAAGATTTGTTCAAATATAAAAACTCATAAAATGGTTTTACGTATAATTTTGTGAGATAAATAATAATTCATGAAAAATATTATTTTTTACGTAAATGTACGTAGAATTGATTAATCTTATTAAAAACATATTCTTGTTTAAATTGAGTTTCAAACTAAGATTTTGTCTCACATTTGAGATTTTTTTTTTTGGGATAAATAAATTATAAATTATCCATAAAATAGATTTTAATTTGTAAATAAAAAAAAAAAAAATGCAGATAACGGTCTCATTTATAAATGGAACACACAATGATGTGTGCCTCAACTTCTTATTGAATTTTTTAAATGATTCAATGAATTTAATATAACGTCGAATCTAAGATAATTGTATATATACGATTAATTCAAAGATGATTGCCCAAAATGGAAATAAGTAGCTAAGATAAAAGTTTGTTATTATGAGAAAAATCTTGATATAAAAAATTAGGTTAATGATGCATTAATAATGATATAATATTGGGTTCGTATAAAATTCATTTAATTTCGATATAAAGTACGATCATGTTGTTAAAACCAACCCAAAAAAGAAGGATGATTGATTCTTAATAATAACTAGCAACTGGGCACACACTTTGTGTGTGAAACATAATATGTTTACATATTTATTTTTTAAAAATTTCAATTTAATTACCATATTGTACAAAAATAAATATGATATAAAATTTATTAAGATAATTCTTTATATAAAATATGAGAAATTAAGCATCTCTACAAAATTAAATATGTTTAGGAGTTAATGTATGAAAGGGTAGACTTGAAATTAAGGAAAAAAGGTTTCACCAAAAAAGTAGTTACTATTCACCTCTCTTGCTTTATTAATAGTACAAATGATAATAATAATAATAATAATAATAATAATAATAAGGAGACCAAACTAATAATAATATTAAGTTTCAACATAGGGACCAAACTAATTAGAATTTAGACATAAGTTTTCAGGATACTCTTTTTTTTTTTTTTTTTTTTTTGCAGGATACTCTTTATTGGGGTTCTCGTGGTAACTAAGATTTAGTCACTACGTGTCCTATATTTTTTAAAAAATATATAAATAAAAAAACAAATTAATATGATTTTAAAACTTCTGATTCAGTGTCTTCTCAATTTTTTTCTGAAATATATATATTTCCAATTATAAAAGCACTTCTGAATTATTTATTTATTTAATTATTTAAAAAAATAGCTTTTCACTTGTCAAAAAAAAAAAAAAAGCTTTTCAAAGACGACGATTTTTATAGGAAAACATAAAACTGACCCCAACAATTTTCTGGTTTAAAAAATGGCCGTATTAGACTTTGAATTCGTTTCTACTTTACTAGCTGGCAGTTTATTTTGTCAAAGATTATCTTGAATTATAATCATTAGTTAATAAAAAAAAAAAATCAAATTGATGACCGAAGACTAAAGTGTCCACTAATATTCGAGAGTCTACCATGGTTTTACAGGTTAATTAGTTGACCAAACCTTATCCACAAGTTATCAAATTCAAACCGTCTTTCGTGCTTTGATTTGAGGTTTAAACACCTCTAAAATGGATTTTTCCACTCCAAAATCGCCACGAAACTCAATTAAAATATACATAAAAAAAAAGGTCATGATAAAAGAATACGAACCCCGTTGCAAGGAGTCGATGTTGGTGACAAAGGAGGCTGTTCTTTTGACAATGGTTTAGCATGCATATAAGTGTGTTCATTTCTGTTTTGTTAGGGAGTAAATAACACATTTTTGATACAAGAGGCTGCTAAAAACAGAAGATTCGAACAACCGGCATTTCGTAGATTTATAATATGAAAGTATATTGCTCTATAAGACATGAGGTTCGGTCTCTCCGAGTATTTCCTGGGTCGAATTCCAGCCGGGAGGTAGCAAACTGTCCAGATCAACGATAGTATGCCATATGCCTCGATGATCTAAAAGGGGAATTATTGAAAGGAGAAGATGTTTGATGCTGGGGCGTTGGGGTAATGGGTTTCTTCTCTATCTTAGTTTCAGATCGAAGCCAAGACTCGATCACAGATAGCAAATTAGGACAATAATCGAACTCTTTAAGACCAGGTACCTTCTCTGATCTCTTCAACACACCATCTTGAACATAAACAAGATCGGTGGCCCAAGTTTCCAGCCCATCAAATATGTGTGTCGCGTAAACAATTGTAGCTCCTCTCTGAAAATATGACAAAAGGGTTTATGAATCTGGCATTGCATATATATACGTTCTTTAGAAATCAAGAACTCGTAAATAAAAGGAATAAGAAAATCATCTCTGGGGTTGCTGTGTTTCATAGGCATGAATATAGAAAAGATCGAATGATGATTAATATCACCTGCTCACATTCTTCCTTAAAAAAATCCAGTAAATCCATCCTGGCCACAACATCTAAATCAACAGTGACTTCATCTAACAAAAGAACCTGGATAATTCAAGCTTTGATTAGCCACAATGAAGGCGACAATTCTGAACAAATGTTAACAATATCTTATCTCATCCCAATTTATCTTAAAAGGAAGACCAGACACTTTCAACTAATGGTTCAAAATGTTGAAAAAGGAAGGGCCACTTACATATGACAGTAAGCAAATTTGAGGCATCATAAACGCACAATTCTCTTTTGAACCATAAAAGCTAGGCAGACAACGAATTTACCTTGAAAGGATGAAGGAGACCCATGCAAATTTGGACTCTTCGACGTTGGCCATCAGAAACTTTGTGCATCCTCCAACGAAGATCAATATCAAGTAGTTCAATCAGCTTCTCTCGCCTAATGGGGTCAACCCCTTCAACTGGACCATAAAAATGGGAAAACAAAATAAAACCAGTTATAACTTAATCCGCAACAGATTCAAAATTCAGCTAAATATGTGAGTACATTTGTAACACAGGAACATTGCAACATAACTATCATCATTTCGACATGAAGAACGTTAGCCAAAACCTCCCAATAATAGTGAAATTCCAACAAAAACAGAATAAAATAGATGTTTCGACCATTGATCATGGAAACTGATTGCAGATGATCCTAAATCAATAAGTAACATCCATGATCTCCAAGCCATAAAAGTAAAGGGTTCGCATACCTCCAAATATCATATGTTCAGCAGAAAAATCTCCTTGGAGAGGCAATTCTCCCTAAAATTTGGTCAACAAAAAAGAGAAGATTCATATACAATAAATTTCAAAACATCCAGAATTGAAAAGTAGCATACAACATCTCATAATAATGGAAAAAAGTTATGATTCAAATCCAACAAAAATGATAGTCTGGTAACTGGATGAAATATGACTCCACAATTTCTGGTGACACAGATTTGGATCTTGTACTTTGCTCGCCCCCAGAATGATCTAAAGCTCAAGTTTCACTCTGAGGGTTTTAACCCATTAGGTGCGCAGGCATCTTAATTCCCTGGATAATGTAGACACTAGACACCGTCTTATAGCCTCTAAAACGCCCAAGGGAGAAATTTTAAGCCTTCCCTTACATTTCTCACAATGAGCATCAGTAGTAAATAAACCATATGATCCAAGGCAGTTGTAGGCTTGACAATCTTGGGGAGCTGGGGAAAGGAGAGAACAATAGAGTGGATAACTATTTTCTTTCATCCCTTAATCATAAGATTTCAAAATTTCATGCCCAAGCACTCTTTACTAGTTAGACAAGTGACAGACATACCAGTTCTAGATTTAGCCAATGACGCAGTTCAAAAGCAACTGAAATGACTTTAAAGTGATGGCGTATTAGCTTCAAAACTTTGACATAAAAATATCTGACATTCAAGAGCTAACGCAAAAAGAACAAAAAAATAAAATAAAAAATCATCAGCTAACTTCATTCCACGAAATTCTTTGATCCCAGATAAGATATAATCAGGTGCGAGCCATCAAGAGCGATCAACCCCATTAAATTCACAGATTACAATTACAACCAAAGCAACAAATCCATTAGCATGCAAGGTAAACTCATAGAAATCGGGAGAAGATTAAATGAGGGAAAAAACTCACAACACAGCCGACTGTTTTATTCCAAGATTCCCCCAAATAAGCCAAATCACCACTGCAGACAAGATTAGTATCATGAAAAGCCGAACAATCCAGCACCCTCACCACATCTCTGCCGCCCACCATATGCTTCCCAGCCAATATCCTCAGCAGGGTCGTCTTCCCTATGTAGAACAATCTTCTCCAGCATCACGAACACGTAAAAATACCGAAAATGAAGATCGAATAAAATAAAGTGTACCAGATCCATTGGCACCGACGAGAAGGCATCTGGCTCCTGGGGATATTTTGAGGCTGAATTCGAAGAACAAGGGGTGTTGAGTGTCGTATGAAAACTGCATCCCCTCGACTTGTACGACGTGGGATTGTTCTTCCTCCGCCATATTTGCTTCTTCCACCTCGAATTTTCTGAGAAATTATAGTTGATAGATCTGGGTTTGGCGCCACCGACTCATAATTTCTTGCGGCCTTGGCCTCTGGCTTGCCACGATATTGATTTCATTTTGCAGGTAATGTGTTAGTTGGGTTTGAATTGAAATCGTGCTTTTAATTCGTTTTCATTTTTACCAAATTATCCTCATAAAGTTGTATAATGTATGATTATCAAGTTTCAAGACGCACACCAATAAAATAAAATAAACTTTATTCGAAGATTTTAATTTTTTAAATTTAAATTTAAATATATTCAATTAAAATTTATATAATCATTGAGTATATAGACACATATATATATATCTATATATCTATATTACATCAAACACATCCACAAACGAATCCGGGACAGGTCTCGAGTTTGACCAACCCACCCCAAAAAATATGTCTATATATATAAAAAAATATTCTATAAATGTATATATATTATTAATGATATGATTATATTTTATATTAAAAATTAATATCTTATTCACAATTTTAGTTTATATAATATTTATGGATTTAAAATAATTTTATTTTATTATTATATGTTCAATGTGAAATTATATTATTACATTTTTTGTTATTAATTATTAATTAAGTATAAGTTGATGGATTTTAACTTGTCATATATTTTATTTGTCCTAAATATTTGATGGATTTTAACTTGTCATATATTTTATTTGTCCTAAATATTATTAAAATAGAGGTGGAAAAATTAATGATTTTTAAAATTTAATCTTTAATTTTTTTTATTTGAATAAATCTAATATTATATATATTTATGCGGTCCAACGGTCCAAACCAAATTGGACACATCAAGTTCATCGGGCGGACGAGTCTAAAAGGAGGCGGGGCAAGTCTATGGTTTGGATAAGCCCACCCGTTGTCATTCTTACATATTAATTATAACTCCAAGACAATATCAGTTACGTTGTAATCTTATTATCTTATTGCAGTAGATGTCTTTTAATTAACTGTTTTTGAATTAATTTGTGAAGTTTGAGATGAAATTATGATTATATATTCTAACTTAATTTCCAATCAACCAAAATTATTTGGCAAATTAGTCATTTTATGCGACATTTTTTAAGCCGTTAAATATTTTTTTTTACCAAAATAACATTTACTTTGGGGTCATTAGTATTTTTTTCTTAAGGGAAATGACACTCACTTCTGTAAAATTGATGTATTTATTAAACTTTGATAACTATTCGTTTATAAAAATGATACATTTTTAGCATTTTTAAAATTTTTTTACCATTTTTTTCACTAAAAAACGAATTGTACAACCACACAAAGAATACACCGAAGTACTAGTATGTGCTTGTTTTTCTTACAAGTACACCTTTTTTAATCACTTCTCTTACACAATGCATCTTTATTTCGATATGTTTTGATTGTTCGTGGAACACTTGATGCTTACACAAATATACAATATTCGATTGTTACATAACACAATGAATATATGTTGTTCAATCTCCAGTTACTCATAAAAGTTTTTAGAAAATCTTAGTATTATATATCAATTTTTTGTTGATCACGATGTATATATTAATAAACTGGTACTCAAAGAAATTTAATAAATAAGTATGTAGCTTAATTAGTAAGGTTAAATTTTATGCTAGACTTTTAGAGGTGCTTGTTTTGATTCTTACACCCCTTATTTTCAAGTTTGTTTTTAAATTTGTGTTTGTTGGGTTTGGTTGGTTAACTGACCCATCTACAGTCTTTTCCATTTGGACCAATTTCAATGGCTAATTATCTATCTCAAATTAGTTTTTGTTGAGGTGACTAAAACTTTATTTTTATTTTTATTTTTATTTTATGCATTGACGTTCAGCTTGACCTTAATTTTAATCGGTGTACATGCATATACATTTTTTTTTTCAATTGGATTAATTTCAATCTCCATTATGGAGCTTAAAATGAACCTTTGGAGATGACTTTATGTATTAATGTTAAGCGTGAACATGCCCCATGAAACTAAAACCTAACTTCTTAAATTTAATTTTAATTTTTTTTCGAAGCAAAATATTCAAAATTAATCATCACGTTTACAACAGAAATTAACGAAGGTGAGGGAATAACTCGACCTTTCTGACCAGTCATAGAACCAGCTGCCTTAGCGAGACTATGAGCCGCATAATTCGCTGATCTACGAACAAAAGCAAAGGAACAAAAGGAAAGTTCTGCTACAAAAGATAAACAATCATTCACGATCAAACCCAAACTCGAGACATCAAATTTTGGTTTCTTCAAAGCATCGACAACCACCTTTGAATCCGACTCAAAAATAATATTTGGAAGATGAAGCTCTTTAAGCCAGCTTAGTGCTTCTCTTATGGACAAAGCTTCTGCAGAAATCGAGTTGAAACCACCTGGAAAGCATCCATGAACAGCCGCTAGAACCGAGCCAGATTCATTCCGGACTAAGTAGCCAAACCCTACACGAGGAGGATCCTTGAAAATCGCTGCATCAACATTACATTTAAAACAACTAGGCGCGCGCGGTGGATTAATCCAAGGGACGATAGCTTGTTTCTGCACCAAAGCAGGATGATGGGCAGAGCTTGGGTGAGAATTAAGCCATTGAGAGCGAAGGTCCATAGCTGATTGGAATATAAGAATCGGTGTCTTCGGACTCCCATTCCAGACCACTTCGTTTTGATTCTTCCAAATACTCCAAAGGACCACTGCCACAATCTCAATATCTTCATGGTCTCGGCACTTAACCATAGTATTCCACCAATCTATGAACGAATAAGCTGAACCCACAAAGCTACCGATGGTAGTGAGCTGCCAAACACCTCGAGCCATTGGGCATTGCACTAGAGCATGGAAATCCGACTATGGAAAAATTTTATAAAATCTTTTAAAATTTGTTTTAAAAATAAATATGTATATGGACAACTATTCTATATAACATTTTTTAAATTGAAAATATATTTGAACAACTATTGAAAAATACGATTTTATAGTTAAAAATAATTAAGAAGCTTTTTGGACATCTGTTATATAAAAATATTTTAATTATCACTTAATCGGCGTTTTTTTTATTCTGAATATATATATATATATATATATATATATATATATATAAACATCGTTCAATTGTTATTTAAAAACTATTCTTGGATAACATTTTTGTAAAAATATATTTCAAAAATGTTTTTGATGCCTCCAAAAACATTTGGGTTTGGTCCGACCCGAACCCAATCACCCATGTCTGAGAAAGATAATCCAAAGTTCAACAAATTTCATCATATGTCAAGGCCCAAGCTGGATAAAAGCCCAACCAATACAAAAAAATAATATTCATGGTCCAAGCACTAACTGCCGAGCTCATTAGGCTGAGCTATGATTGGGTAGTATAAATACCAGACCCGGGCCCAATATATAGAAGCTTGGACATCAGGAATATTTTGAGGATCTCTAACGGATAAAGATAAGTTCCAACAAATCCGAGATTCAGTTAGATTATTAAGTCGGCTCAAGAGTCCTAGCTGTCATGTTAAATGAATTCTTATTTTTGATGGTCACGCGGTTCAACTGACGATAATCGATACACAATCGCATAGACTCATCCTTTTTATTCACAAAGAGAACAGGAGCTCCCCACGGAGATACACTAGGTCGAATGTATCTCTTATCCAAGAGATCCTGCAACTGATTATTCAACTCACGCATCTTTGACGGAGCCAGACGATATGGTGCCCGTGAAATAGGCGACGTCCCGGGCATTAACTCAATGCCAAACTCAACTTCCTGAACATGAGAGAAACCCGGAATCTCGTCAGAAAAAATATCAGGGAATTCATTAACAACAGGAAAACTCCATATACCAACGCTCTCAGTGGACAAATCAATTGCATAGATGAGGTAGCTTTCTCCGCCAGATTCCAGAGCTCGACAAGCTCTCAAAGCGGATACCAAAGACATCTGAGGTCCCACTCTCTCACCATAAATAAACCAACTATCACCACTGACCGGGTGAAACTGTACAAGTCTCTGGTAACAATCCACTGAAGCTCGGTACGTGGTCAATATATCAATGCCCAAAATGTAATCGAAATCCTCCATCGCTAATATCATGAGATTCGCTTTTAGAACATTACCCTCAAACTCTAAGGGAAAACCAAGAACTAGGCGTTTAGCCAATGCTGACTGACCAATCGGGGTAGTATAAATGCCAGACCCGGGCCCAATATATAAAATCTTGTACATCTGGAACATTTTGAGAATCTCTAACGGATAAAGATAAGTTCCAACAAATATGAGATTCAGTTAGATTATTAAGTCGACTCAAGAGTCCTAGCTGTCATGGTAAATGAATTCTATTTTTGATGGTCACGCGGTTCAAATAACGATAATCGATACACAATCGCATAGACTCGTTCTTTTTCTTCAAAAAGAGAACAGGAGCTCCCCATGGAGATACACTAGGCCGAATGTATCCCTTATCCAAGAGATCCTGCAACTGATTATCCAAATCATGCATCTTTGACGGAGCCAGACGATATGGTGCCCGTGAAATATGCAAACTCCATATACCAACGCTCTTAATGGACAAATCAATTGCATAGATGAGGTAGCTTTCTCCGCCAGATTCCAGAGCTCTACAGGCTCTCAAAGCGGATACCAAAGACATCTGAGGTTGCACTCTCTCACCATAAAAAAACCAAATATCACCACTGACCGGGTGAAACTGTACAAGTCTCTGGTAACAATCCACTGAAGCTCGGTACGTGGTCAATATATCAATGCCCAAAATGCAATCGAAATCCCCCATCTCTAATATCATGAGATTCGCTTTCAGAACATTACCCTCAAACTATAAGGGAAAACCAAGAACTAGGCGTTTAGCCAATGCTGACTGACCAATCGGGGTAGAAACAAAAAGCACTAAGTTTAGGGCAATATAAGGTAACTTGTGACGCTTGACAAAATGTGCGGATATGAAGGAATGAGATGCACCAGTATCAATAAATACAAAAGCAGGTATACCACATAAAATAAACGTACCCGCAATAATCCTCTCAATCTCCTCCACTGCCTGGTCATGACTCAATGCAAACACCTGACTAGCAGCACACGATCATAGATTAGATCCTCCCGATGATTGCCCTGATGGCCTCTGCTGACGGTAGTCTGTGAACAGGAGCCTGAGCTTCCCGCTCTCCCCGCCCGTGGACAATATTTTTTAAAGATGACCAATATTTTTGCAACGAAAAAAAGCTCTCGAGGCTTTGCGGCATCTGTCCGTCGGATGATTCTTACCACAGTAGTCACACTTGCTTTTCTTCCCAAAACACATCACACCACCATATCCAGAGGACGAAGTAGAAGAAGCATACTTCTTAAAAGACTGAGCACGGGGACCCAAACTCGCGGGTCGAGAAGACTGAAGCGCTCTAGCACGATTCACACTGATCTCTGCTTGCCGACACCGGTTCACCAAACTTTCATAGGAAGTGGGATCATCACACACCGTGACTCGGCCAAAAATCTCCTGGTTCAGTCCCTATAGAAAGTTATCGTACTTCGCCTCAAAACTAGCATCAATATGGGTACAATACGGAAGGAGATAAATAAACTTCTGCTGATACTCATCCACAGACAAAGATCCCTGCTTCAGATTAAGCAGCTCAATGGCCTTCATTTGGTGAAGGGCTGGAGGAAAATACATGTAGTGACCCAGCATTGAATCACCTAGTAACTGACAACTATTGCATGAATTAATCTTAATTAAAATATAAGCACTTAACAGAGTAACACATGCGAAAACATAACCCATAATTTACATAACAACTTAATACAACTGTTCAAAGCCTTAATTTAGTAGTGATACAATAATATAGAAATAACTGAAATAAACTGTCATATGAAATTATACAGCTATATCGAATCATGTTGTATAAAATGTTTACTGATAACTCCTTCTCCCTAGTCCTGCCTCGAACTCCCTACTCCGTTCATACTGCGACCTGCCCCGTAGAATGAGGTATCCATGATAATAACTAGAACGTGAGTGCCTAACACCCAGTACATAAACATGAGTAGACATATAAATATGATGCATGCAATCGTGATGACTGCCAATAGGTCATCTAAAAGTCATGCTAATAATCGGTGTCAATGAGTACTGTGATCGCTCGGATCAAACCTCTTGGTACAACCACACTCCCCTAGAACCCCCCCACTATAACGGTACATCCTGTTCTAGAATATCTCCTATAACCCCCCGCTATAGAGGTGCATACGACTCTAGACTAAATACATGTATAACAAAAGAATATGCTCAACGTGTATGTGCACATGACATATGAATATGAAAAGCGGTAAACCATACATCATGCCACATAATAATGCCACATAATGCAACTTATAAACATATATACTCAATGGCAATCTTAATTAATGTGTGCATACCTCTAAGCTAGTTCGAGTCCAGTAGGACCTAGGTTCCAAGTAGGAGTGTTCACGGTTTGGTTAACCGCTCGAATCGAGCCAAAACCGAAAATTTGGTTTGAACTGAAAACCAAATCGAACATTCAGTTCGGTTTTCAATTTTTGGATTTTTGGATTTTCGGTTTTCAGTTCGGTTTTTTTTACTTCGGTTCACCGAACCGAGCCGAAAACCAATTTATTTTTATTTTTTAAATTGTTTTTAAATATTTTAATTCATTTTTAATTTGTTTTTATTAATAAATAAATGTAAATTAATAAAATAAAATAAATATAAAAAACAAAAAACGAACCAAATTTTCGGTGAAATCCGGGTCAGTTAACCAAATTTTCGGTTCGGTTCGGTTCGTTTCTGTAGTAGCCCGTACCCGAAATTAGTGATTAAAGTTAATCAATTCAGTTAAACGTGATTAAGGAAACTCTTAATGGGTTAACGGAGTCCAAAAATAGACCCAGAATGATCAAAAATGGTCCGGTGGGTTAGGAGGATCTGACGCAACGTTCATGGATCGGACACAACGTTCGCATGCATCACTGCTTATGCACTTGATGGGACATCGGTAGCTTCGGAAGCAACGATGGTGAACGGAAGCAACGTTCGTCAGGCGGAACGCATGCAACGATGAGGAACGGACGTTCCGTTCGTAGTATATAAATAGAGGTGCCTAGATTCATTTCAAAGCACACCATTCACCTCTTTTCTCTCGATTCCTCAGCCTTCCAGCTTAGATCTAGGGCATTCTAGGCGTCCTTTTGGGAATCCAAAAGTGGCGTAGCGGTCTAGGCGTCGTAGCGGAGCCTAGTTTTGAGGCTATCGACAGCAAAGGGCTGACGACGGACGCAGGTATAGCTCTTGCTTCCTAAAACTATTTAGGAGTATGCAATAACTTAGTTAAGACTTTTAGAGCACTATAATGATATTAGTATCATTTGATAGTGTAGTGCGGATTATAGGCGTGGACTTAGAGCTGGTAGAGTCTGCCTAGTATTTGAGGTACGATAGTACTGTTAGAGATATCCTGACTGAGTATTCATGTATTATGTGACTACATGATATATATGTCATGATTTTATACTGCATACATTTGCATCTTGAGCTATCTCTTTTGAGATGTCTGTTAGTAGGGTTTTGCCCTATCCTGTTAGTGGTTGGACTTCCATCGAATTGCGTCCGACATATCCACTGGTATTTCGGTATGGGAGCCACCTCCTGAAGAGACGATACAGCGTGCTACATACCAGAGCCCGGTCTGTATTTATTATTCATTTCTTGACCTCTAGTCAGTAGGCGGTTCACTTGCATTCATGTATACTCATACTTTCATGTTGCGCGTCTTATGCTCACGTCTCGTACTTTGTATTTCTGGACACCCTATTCCATGGGACAGGTTTGCGATTGGACGAGGCGAGTGGATCCAGGAGGGGATAAGCAGTGTATGGCCAGCTGGAGCTTCGTCTAGGGTTTATTTATATTGTATTGGGTTTATACACTATTCAATTTGGTTGTATAACAATTTGAATATTGCAGATTCCTTGCTTTGGGATTGTATATTTATGGTTTCCGCAATTTTTCTGATTTACTGTTTGTTTAAGTTAATTGCATGCCTAAGTTTTTGTTTAGTAGGTGATCCGGGTAAGGGTCACTACATTTATGGTATCAGAGCATGCAAAGTATTCTTGGGATTTTAGATTCTGCATAAGATAACTGTGAGGTAATTTTGTAGATGGCGGATCGCGATGAGCAGCACATGGGTGCCCGGTTAGCCAACTTGTGGCTAAGGGCTTTTATGACTCTATGTAAAACAATCTTTTGTTTAATATAATTTACACTTTTATAATGACATTGACTTTATCTTTCTTCATATTGTTATATTATGATATACTATTGTTGTTTTGATAAAGACCTTGAATATACTATAGTGTATGTAAGATGTGGTAGCACATGGGGATGGCTATCATGAAACACATCTTATAGTCACTGTATATTCTAAAATGTTCCTAGTCAATTGAGCCGTCCGCAAATAAGGATAAGGATCGCTCGATATTGAGACTAGCATTTGCGATGCCGAGTACCACGTTTCATTGGTATGGAACATAGAGATGTTCAAAGCATGCAAATGGATATTCATATGATGAATGATCGAACTACCCTATTCGGACTTTTCAAGTGGTTATCACTTATCGAGTGGATAAAGTCCGCGGTTTTGGTTGTACACCATTAGTCCTTATTACTTGAAACATCATTGAGACTCTATATGCTAGTACTGTACTTTGACTCGTTTACCGACTCTATTGGGGTCATCAGGTGTCGGGATTGGGTACAGTTACGACACATATAGGAGTCGATGCTTTGTTGTCAAGGATTCACCACATACTTGCGAGTGTGGATATCCTATGCGATCTGAGGAGATATTAGTGTGACGAATCTCTGGCCAGAGTACATGATGTGTTTTAGGTTAATGGGTTTTCCTAGTAACACATGCGATGTCACTATTTGATCTCCAAGATGTAATGCATAGTTATCGAATCTCGAACGACTCTCGATATACCAATGGTTGTTGATTTGATCGGGATATATGGATGAAGGGACCGTACTGTACGCTAACCAAAATCTACTGGTTCTTGAAGGCACTATCAGTAATACCTAGGGAATCATGGGGCGATGTTGCTAGGCGCTCTTACCATGATTCGATGGGTAAGTCGGAAATTGTTGTTCCGAGTCACAAGGAGTTTTGAGCCCACGGCTAGCTGTATTCCTGAACCATTGAGGGTTACACAAGTAATGGATTACTAAAACCCCGTAGAGATAGTTAAATTTAAAGAGTTAAATTTAATGAAAGAGAAGTTGGACTTCTTAATTAAAAGGGAGTGGGATTTTCTAAAATGACATAGGGATGAGCATTTTTGGAAATCACTGAATTCGAATTCAGAAAAATTATCTTGACTTTAAAAGATGCAGAAATGGTTTCTGTACACATTGGTAAAATCAGTTTATCAATCGGAGTCACGATGAATTTTATATTAATTTTTATAACAACAGACTTGGCTTGTTGGGCTTAAGTTATGGATTGTGGGCTTTAAGAAGTTAGAGTCCTGATACAATTATAACGAGAAATTATCTATAAATAAAGGTGTTGGGTTCGAAAATTAGAGACATTGAATATTGCAATTTTTGAAATTCACTCTATACTATTCAAGAGGATTTTTTGAAAATTCCTCTGTCCCTTTGGAGAAAATTCGGCTTGTGATTTTTGTGAAAAATTATAAATCGAATTAACAGATCATATCTGTTTATTCTCTACGTAAAACTTCTGATTGATTTCTAGTGCAGTCAATCAGAGGGTTTCTATTTTTCATTCATGGACCTAATTCCGGAGTTAGATCGTGACTGTCATCGGTTCCCGGGATTTACAAGAAGAGCAGATTAAATTCTGTTGGAGTCCACGATCAAGCCTTTGCTTGACGAGGTAAAAATTTAATTGTGATTTTATTTTTACTTGAACAAATTTAATCGTAAAAGTTTTGATACCCATATATGGAATCGTTCCATATAATAAAATAAAATTTTTAAACTTTCGCTGCACCGTGTATCAATTCTTAATTGATCTGAACACAGTTTTCCAACAATGATGACCAGCGTTTCAGTGTGCGCCGATTCTTATCTATGGGTCCTAAGCCCTTGATTGGAGGCGAGTCTCCAGAGGATGTGGAGAACTGGCTTGATTGCATGGAGACGAATTTTCAGACATTCCACTGTACTGAGGAGCAGAAGATGGAGACCCTTGGTTATCTTCTGGATGGGAGAGCCCGTAGGTGGTGGAGGTTTACTTCTATACCTTTTGTTGCGGCGAGAGGAGTGGCCACCTGGGCCGAGTTCCGCACAGCTTTTCAGAAGCTGTATTTTCCTCATGCACTCCGTCAGACGAAGGCGGGCGAGCTTCTGAGTTTGCGACAGAGATCGATGAATATCGAGGAGTATCAGCAAAAGTTCTTCGATCTGTTAGCCTATTGCCCCGAGACCTGATGTGACCAGGTTTGAAACAGTAATGACACACAAATGAGCGCTTCCATTGCTTTGGCTTTTGAGTAAGAACCCGCTCTTTTGATAGAGAATTCTTGATCCTTGGATCTACAGTGGGTTTTGATGATTCTCCAACTTCAAACACTTTTTTTTCTAACTCTAGACCAGCCTTACCATCTTTACCCATTATAAAATCAAGCTTGGATGTACTTGAATTAAATTCAACAAGTGTTAGAGTTGCTTTTTCAAGCTCCCCCTTATCATTGCAGAATTCAAGATTTTTCTTACCTAGAATCACTTCAAACTTGGCCATGGCCGACTTCAAATTAGAATTTTCTTTAGAGAGAGTTGTGTTCAACCTTTTCCATTTGATACAATCAGCATAAAATCCTCATAAAGTTTCTGCACACACTCCATAGTTATATCATCATTGATAGATTTCTGATAACCAGAATTACCAAGAGTAGATGTATTCAAAAAAACTGATTTTTCACTGGTGTTGCGGCCTGGTGTTGCAATATCGGGGGCAACACCCATTGGGTTTACTTGAAAACACCTCTTTTCTTTCAATAATGCAGTAAAGGAGGTATGATCTTCTTCATCATTCTGTTCTTGATCTCTGTCAGAGTCATCATCACTCAAGAAAACAAGCATACCTCTGTGGAGTCGATTTGCACATTCAATTGCATGGAGTCCATATCCATTGCATTCCCTGTATTGTACATAATCAAAATTCTTGGTACTGAATTGATTATTAACAACATACCTTGTTTGAGTCAGTCCTCAAGTAGGTGAAACCCTCAACAGATTTTCAAGAGCAGAAAAATTAGGGTGCTTAGATTGTTGTCTAACTTTCTATTTGTTTCTTCTCTTCAAATAATTTTCAAAATTCTGGGTGATCAAGAAAATTGAATCTTCACATAAATCTGACTTTCTGACTTCCGGTGGTCAGAATGTGACGTCAGCAACCGTCAAGTCCATGATAAACCTGCAAAAAAAAAAAAAAAACCAAATTATCTCTTAGTAAGAGTAAAGAGTTGGCTTTGATGCCACTTGATAGTTGCAGTTTATCTTAAATTTGTGTAGAGATCATGTTGTTCACGATGTTACAACACCAGATACAACATGCAACATAATTAATAAAACACGAATAATTAACAAAATAAATAACACAAGTAAAAACTCGTGCGGGTGCCTTAGGGCTAAATATCACTAGAAAAGTGTAGATCAGTATTACAAAGTAATATTAGTGATTGTATGAAAAAACATTAAATACTAAATTTCTCAATAAGTTGAGAAATCAAACTTGCATCCTAAATAATCAGAGTATAAAAAAAATCAGATGCAACTCCGTAAGCCTAAATTGAAGAACATAAAAAATCGTCAAACAACACTATGCACTAAGTGTTGTCTCCGATGTCTTTAACACCAACGACAACATGGGGACAACAACAACGATGACTGCAAAACTTCTTCAGAATCTTAGAATTCTTCTGCGTGATTTTCTCTGAAAGCTCTCTGTATTATCCTATGAAGTTCACGTTTGTTTGTGCGCAGAAATCCTTTACTTATAGATGAAAGTCCAAGCATGGAAAAGATTTCCTTGTATATTCCTACACAAATAAGGAAATAAGTCTTTGTTAGGAATAAGAATCTTGATAATATCTTGATAATATATGATACACAACAATTCCTTATCAACATAATAATTAATCTAGGTAAATACCTATCTCAAGATTTTCGATAATAAAATAAATATTTAACCTATCATATCAAATCTTTTTTTCTAGAAGGCAAAATTCAAATAAGATTATATTTATGCTTAAGGTAAAGATTATCAAGGAATTAATATTCTTTTCATATTTTAAACTAAATAATAAATCATTTACCACTAAACCATTGTTTTTGGAGGCTCATTGTTGTGTAAATATTCGCAAAAGAATTTAAAATTTTTGGATCATCGTCCCCTTTCAGCCTATCATTGTAGAAATTGTTGCCCTTTGACACCACAAAATCTATTTCTAATTCTTCTCCAATTCTCCCCATCTGCACAATCATCCAATAAAAATACAAAATGGGTCGTCCAAAAATATATCGATCCAAGTCTCTTAAAAACATATGAAAAAGAAATTGTATTTTGATCATATTAAATTTAAAAAAATGACATGAAACTTAGACCTGGAAAGAAACTTCAGATTGTTTGAAACTTCCATTTCTCCCCCAATCTCCAACCACCGAGAATCGGAGAGTCCCGTCGCAACGTTCTATTTGTATCTCTGAAACTCGGCTGAAATCTCGGGCGAAAACAAACTAAAAAAGCCAGCATTTCGTTCCAAACTAAATCTCACAACTCCTCTTTTATTCACATTTAATTAATTCAACAACTTACATTCCAATATGGTCTCCGGTTTGTTTTCGTCAGAGTTAGAGCATGATTGACAACAATGATGCGAGTGAAAACACTCCATTAAGCATATACTCCGGCCATCATAACAATAATTTTGATTTATACTAATAATTTAGGCTTCTGATCAGAATTACCTAATTCCAAAATTATTCATGAATATAAAGTATATAATTCATGACAATCAGAAAAAAGGGCAGAAGAGTAAGTATTCTGCATATACATCTAGGTGAAGAGGAATCGAAATAGTAACAACAAACTAATAAATTCATATTCTACCAAAAAACATTGTTAAAGCAGAGGAAGCCACACCAAGAACAATCGTAATCAACATTCAGTGATTCAAACATTAACAAAATGAAAAAACCAAAAAAACCATGTCAGGATTTAGAAAATTGCATAAACTACCAGGATTCCTTTCTCGAAATCCTACTTTCCTGAACCCACCAAAGTTTATTTTCTATGGTCAAACCAAGAGCAGGCCAAAGGGATCTGCAATACACACCATTCATAAAAACTGACCACGTCTCAAGACTCACCAAAACATAATAGATCCTAAAGCCAAATGGAAACACACACACACACACACCCACATGCCACAAACCAACCAGAAAATAAGAAATCAACTCAATCACACAAAAAAACCTCAGGTAGCTACAGTTTCTCACATGTGTAGGACACGACAAGAAATAATCCAGCCCCGGCTTTGTCTGTGTCATAGATGTGTACGCCTGTGATTTCATGCTCAAGACTTACAATTTCAGAGATTGGATTTAGGGCTTTTGGTCTTAGATAGATGAAGGGAGGCGAACATCTTTCCAACGCTGTACGGTGATGCGATGCTCAAGGAACAGAAGAAATCCCCTCCCAAGTAGAATTCTTCTCCCAAAGCAACAGAGCCATGATGGCCACAATGAGCGTCCGAGAAAGAAACAGGCTTAGGTCCAAATTTCTTCGAGATGTTAATATCCATAGGTAGATTAGACCAAATACTACCCAAATCAGTGGTCAATTTTAGATTTTGCAGCGGCAACGACCTCAACCATAAGAAGAAATAAGGCTCAAAGGCAACACCGGTTTAGATGCTAGAACACATCACTCATCATCAATGCTAAAACTCCTCATTGATGTTATAAACCCGGCTTTAAGTATCAATGCTCGAATCTCATCACTGATACACGATATCGATGTTTAAAACTCATCAACGATATCAGGACAAATCGGAGAGAAAGGTTAGGCGCAAGAAACGCAACGAGATGACTCAATACACAATCACCTCATAATATAGCCTAACAAGTAATCCACAAGCTCATAACTCCAATAAAGAATAGCAAAACACATAAAATAGAAACTATTGTGTGATTTAAGGGATCGAGAGATCAAACAAATCTCGATGCTCATTCCCTGCTTTGGTCATCGTCGAATCATACCTTTCACCTCTTGATTCTGAATAGCTTCAACTCCTCAAGCTACAAGCAAGAAAGTTTGTATCATTCACTAGCTAGAATGGTAGCAATCTCAAGGCTAGAACTCAAACCTTAACCAATCTTCAATTGATTCGAATCGGTGCGAACTCGAACTCGATATACTCTTGAACAATCCGAAATTCATATCAAATCATTCAATATTGCATTCAACTCATTTCAAAGCTCAACAACTCAAGGCTTGCTAATTTGACCGTAATTCAAACCGGCGACAAAACGATCCGAAACCGATAATTCTAACAACTTAAACATCATCTAAACATTTATATATAACTCATATCAATATCATTTCATCACTAAATTTTGAAATCCATCAGCATATATCTCCAAAATTTATTAGACGTAAAATGACGGCGTAACGGTACAAATTCGGTACCCGAAACTAAAATCTATCAATTCTAACCACCACGTTTACTTCAAATACATCACATACAGCAAGAATATCAACTTAAACCAGCATATCAAAAGGTTCAAGGGTTCGAAATATATTCTGAAAATCATAACAATTGCATACGTTATTCGTTCTTCATTCCGGCTTCGATATCGTAAGGAATATAACTCTAGAATACATATTCATAATCAACTCTGATTTTCTCCAACTTCCAACTTTCAAAACATTCTGGAAAGAATATAAAACTTACATCAAATCGAAACTCTCGTCTCAAGGATCGCAGACCTATTTTCGAAATTGAAATCGGATAACCGGGCCACAAGATATTAAGGTTTGAAAACAATATCAAAGAAGAAAATGGAGGGTCTCGGCTTTTCCTCTAAACTTTTTGAATGAAATTTGCCACTACACCAAGTTGATGACTAAGCAAGGAAATCAGATATATTCAAGTCAATTTGCACTTTAGTCCCTCAACTCTTCATTATTTGCAACTAGTCCCCGGACAAGCGATTTAATTCAATTCAATCCTAAATAATTTAAGAATATAAGAATTTAATTCAAAACTCTAAATATTCTCAAATTAAATAATCTTGGATCAAAATTAAATAATTTCAGACATTATCGCAGTCTAGTCCGTGAACTTCTCTATATTTGCAAATTGACCCCTGCTCGTATTTCATCGTTGAATTAAATATTCTTTCATTCTCAGAACGCGGAATTTAATTCTTAAATTCCAAAAATATTCAATCAAATATTTTCCTATTTTAATTTAAGAATCCCGGAATTTAATTCTCAAACTCCGTAAATTATCAAATTAAATATTTTCATCTCGGAAATTAAATCTCTAATTTCCATAATTTCTTCAATTAATAATTCCCCAAATTCGGAATTTAAATCTCTAATTTCGTAATTAATAACTTAATATTTTTGGGTCCTTACAGACGGAGTGGCGGTTAGGGTTGGGAAGATATTGGGGATCGATCGGATCGAGAGAGAGGGAGAGTGATATTTCTTTAGCGCAAACAAGCGTATATATTTTTATTTTCAGAATAATTTATTTTAAAAAAAATTAAAGACAATAGTGTTGTCGTAGCTCCCAAAAAAAAACCTCATAGACAACATTTTTTAAAAAAGTATTGTCTTTGATGAGAAAAAAAATGCCAAAAAAGACAACCGTTTTAGTAAAAACTGTTGTTAAATGAGAAAAAACAACAGTTTCATGAAAAACTGTTGTCTTTTGAGTGTTGTTGTTTTGAGTTTTTTTTGTAGTTAAATCAAAAATTGAACAAAGAAAATAACAAAGAAAAAAATAACAAATTCTCCTCTGTGTAGCATGTCCCTTTCTCACGGTTATATGCACTCAAATCCCATTAGCTTAGCGCACAAAATCATCTAGATACTTGGGTGGTCCCTTAATACGGTTACTTGTGCATGTGAATGAGGCGCGTGTGCGAGTTTGTTGTACGTGCATCTTCTAGAAAATTCCTATCATTACTCCCACCTACAATAGGAACCTTGACCTCAAGGTTCATGATATCTGCTGGTAGTGAATCCAAGTCCTCCCAAGTAGCATCTTCCCTTGGTAATCCTTCCCATTGGATTAACAGTTGTGTAGTTGGGTGACCATTCTTCACAATTTCACGTGAGCCCAAAACTTGTTGAGGAATGAGGACTAGATTTGAAGCATCAAAAAGAGTAGGCAGAGGTTGTGAAGGGATATTGGAATCCCCTACAAATCTCTTGAGTAAAGAAACATGGAACACCAGATGGATTTTGGCATTTTAAAGGAGCCGCAACTTGTAGGCTATTGAACCAATTCGCTCAACTATCGGGAAAGGCCCATAAAATCTTTTTCTTAGCTTATGTGATAGAGAAGCTTGGGAAGATACTTTCTTGTGAGGTTTCAAACACACCCAAACCAAATCTCCAACTTTAAACACCACATCAGTGCGATGTTTGTTAGCTAGATTCTTCATTTGATTACAAGTTCTTTCCAAATTTAAACGTAGCAGCTGTAAAATCTTATCCCGCCGATGAAGTTTTTGATCTACCGCAACATTGGAAGTGGAGTCAGAAATATAACGTGATATAGTTGGTGGAGGTTGACCATACACTATTTCAAAGGGTGTCATCCCGGTAGAAGTGTGAAAGGCTGAATTATACCAAAACTCGGCCCATGCCAAAAATCGAGTCCAAGTTTGAGGTTGCTCCATAGTAAAACTTTTTAAATACATTTCTAGTCTCCGATTCACTACCTTAGTTTGTTCATCGGTTTTAGGTGCTAAGTTGTGCTCATAGATAATTTAGTGTCCTGCAACCAAAATATTTCCTTCCAAAAGGAACTGATAAAAGTGCAATCTCTATCACTAACTATCGAACGCAGAAGTCCATGAAGTCTAATAATTTCATTCACAAAAACCTAGCCACCATCCAACTAGTAAAATGCGTGACTAGAGGAAGGAAGTGTGCATACTTGGACAGCTTATCAACAAACACCAGAATGACGGATTTACCGCCTGATATTGGAATCCCCACAATGAAATCCAAATAAATATCTTCCCAGATTCGATCTGGAATGGGCAATGGTTGTAAGAGACCAGCCGGAGCCAGATTACCTGTCTTAACTTGTTGGCAAATAAGGAATTGAGCCACAAAAGAGCATACATCTGCTCGCATATGCTTCCAAAAAAAAAAAGGAAGCTAGACAATGAAAAGTGCGGTGGAACCCGACATGCCCCCTTGCACTGATGCATGCAATTCTTCAAGAAAATTATGTTTTAATGGTCCGATGTTAGGGATGACCATACAATTTTAAAAATACAAAAAATCACCTCGAATAGAAAAGTGACTGTAAGCTTGATTTTGGGCAGTAACATGATTGCGAAGCTCCAACAATTCTGGATGAGAATTTTTAGCATCACGAACTTCTTGAAGAAAATCAAATTGTGAAAAGGAAAGTGTCATACCACAATAATGGAAACGAGAAAGTGCATCAGCAACAGTGTTCTCACGACCGGGATGATATCTGATGTCAAAATGAAATCCAATTAATTTAGAAAACCAAAATTGTTTCTCCGGTGTATGGATTGTTTGAGAAAATAATTCTTGGATACTTTTTTGATCTGTGATAATAAAAAACTTGTGTCCCAGCAAATAGTGGCGCCATTTTTTAATTGCTTGAGTGATAGCATACATTTCTCTGTGATACATCGAGGCCCTTTGCGATTTCTTCGTTATAATTTAATCTTGCATGATAGTTGATAGAATTTCATTTTAATTTGCTTTTAATTTTCGGTAGTTAATTTCAAATCTCAAAATCCCCATTTATTTATTTTCAGTATTTTTAAGAACACATTTAAATTTCATTTTCCTCGTGGGAACGATCCCTACTCTCACTACTGAATATTTTATTTATCTGATTGAGTTGGTAATTTGGGCGCGACACGACTTAGCGCTACCAAATTTTGGCGCCGTTGCCGGAGAAGAAGTTTAATTTATTTGTGTTCTTGTTTTTTTTCTATTATTTTCCCTTGTGCTTCTCTAGGTCGTTCATGCTTTCAGGTGACTCTTCTGAAGAATAATTTCCATACGATCCAGAGATAGAAAGAACATTGCATAGTCGAAGAGAGAAGCGAGAAGGATATTTGAAGAGGAAGAAGAGGTTCCATTCGAAGAACCTAGAGAAGAGATGACTGCAAACGCCAATATGAGTTTGAGACAACTAGACACTCCTGATGTAAAACAGCAGCCTTTATGCATTACTTTTCCTACTTTAGAAAATAATGCTGCATTTGACCTTAAATCTGGACTAATTCACTTACTACCTTCTTTTCATGGTCTCGCAGGTGAGGATCCTCACAAGCATTTGATGAAATTCCATGTGGTCTGCACGAGCATGAAACCCCATGGAGTGACAGAGGAGCAGATCCAACTCAAAGCCTTTCCTTTCTCTTTGAAGAGTGCTGCTAAGGATTGGCTGTATTACTTACCCTCTGGATCCATCACCACCTGGAAAGAGATGAAGATGATATTTCTAGAGAAGCACTTTCCAGCTTCGAGAGCAGCAAACATTAGGAAGGAAATCTATGGGATCAAGAAGTGTACATAAGAGTCACTTCACGAGTATTGGGAGCGATTCAAGAAGCTTTGTGCTAGCTGTTCGCGACATAAGATAATTGAAAATATTTTAATCCAATATTTCTATGAATGTTTGTTGCCTCATGACAAGATTATGTTAGATGCGTGACTGACGATTTCGGTTGAAAAAATTCTAGCAAGTGAACTAGGTCAAGTTATAATATAGTTGGACAGAGTCCAAGTCGATCCCACAGAGACTAATGTTTAAATACTAAGATATAGATTATTCAAATTAATCTAGGCTAATTATAAGTAAGGGATTTTTACGAATTAACTACTAATGAAATTAAAATAAATTATTCTAAAGCAAAAGTTTAAATTAAATTAAAAGAGCATAAAAGCTTTAAAACTGATTCAAATTTTTGGAAAATGACCAGGAACACACAACGGTATCAGACATCGATAATTGCCACGTATTGGATTTAATCAAACAAGAGTCATTCATATTCACGACGAAATTCCCTAGAATAATTATTAATCTATTTCTAGAATTAATAACCTTATTTTCATTTAACAATCCAATTATTTCTAATTGAATTTAATTAAACAAAAACGCATTCACAAGTTATGGAATTTCAGCTTTCGCCTAACATCGCACACTGAAACCGAATACTATTTCTTGTCGGTTTAACCATGTGTTGATGAATATTTTTGAAGCTAAATTCAATATTTTATTTTTCAAATCCAGATCAAAAAACAGACATGCAATTAATTTGCCAGATTAAAAGCAAGAATTATGCACAAACGTCGATCAATAAATATTTCATAAATCAATCAATCCGATCCATGAACAAAAATAAATAGTCTGGCCCTATTGTGGCCCTGGTCAAAGGACGACTAATCCATAATAATAAAATCAAACAAAAGTTTCATGTTTGAATTCATATTAAAATAAAACAGAAAAAGAAGAATAGAAAATTCTCAGCAATAGTGCCGAATCTTGCTTGCGTAGCACGTTTCTTTTCTTCCAAGCTCTCAGCGGTCAAATTCCGAAAAATCCCGCAAAAGTCTTCGAGTCAAAAGTTCCCTTCAATTAGGGCTTTATTCTCTTTTATATGTCTCCCAAAAAGCCTTCAATATTGCCCAAAATAATCAGAATCCCGAAATTTCTAAATTCTGGCAATATAATTTTTTTCCAAATTCGCGAATGGCACGGACCCCGGATACCCCTCAAGATACACCTCTGGATATTTTTCTTCAAACGTGAACAGTAACCACCCGGACCCCGGATAAGGGTCCGGATACCCCTCCGGAGGTCGTCTGTCTCGGATTTCTTCAATTTCATTGACACGGGGGTTCTTCCAGAGGAGGCACGGGGTCCGGACATTATTCTGGGCCGACTCCTTCTTTTTCTCCAAAATGCACGGACCCCCTTCCAGCTCCAGCACGGGGTCCGGACATTATTCTTCTTTCAATATTCTTGGCGTCTTATGATTTCTCCGTGTTTTTCGGCAAAGTTCCGACGTGGAATCTCATTGTTTGACTTTTTCTTCAATATTTAAGCTTTCTCAACTTTTAGTCAAACCTACAAACACATAAAAGTATGACGATTTAGGAGCAAAAATCGGAATAAAAATGACAATTAAGCACGAATACGACAAAATATAATGCCAAATAAGCTATAAGATTCATGCTTATCAAATCCCCCACACTTAGCTTTTGTTCGTTCTCGAACAAATCAGAAGAACATTAGAGATGAAAAATATCAATGATTTTTAACAACAAGTGGCACAATCAAAACCTTTCAATCTACCAAATCTCGTCCCACCCAATCAAAAGCTCATACTTCAAAAATCATAAGCCTCGCTTTTGTCACAATTCAAAACTCGAACACTACCCAGAAAAGATCAACAGAATGAGATGTGTGTAGTCTGAGTGTCAGAACTTATATTTCTCAAAAGTTTTTCGATTCAAGGCTCTCTTATATTTATTCATCAATTTTTTTTTTCAACGCCACATATTTTATCCGCAAACTTAGCTACAACTTTGATAAGATTAGGATTTCAATCCCCTCGTCTATAGCCCGGATGGAGCTTCAACCCCATTTCATCCGCATACTTAGCCTTGAATTTGGTGATTAGGATTTCAATCACTTATCCATGGTCCGGATGGAGTTGTTATCTCTTTTCTTTTTCTTTTTTCAAGAGAATACCTTTTACCAATCCACAATTAACTTTCATAAGTCTGTCAAAAAGTGCATGAAGGATGTCTCATAAAGTCAATGCAAAACTAGTTGATATCAAAGTTTCTCCTTGCAACTACAGCTAAACTCATTCAGTTCTAGGCACAAAACAATTTCTCAGGCGATCAAAAATCTGTCAAACTAATTGGTATGTCAAGTAAACCACAAGTGCTCATCACTTTTTATTTTGAAAATTTTTGCTAAGTGATGTGAAACAGAGTGTAATGAACTACCCACCTCCCACACTTAGAACGTGACACTGTCCTCAGTATGAAGCTAGTAGAAAAATAAAGAAAGAAAAATAGTAATAGAAAAAACACTTCCCTGAAAAATGTCGACGACCATGCAAAACTAGGGGTAAGCGGCAACCTGAGCAAAGAAAACAACAAAACCAACCAAAACGTGTAAAATAGAAAAATTACGCACACAAGCACACACAAAAAACCTCCCAAAATAAATTCATCACAGAAGAAGCACAGCTGAGCGAATAAGCACGATATCCATTAAACGCCAACGAAATAAAATTTGATAAAGTGCAACAATAGTTAAGAATCACGACACAACTAGAATAGGCTAGAGTATCCGAAAAATACGCCAAAAGCGACAACTACAACAAATAAAATCCAAAACACACATAGCACAAACCCAAAACAAAATACCCAAAAAAAAAACTATCCAAAAGAACCACAACAGAAAATATCCCTAAACTACTCTTCCTCCGAAGCAGAAGCTGACTCGGCAAGGTCATCCAGGGTAGAGCGATCAAAAGGTGGCACATGAATGTCAGTGGAGTAGGACTGGAAAGTGGCGTGATGCTGTAGTCGAACCATACCTGTGCGAAGCTCATCCAAGCAGTCAAACCATACTAAATAAACACATCAAATCATCAAGAATTCTCAAATTTCCAAACAAAGGAACTCGCTCAAGGAAATGTCAGTCAAAATCAAATATTCTGAATGACAGCGAGTGAATCAAAGTAGACTCTAGAAAAGAAATAAGAGTCAATCAATATCAATCGAGGTCAAAGAATACAACCTCTGCATCGATATCAAGAAATTCAAGAATCATGATTTCTATGATGTAATAGCTTCAGCAAAATTGAAGATATAGCTCAACTGTAACTGATTTTTCTGATTTTATAATGATATGAGTTCATTTATTAATTCTGAGCTGACAATAGTCGAATATAATCTTTTCGACATAACTTATCGTCATAGAATCATTTCGGTACTACATAATTCTTTTCTACTCAATCTGCTAGCTGTTTCTGAAGTTCTTCAGATCAAGTAATGCTCTTCTATACAAGTTGTCATAATACTTTCGTACTAGACACCACTCTAAAAAGAATTGCATTCATGTCATAGAAAAGTCGAAATAGGCTTGAACTATTTTTGTACATTCTAACCACTGACATAGCTGTCAATTCTAGGTTAATGCTGTACTAGTTCAGTATATCGACTAGACTTCTACTGACATTCTTCTACAGTCAACATGATCTAATCAGTACCGAAATAACAAAATCTTATGTCTGAAACTCATATCATACATTTCTATACATTTCTATTGCTTTATCATTGCACAAATTTCTAACTTAATATCCCATATCTGATATCAGTACATTCAATCTTATTTCATCAATTCTGCATTGCATCATCTATAACTAATCTTGCACATGCATTCCATCTAATTAAAGACAAAATCTCAGCAAATACAATAAATAAAGGCTCATCAGATACAGAATATAGCATAACAAATCACTGGTCTATGAATGTATGTTATATAATCAATATACAAGTGGTTAACTAGAATTAACTCACTTACCTGTAAGATTCTTATCTGATACAACTTGAGCAGCATTTTCTTTACTTGCTTATTGCCTAAGCAATTATCTGTCATTAAACTGTTCTCTTGATCTGTTTCAGCTAGCGGACTTATGCTTATAGTTATTCATTTGCTGACGTTGAGATTGAATCAATCTTTGCTGATGTTGTCACTATTTCTTGCTGTTCTTGCTGCATAGCTATACTGCTATGGAATATCTGGTGATGATCATAATTGTGAGGCGTGAATAAGAATTCAACTCTGCCTCATACTACCGGTTCATGATTTTGTTTTTTTTGTTTTTTTTCTGGCTTGAAATCAAATTGTACTTCTATTCTGCAAAGTCTACTGTTCTATCATTTGTAGCATATATGGAAATAAAAAATTCTGTTTACTTACCTGCCAAACAATTGCAATACTTTTTCTGACTTCAACAAATTCTAGCTAAGTCCTGGAGTTGATATAAAATCAAGCTGATTCTATGTTCATCTGAATATGCTTCTCTTGAACAGCTGATCCAGCTCATCAATTCAACCCCTTTCTAGACATAGCCTATGCTGTATCTTTCTGGTTGGTGATCAATAGCTTTGGAGTTGTTCAACTAACATACTCCTCAGTGTACTGAATTCAAATACTTACCTCAACACTGTTCTGTGCTATCTGCTATTCTGTTCTATCTGAGGTTCTTATGCTATCTGCACAACCTGTCTGATTTGATAACAGAAGCAATATATATGGCAGGGATTATAAAATAAAATTATAATATAACATACATATAATCTCATGCTTCTGACTAGAACACATACTTGCAAAATATCATGCTTTTTCAAATAATACATGCATGCAACGAATTCATTTATGCTAATGAATTCAAGAAATCAGGCATACATATCAGCATATAAGCATGCAATTCTTATCTCAATAAAGCAAGTAGTGTTCAATCAAATAATCATAGTCGTATACAAATAAGAAAAAGCAAGTAAAGCATAATCATGCAATACTAAAAATGCATGCGACTCAATCTACCCCGCTCAACTTATATCTTAGTCCAAGACTTTACGCTCTGATACCACCTGTTGTGGGGACCTCGGGTTGCTAATCTCATCTTAGGGCAATAAACGATTAATAAGCAATTAATCATAGCCAAAAAAAAAATATTCAAACCAATAGCTAAATTTTTTTTTTTTTAAAACACAGTGTCTCGCTCGATCGGTGAAACTTGCCCGATCGAGCGAGCGCAACATAAAAACTCTCGGCCTGCAACATTTTTGGTCTCGCTCGATCGGTGAACTTTTACCGATCGAGCGAGAAAGAAAATTGATTTCTCTGCTTTGGAAAATAAAGGCCTCGCTCGATCCGGCATATTCTACCGATCAAGCGAGCTACTCTGCTTCAGAATGCTGCAGACTTCATTTGCTGATAAAAACAACCATTCCAACTATGAAACATGGTATATCAAATCTCAAACATCCATATACTCTTTCAACATGATTCTATATATTTACATGCATTCAAACTAATATCAAGTGGTCTAGAATACATGAATTCTCAAGTAAAAATCTATACTTGACATAAACAACCTATATAAAGGTTCTTTCTCTCTAACATGTATAAGTAATACAAGTACGAGTCTTTCTGCTAAACCCGAGTCCTCACTTGTAAAAACTCTTCTTGATGCTATCCAAGCCAACTCTAGCTTGATCATGTCCCCAACCTGATGCAATGCACACATACAAACAAAACAACAGCCGGATAGCTCCGGTGAGAATAAATCTCAGTATGAATAACATGCATATACATCATTTAAGCATATAAACTAATTCACATCTTGAATACCATATAATAACATAACATGCTAGCATTTATAAACGCATAATCTAAACCATAGAAATCTCTAGGTTAATGCATAAATGCAATGCATGTGCCAAAGGATAGGCTAGCAAAGCTGATATCAATAAAGCTTGGTTCTTTGGGATCCCGAGGAATAAAATAGCTCTCAAACTACCGACACGCCCATTCGAGGCGGCATCAAGTATTTTAGTCCTCTGACTTTGGTACAACTATAGTGAGTCTTTTGGCTCTGAACATAAATCCATATTCTGTGCCATGAGTCAAGCTGACTCTAGAAATAAATCTACATTCCATGCCACTCACTACAGCTCTCCAAACGTCATCTGCACTCTAGGCGATGGCTGCCCTCTGTGCTATTAAGGCTGGAGTTCAAGATGAATGCAACATAAGCTGTATGCATTAAAAGCTATAAAACACCTTGAACACTTGCTCAATAACCAACTAAGCAAAACAAAGCAGCTAATCACATAAAGATAGAAATAAATCTGCAAGCATCTCATAAAACATGTAAAACATGTTCAATACAGCAAATAATACAAATTAGCTTACACAGGTAAACATTTACATAAATGTTCTGGGTAATTCAAGAAAATAGCTATTCTGAATAATCTATCCCATTTATGTAAACGTAAACCATAACATATATAAAAACAGGCAAATATGTGATTTTAGGCAACTCGATAAGCAAAACAATCTCGAGTTATTCTGCCCATCTTATTAATGTCTATTCATACCTGAATTTCTGATTCAAATAACTGACACTCTGTCAATTCTTGATCAACTACAAGCTGTCCAAATCTGACATCAAATTCTGCTTATTTCAATCAGTGCTACTTGAAGGTATTCTTGATTCAACTTCAAATACTTCAAGTCATTCGAACTCGAACTCGTCAATTCAACTTCGATAATCTTCAAGTCAAATCTGAAATAATGTATAACATATCTAAACATCAATTTCCAATCTGAATCGATGTTTCTTTAAAGCTGATACATTTCAAATCTGACTAATACAATCGGAATTCAAACCGACGTCGCAACTATTCGACTTCGATAATTCTTTCGATTCAAATATCATTCTAAACTCAATTGCATATTCAATTCATCCACGAAACACTTGAGGATGAGCTTTAGACATTGATAATACATATCAATTCAAAATCTTAAACCGGCGGCGTAACGATATGATTTCGGTCTATCCAAAAGCTTAAACATCATTTAGACAATCATATCAATCACATATCATCACCACTTCTAGCAGCAAATAACGTGAACATCATCCCCTAAAAATCAGAAATGCTATAATTCTTTCAATATTCCAAAACATGTCCAAACGACGATTTTTTTCTCGATCCGTCTTAGATATACTATCGTCGTATATGCTAGAACATGTTTATACAATCAAATATTAATTCTAACAACAACATAAAATTCAAACATGGTAGAACTTCATAAAACTTACGTCAAAACGTAGCACTCGAAGCTGTGATCGCAAATATACGATCAATCGGAAATTCTACCGGGCGGATTGAATTTAATCGGGACTCGAAAAGGCAAAAATGGTTGAAACCCCTTCCTTTTCCCTTCTCTCGTTTTCTTCTGAAGTTTGGGCTGAAATCTGCCCATTTCCTACAGATTACACGTTTTTATATGGCAAGTTGCAAGCAAAATTGCACTTTGGTCCCTGAACTTTGGCCTAATTGCAATTCAGTCCCTGAACAAGCGATTTAATTCAATTTCAATCCTAAATAATTTAAGAATATTAGAATTCAAGTCTAAACTCTAAATATTCTCAAATTAAATATTCTTGGATTAAAATTAAATCATTTCGGACATTATTGCACTTTAGTCCCTGAATTGCTCAATATTTGCAAATTGGCCCTTTCTCGGATTTTATCCTCAAAATTCATTATTGATATTTATCATCTTGGAATTCACATCTTAAATTCCATAAATATCAATTGCAAATATTTTTAATCTTTTAATTTAAGAATTTCGGATAATAAACTTCTTAAAATCCGAAAATCCTTAAATTAAATATTTCTGACCCGAAATTGCAATTCCACATTTCTTAACTTTTTCAAATAAATATTTTCTCATATCCGGAATTTAAATCTTAAATCCCGTCATTAAGAACTTAATATTTACGGGCCTTACATTTCCTCCCCTCTAAGAAATGATTTCGTCCTCGAAATCGCATCGATCTTACTGCTGATTCTTGTAGGCTGTGTAGCTGACTGAAGTAATACTAACTTTAATTATCTGAGCTATCGATATCTATTCTGATATCTTCTCTTCTATCATAGCTTAATCTTCTTTCTGATTTTTTCTGCAATCATATCTATTCGCATTCACATATAATCACTGAGTCAACTTATATCTAAGTTGCTCTTTCTTGTGATCTAACTCTGCATCAATTACTTTGTCTTGCTTACAATCTTATCAACTTCTGTTGCATCTGAATTGAATACACATACATGTTCTAGCTGATATTCTTCAGCCAATGCATATGGATAACAATTCATCTATCTGATACTTCATGCTTGAGTATTAATCAATAAGCTAGATCAAATACTCATAGAAATCAATTCTGAAATTTCTTTCTAAATCTACTGATGCTCGATAAATAATTTCTGAATTGATCATTTTGCTCAGGCTTCAAATCTCTATATCTGTTGCCCATTTTCTAGCTCAGTCACTGCTGTTCTATTTCTGTTCAAAACAATCTTCACATTCTCTATCATTTCTTGACTCATAGCTTGTCAAATAGCTGATAGTTCTGAAAGATCATTTCTATATAAAGACATTTCTGTGTTTCTGATCAATCAATCATCAAAATACTGTCTTTATAGCTATTCAAGATCTCTTACAGGAATCATAGTAATCAAGTGGCAAATAATCAATCAATTAGTATCGAATCTAGTACTCTAGTTCTGAGCATATCCTCGGAAATCTGGATAATCACATCTGATAGTCCACTAATCAGAGGATGGTATACTGAAATCTCATATAACCCAACACTCAGAACATCTGACAATCACTGCCACAATCTAGAAAACCAATCTAAAGTCTCTATCTGGACAATAGATTTCACTCATTCCCGTAATCTGATCATCTTGCTCAATGCATAACCATTATCTTTTATGGTTGTATCATATCTAATACACCATATTCTTGAATCTGTCGAAATCGACTACAATCTAAATTTGCACAATCATGATGATTCAAGTAGATTTGAACTAAAGTTGTTCGTAAAGTTGATCTTATTTCAACTTTTATGTAACTAATCTGTTACATAACTCACTTGAGTTCTTCTTTTCTGCTTTTTTTACTGGAATTCTAATATTGGTAACGTCAATTCTGTCGTATCTGCTTTCATTTCTTTCACTAATACTTATTTCCAAGTAATACTACATGTAAATCATACATGTTTAGACAACTGAATGGATATTCATCTGTTTTCATATGCCTCTTTCAGAATCTGATATTCCATATCTAGAATATTTGGCATAATTCAACAATTAGTCACTGCAAAATTCATCTGTTCTGCTCTGCTGTCTTATCTCTTATCTTAATCTTGCATTCTCTATCAATAGTCTATTGCTTGATCTAAAATCAATGTTGCTTTTATCTTTTCAAACCAATCAAGTTTAGCTTGGATCGCAACAATTTTGATCTTTTAAATATCTTTCAAGCACAAACTTACAACAAATACAGATCTGTACCCAATAAAGCCATCAATTAGCTAAAACCCATAAATCTTGCTGATGGTCTGAATCTGAATTTCTATCAGTTACGAGCCAAATTGTGAGACCTCGATTCTAAACCACTTATCTCGGATTAAACAACAATTAAGCGAACAAGAATCCAAGAGTAAAACAAGTCAAAGTTTTTTTTTTTTTTTTTAAACGCCGCGCGCCCGCGCGAGGAACCAAGCTCGCGCGCGCGCGGGCAAACGATCCCGAGGCCCAACGGAGGCCTCGCGCGCGCGCGAGGAACGCCTCGCCCGCGCGCGGAAGGCCTGAGCAGAAAAAGCTCAGGCTGCAGAAAAAAAAAAGGAAAGGATTCCGCGCTTGGTCCGACATGCCTTCAAATACAAATGCAATAACAGGGTGTAGGTAAACATGCCATAACAAGTCATGCTTTCAGAAGGCCTAAAAACAACCAGAAGTCTAAATCGATACAACAACAACATACTTCGATTTCAGATTACAATCCGAATACAAACTAATTCGAATAACAAAACATATCAAGTTCGAGTTCTAACATGCTTCAATCTTAAACTAGATAAACACGCTAATTCGACTTCTAAACCGAGTCTCACTTCTACTACTTGCCCTCGAAGCTAACCATGCCTCTTCTGACTTGTTCCTGCCCCACCTGTTGCCAAGTACACATACAAAACAAAGCAACAGCCGGATAACCGATGAGAATGATAATCCCAGTAAAAGCAACATATCAAGTAATGAATATACAACATGCTATCAAACCACATATTCAAGTCGAAGTTAATGATATGCATGTCTTTAAAACCAGGATATCGATTCTGATAAACACGGGAGTATTGCTTTGCTTTTGGGATCCCGAGGATGAGATCACGTAACGACTCACCGACTCTCCCAATCGAGGTGGTGCCACGTAACCCACTCCTCTAGAATTTGAGCAACCATAATGAGTATGCTAGCACTAGGCGAAATACTACAACCTAGGCCACTCAATCATAGTTCCCAAACGTCTAACAAAAAGGGCGGTTCTGCCCGCTGAAATCAAAGTAGGCTCAAGATGAATGCATAACAGAAACATAAACATAAGCCACATAACAAAAACTCAATCAATCAACAATTACAAGTTCCACGTGCTAGAACAAGTATCAATGCAATATGTGATTTAAAAAGGGAAACTCGAGAACCAACAGTCCCGAGTATGCTATCCCGCTACGATGACTGCTTTTACCTTTCAATGCAGTAGCTCCAACTCTGGATAAGCTACAAAAGAGATTGTATAAACAACTACACAATCTAACAACAACAAGGCAACGGTTCAAGGAAAACTCTTTATACCGTTCTTCGTCCAATTCTCTGAAACGATCAAACAGCTGCTAACTCTGGGCTTGACAACTCCGAACGAATCTGTTCAGATACAAGAGATGATTGATCAATAACCACGATCAACTTACAAGCCAAGTTCAAACTCAAAAACGGTTCAAAATCTCCAAAACTCAAACCGACGGCATAACGGCTATAACTGAACAAACCGGCAACGCAGACAACAGTTCAATACTGATAACAACTCAATTCAATGCTAATACAACAACAACAAGACAAACCCAACAAATCTCAAAACCATGATTTTCGAAAATGGCTTCCAAAAATCATAACAAATCCGAAAGTCGCTCTATTTCAAAACTGACAGATAATAAACGATCAGAACTCTGTAGAGAACAACATACTCGAATCTAGAACGATTCTAACAACATCCAAAAACTAGAATGTATCCGATCGTAGAAAAACTTACGATAGAACGAAGCTCTCGCAGCAGTGATCGCTAATCTGCCTTCAGAAATAATTTCCAGCGGACGGATCGAGCTCGGACTGAAATCCCAAAGCTTGGAATGAGAAGGGGGCGGCTCTAATGGAGGAGGCGTGCAATGAGGAAGAAGGAGAAGACTTCCCTAATCAATTCCAAGTGTAGATAATATATAAAACTCAAAATTTGCGTTTTAGTCCCTGAAATTCCAAAATTTGCAAAAAGGACCCTGATCAAAATCAAGTCGGCTCGTGAACTCTGCAATCTCCGATTAACTCAAATAAACTCATTTAAGATAAAAACGGGGCGTTACAATTCTCCCCCACTAAGAAGAGATTTCGTCCTCGAAATCAACGAGAACCACAACTCAAAGATAGAATAAAGAATCAAAAGACAGTAAGAAGAACTCACGTCATCCGAATAGCTCTGGAAAACGCTGACTCATGTCAGACTCTGTCTCCCAAGTCGCTTCCTCAACACCGTGACGGCTCCACTGCACCTTCACTAACGGAATCAACTTGGTCCTGAGTTGCTTTTCTTTCCGATCAAGGATCTGAATCGGTCGCTCAAAATAGCTCAGAGTCTCGTCTAACTCGGCTTCGTCAGGCTGAAGGATATGAGAAGGATCTGGATGATACTTTCGCAGCATAGAGACGTGAAAAACGTCGTGAATACCAGATAAAGACGGAGGAAGTGCAAGTCTGTAGGCAAGATCGCCTATCTTCTCGAGAATCTCGTACGGACCGATGAATCTCGGAGATAACTTTCCTCTCTTACCGAATCTGACGGTGCCTCTGAACGGAGAAATCTTAAGGAATACACGGTCTCCCTGCTCAAAACTCAGAGGTCTACGTCTGACATTCGCATACTTTGCTTGTCTATCTTGAGCTGTCTTCATTCTGGTCTGGATGACCTTAACCCGTTCTGCCATAACTCAAAGCATATCCGGCCCCAAATCTGGTGACTCAGATAAATCATCCCAAAACAACGGAGATCGGCATTTTCTACCATACAAAGCCTCAAAAGGCGCCATACCGATACTCGCTTGGAAGCTGTTGTTGTAAGAAAACTCGACAAGAGGCAAAGAATCCTGCCAACTAGTGCCAAAGTCTAGCACTACCGCTCGCAGCATATCCTCCAACGTCTGGATAGTCCGCTCTGACTGTCCATCTGTCTGAGGATGATAAGCTGTACTCAGATGCAATCGAGTACCAAGCGCCTCTTGCAAACTATGCCAGAAGTGCGAAGTGAATCTAGGATCTCTGTCTGAAACGATCGACTTCGGCACACCATGCAATCTCACAACATTGCTAACATACAACTCAGCCATCTGATCATGACGATACGTCATCCTGTACGAAATAAAACACGCAGACTTCGTCAATCGGTCGATCACTACCCAAATAGCATCGCATCCTCGAACGGATCGTGGTAGCTTCGTGACAAAATCCATAGAAATATGATCCCATTTCCATTCAGGAACAGATAGGCTGTGCAAAAGACCACCTGGTCGCTTCCGCTCTGCTTTCACTTGCTGACAATTCAAACACCGAGATACAAATCTCGCAACATCGTCCTTCATTCTCTTCCACCAGAACTGACTCTTCAGATCGTTGTACATCTTACGACCTCCAGGATGAACGCTAAACCGACTGCAATGATCCTCTCGGAGAATACGCTGTCTCAACTCCGAAATATCAGGCACAACAATACGGTTATTCACAAACAAAACGTCATCTCTAACCTGGAATTCTGACTGATGCCCAGTTCTGACTTTCTCTACCGAAACCTGAATGCTCGGCTCAGACTTCTGTGCTTCTCTGATTGCAACAAACAACTCCGGCTCGGCTTGAATAGCAAACACTCTGATAGTCTCCCTATCTGTTTCAAACTCTAAACCAGAAGTGCAACAATCATCGACCAACTGAGAAACACCGATAGTTGAAAGAGATAGAGAACAAAGCTTTCGGCTCAAGGCATCTGCAACTGCATTCGACTTCCCTGGATAATACTTGATCTCACAGTCGAAATCCTTCAACAGATCTAACCATCTTCTCTGTCTCATATTCAGCTCTGCCTGTGAAAACAAGTACTTAAGACTCTTATGATCAGAAAAGATCTCGAAAGACTCACCATAAAGATAGTGACGCCAGATCTTCAAAGCAAATACAATTGCTGCAAGTTCAAGATCATGAACAGGATAACGAGTCTCGTGCGGTTTCAGCTGCCTCGATGCATACGCTATCACATGATTATGCTGCATAAGAACACAACCCAAACCTCGGTTAGAAGCATCACAATACACTGTGAAACCTCCAGTACCCTTCGGAATAGAAAGAATTGGAGCACTGGTCAGTCTCCTCTTCAGATCAACAAAGCTAGCCTCACAATCTGAAGTCCAGACAAAAGGCGCATTCTTCTGAGTCAGCTGGGTAATAGGCTTGGCAATAGACGAGAAACCCTCGATGAAACGATGGTAATAACCAGCTAAACCCATGAAGCTTCGGATCTCAGGTACTGATGTCGGTCTAGGCCAATTCATAACCGCTTCGATTTTGCTGGGATCGACAGAAATCCCATCTTCAGAAATAATATGACCGAGAAAGACAACTCGATCTAACCAGAATTCGCATTTCGATAGCTTGGCAAACAACTGCTCAACTCGTAAAATCTGCAAGACGATTCTCAAGTGCTCTGCATGGTCAGTACGGTTCTTCGAGTAGAAAAGAATATCATCGATGAAGATAATGACGAACTCATCTAAATAACGCTGAAAGATACGGTTCATCAAACCCATAAAAACAGCTGGAGCGTTAGTCAAACCGAACGGCATGACTATAAACTCAAAGTGACCATACCTCATTCTGAATGCGGTCTTAGGAACATCTTCCTCTCGCACTCTCAGCTGATGGTAGCCTGACCTCAGATCAATCTTAGAGTAGACAGAAGAACCCTGCAGTTGATCGAACAAGTCATCTATTCGGGGTAAAGGATACCTGTTCTTAACTGTAGCCTGATTCAATTGACGGTAGTCGATACAGAGCCGCATAGAACCATCCTTCTTCCGAACGAATAGAACAGGAGCACCCCAAGGCGATACACTAGGTCTGATGTATCCCTTGGCAATCAAATCCTCAAGCTGCTCCTTCAACTCTCTCAATTCAACAAGTGCCATACGATAAGGAGCTTTTGAAATAGGTTGAGTACCTGGCACTAAGTCAATGCTGAATTCAACCTCTCGGATGGGTGGCAATCCAGGAACATCTTCCGAAAACACATCAGCAAAATCTCTAACCACTGGTAAGTCAACCAAAGCTGGGCTAGATTTCAGTACATCAACCGCATAAACCAGAAATCCTTCTGCACCTCTCTGTAACAAACGAGTCATAGATAACACTGAAATCAAAGGAATTCTAGATCGAGAACCCTTACCAAAGAATTTCCACTCGTCTGCCATTTCAGGTCTGAACCTGACAACTTTCAGAAAACAATCAACGGTTGCCCTGTACTTGGTCAAAGCATCTATACCGACAATACAATCAAAATCTGACAACCCAAGCACAATACAGTCGAATTCTAACCAATTCCCCTCGAAACAAAGTTCACAGTTCCTGACTAGTCGGACAGAAACAATTCCTCCACCCAAAGGTGAAGTAACAGCTACTACTGTAGGCAACAATTCAGTTGGCAAAGCATGCAATAACACATATTTCTCAGAGATAAAGGAATGGGAAGCACCTGTATCTATCAAGACATGAGCAGAATGACCGAAAATCGAACAGTTACCTGCTATGACATCGTCAGGTGCTGCCTGATCCTGATCCTCTGTCAATGCAAAGACTCGTGCTTGCTGTCTCGGAGGCTGATTTGCACTAGAGCTACCTCCTTGTCTGTTCTGCTGTTGCTGGGGTTGGAAAGAGTGTACTGCAGACGACTGCCTCTCCGTCTGAGCTGCAGGTCTAGACGAACTCCCACTCTGAGCTCTATCTCTATTACGTTGAGGGCACACTTTAGAGAAGTGTCCCGGTTGCTGACATGTGTTACAATTGCCGAAGACTCCCACACACTGATCCGGTGAGTGTCTTCCTCCACACTTGCTGCAGTACAAGGATGATGACCCAGAACTCGGTCCTGAACCGAATTGCTTCAAACCACTGGAACTGGACGAACTGTTCCCCTGTCTCTTGAACTGTTTACCTCTTGCCTTGTACTGATCCTTTCTGTTTCCCCCACTGTTTCCACCTTCATACCTCTGCTGCTGGTTCTGATGTTGAGGTGGCTGATTCTGGTACTGAGATGGTTGGTTCTGATACTGCCTCTACTGCTGAGGTGCCCCCTGATTACCTCTTTGCCTCCACAAGCCTGCTTCTGCTCCCTTTGCGTAATTCATGGCATCCGCAAAGTTGCTAGGCCTGTTGGTGTTAACCAACGTGAAGACATCGGGGTTCAACCCGTTGATGAACTGATCTGCCTTAGCTTCTTCATCTCCGGCAATTAGCGGTGCAAAACGCAACAGACTATCGAACTTAACCACGTACTCTTCAATATTCAGATTCCCTTGCCTCAGATTTGCAAACTCTGCTCCCTTATCCTTACGATACGAGATAGGGAAAAACCGCTTATAAAACTCAGATTTAAAAAGAGTCCAAGTAACCTCTGTACCTCTACTCTCAATTGCTTTCTTTGTCATGATCCACCAGCTCTTAGCACCACCACGCAGCTGATGAATTACTAACCTGATTCGGCGGTCATCTGTGTAGTCAATGGAATCAAACAACTGATCCATATCATCCAACCAACTCTCACAGTCAACTGGATTTTCTGAACCCATCAACAATGGCGGATTGAACGACTGAAACCTCTTCAGCAAGGTTTCCATAGGAGTTGCTGAAGCATCCAACTGATCAACCTCAGTGCTAGCTTGCTCAGTCGCAGGGATAACTGGTGGTGTGTTTCTGTTTATCACTCGACGAGGACCCATCTGTTAATCAAAGGTTAGCACACGAGATATCTCAATCGCTACCATCAGTGCCCTTACAACCGCTTGGAATACCGAATACCAGTCGAGAACAGAAACAATTATATCTCAAGTAGATCATGCTTTATTAATTTAAATCACACAACCATGTAATTCAAATAATGCTCAAAAAATAAAGCATGCTCGCATGGAATTAAGTACCCAATTAAATAATTCAAACACATGCGATGAGTCATTACACACAGACTCGATCTACCCCGCTCACTCTAG